>NW_027185616.1:24676853-24738474 GCF_028583685.1 Petaurus breviceps papuanus
CTTCCTTCCTTCCTTCCTTCCTTCCTTCCTTCCTTCCTTTCTTCCTTTCTTTCTTTCTTTCTTTCTTTCTTTCTTTCTTTCTTTCTTTCTTTCTTTCTTTCTTTTTTAAAGCAGTTGGGGTTAAGTAACTTGCCCAAAGTTACATGGCCAGTTTTTTTTTTTTGTGTGGGTATTAAGTATCTGAGGCCGGAACCGATCCCGGGTCCTCCCGACTCCAGGGCTAGTGCTCTTACTCAGTGCGCCACCTAGCTGCCCCTGAGTGGGATATTTTCAGAAAAATCTGGGAAGTCTTATATGAACTGATGTAAAATGAAGTGAGCAGAACCAGGAGAAAATTGTTCACAGTAACAGCAACATTGTACAATGATCACCCATGAATGACTTACGTATTCCCAGCAATATAAAGATCCAAGACAATTCTGAAGGACCTAGAGATGCAAAATGCTATCCACCTCCAGAGAAAGAACTAGTGGATTCTGATGGTAGGTTCAAGCATACTGGGCTTTTTTAAAGAAAAGTTTTTTTCTTCTTTTTTTGTCTGTGTTTGCTTTCACAACATGATTCATATGTTTTTTTTTTTCCTTTTTGGAGGGGGGGGGTCTAAGACAATTGGGGTTAAGTGACTTGCCCAAGGTCATACAGCTAGTATGTGTTAAGTGTCTGAGGCTAAATTTAAACTCAGGTTCTTCTGACTCCAGGACTGCTGCTCTATTCACTGTTACCTAGTTGCCCCACTCAACGTGATTAATATGAAAATAAATTTTGCATGATTACATATGTATACACTTTATCAAATTGCCTGTCTTCTCAGTGGTGGAAGGGGAAGAGAGAGAGGGAGGATAAGAGAGAATTTGGAACTCAAAACTATAAAAACCAAAGGATAAAATTATTTTTATATATAATTAAAAAAGGAAAATATTAAAAGAAAAAAATATGTTTGCAAGAAAACAATTTACAGAAATAACATTATAAAGGATGGGAACTTTGAAAAACTTTAGAATTTAGATCAATTCAGTGGGGGTTCCATAGGACTTAAGATGAAGCACCAGGAAGGTGAGGGACTCAAAATTCAAAATGAGACATATGTTTTTGGACATAGCCAAGAAGGGAATTTACTTTACTTCATTATGTACATTTTCTAAAAGAGTTTTGCCATCATTTTGGTGTTGTTTAATGAAAACTCTTTTTTTTTCGAAGTGCTTTGCCGACTTTATTTTTTTTCTTACAGTTCCTTTTTTTTTTTACTTTATCAAAGGCTTTATTAACTTCTAGATTACATCATTCATTTCCACAAGATTTTGAGTTACAAATTTTCTCCCCGTTTTTCCCCTGCCCACCACCCCAAAATAGTGATCCCACTGGATATCCCCTCCTCCTATCTGCTCTCTCCCATATCTTCCACATCCCCCACTCTGATTATCCAATAGAGAATGTTGGATCTCTATGTCCCAGTGCCTGTATATCTTATTTCCTGGTTACATGTAAAATAATTTTAATAATAGTATATATATGTATATATATATATATATATAAAACATTTGATTTAAAAACTTTGAATTCCAGATTCATTCCCTTCTTCCCTTGTCACCCACCCTTACTGGAAAGATAAGCAATTCAATATAGGTTGTACATATGTAGCTATGCAAAACATTTCCATAGTGGATATATTGTAAAAGACTGACTATATTCCCTCCCTCCTATCCCACCTCCCACTTGTTCTGTTCTCTACTTTGATCCTGTCCCTTTTCAAAAGTGGATACTTCCAACTTCCCCCCCCCCCAGCCTGCCCTTCCTTCCATCATTCCCCCTCTCATCCCCTTCCCCCCATTGTCCTGTAAGGTGAGATACCCTATTTGGTGTGTATGTCATTCCCTCCCTAATCCAAATTCAATGTGAATAAGGTTGACCCATTCCCTTTTGCCTTCCTGTTCTTCCCCTCCATTATAACCATTTTCCCTTGCCAATTCTATATGAGATAGTTTACCCCATTCTGTCTCTCCCCATCTCCTCTCATTTTATTCCTCTCTCACCTCTTAATTTCACCTTTTAAGTATCATCCCTTCCTAGTAAATTGGTCCTGTTCCCTCTGTCTATGTATACCTGTAAACATATATACACACATTCCCATATGTATTCGTATGCACATATATACTCCTATATAGACATATATATGTATACATTTCTATTCCCATCAACTATTTTCATACTGAGAAAAGTTTCATAAGTTATAATTATCATTTTTCCATGTAGGAATGTAAATAGACTTTGAGAAGTTCCTTATGATTTCTTTTCCTTGTTTTCCTTCTCAAGCTTCTTACATCTTCTTATATTTCAATGTCAAATTTTCTATTCAACTCTGGTTTTTTTCATCAAGAATGCTTGAAAGTCCTCTTTCCCCTGAAACATGATACTCAGTTTGGCTGGGTAGGTTATTCTTGGTTTTAATCCCAACTCCTTTGCCCTCCATAATATCAAATTCCAAGCCCTTCAATCCCTCAGTATAGAAGCTGCCACATCATGTGTTATCCTGATTGTGTTTCCACAGTATTAAAATTGTTTCTTCCTGGTTGCTTGTAATATTTTCTCCTTGATCTGGGAATTCCAGAACCTGGCTATAATATTCTTAGGAGTTTTCTTTTTGGGATCTTTTTCAGGAGCTGATAGGTGGATTCTTTCAACCTCTATTTTGATCTCTGGTTCTAAAACTTCAGAACAATTTTCCTTGAGAATTTCTTGAAGGATGATTTCTAGGTTCTTTTTTTGATCATGGCTTTCAGGTAGTCCAATAATTTTTAAATGATCTCTCCTGGATCTATTTTCCAGGTCAGTGGTTTTTTCAATGAGATATTTCACATTGTCTTCTATTTTTTCATTCTTTGGGATCTGTTTAATAGTATCTTGATTTCTCATAAAGTCACTAGCTTCCATTTGCTCCAATCTAATTCTGAAGGAATGATTCTCTTCAGTGAACTTTTGAAATTCTTTTTCCATATGGCAAATTTAGCTTTTTAAGTCATTCTTCTCCTCATTGCTTTTTTGAGTGTCTTTTGCCATTTGAGTTAGTCTATTTTTTAAGGTGTTATTTCTTCAGTCAGGTTGTTGACTCTCATTTCATAATTTTCTTGCATTGTTCTCATTTCTCTTCCCAATTTTTTCTCCATTTCTCTTATTTGGTTTTCGAAATCCTTCTTAAGCTCCTCTATGACCTGTAAATTTGTTTTGGAAGCTTTTGGTGCAGGAGTTCTGACTTCATTGTCTTCCTCCTGTTCCATGCTTTGATCCTTTTGGTCCCCAAAATAGGAGTATAAAGTTGTATTACTTTGCTTGCTTTGCTTCCTTTGCTTGTTCATGTTGTCACTCTGTTACTTACTTGACCTTTGAGCTTTTTGCCACAGTAAAATTCTACTTCCAGAGAGGAGAGCTTTGTCCCAAATTGCTGGGGTTTTCGCAGCTGCTGGAGTTGTCAGTTGGGTGCCCTATCTGAGCCTCCACATGCTCTGGCAAGAGGTCATGCACCCCAGGACCTCCACCCTAGACTGCAATCCAGATCCAAGCAGGTTAAAGCAAGAGTGATTACCCCTCAGACTGGTTGCTTGGTCCCCCTGCAATCTGCATGCCAGGAGCTGAAGCTGCCATGTGGTGGTGACTGCACAGCTGTGGTGCCTCAGCAGCTTCTCCCTCCAGTGGTAAATGCTCTACTGCACTCCTGAAGTACTGGGTCCCAAAGTCCAGTACTGCACTGACCTCTCACTTTGTCCTTAGCATCTATGTGTTGATAATTCTGGAAACCAACATAGCTGCTGGTGATCTGAAGTCCCTCCAGATGGTGGCTGCCCTGAGGTTAAAACCCCAGGCTCATCTTGGGCTGGGCTTGGCTCCCAGAGCGCTGTGCTGGCCCCTTCCTGCTGGCCTGCTCATCTGTCTTCAGTGAGAGGTTAGCTTCTCTCTGTCATTTTGTGGGTTCTGTATCTCAAAAGTTTATCTAGAGTCAGAGTCATTTTTTACATGAATTTGGGAAGGTGGAAGCCGGAGACGCGTGGAAGTCCTGTTTCTATTCCACCATCTTGACTCTGCCCCCACTCAAGTATAACTCTTGAAAAAGAAAATATATAGGCTTGAGTCTACCTTGAACTAATTTACTAAATATTATTAAAAATAACTTACAAAATAAATAAAAATATTTTTAAAATAAAAAAACTATAACCACCAACAAACAAACAAAATAACTAACGTCACTCCACAACAACAAACTGAAATTTTGGTGTATTTGAATAGCTATTGGGCTTTGGTTCAGTTTGGAGCTTGGCAGTTGAAAGATGGATTTTAGTTTCTGTGTCAGTGCAAGTCTCTGATGTCTAATCTCTTATATCTTGAAGTCTGTTTTTTATATAAGGGTCCATCAGCCACAACTTGATTCAAATATTCTCTTTGGATTCAAACAGAGACACCAGATTACCTGAAAGAGGAAGTTATAGTACTCTACTATCAATCTTTCTTCAAGGTCCATCGAGAATTTAGGTTTAAGGGAGAGTTCACTTTCCACATCACTGATACTGATCAAGGGTTTATTCTGGATAAAAGACAATCTATGGTAGCATTTATTTCTCCAATTCTTACCTTTCTAAACTAAGCCTGATAATAAAAGCAGGACACAGTGCAATTCAGTGGAAATGTAGTGGTGCCAGAGTCAGAGAATCTAAGTTTAAATTTGGAATCTGGTGCTTGCTACTTTCATGACTTTTGGCAAATCATTTATGCCCGTGGGTCGCAATTTTGTCATCTGCAAAATGAGTGAGTTGTATTAAATGGCCTGTGAGGTACTTTTCAGCTTCAGATATATAATCCTATGGCTCTCACAAGTGCATTGAGAAGAACAATTTAAAAAAAAAATCAATAAAATGTTTATTTTTTTTTAAATCAGCTAATGACATTTATTGAGTACATACTATGTATGTACAGCCTCTTCTCTCTTATTGAGACTGTATTTAATGTGGGAATCATTTATCTTTGCTTCTACTCCAGAGATTAGCACAGTACCTTGTACATCATTCGTGTCTGATAAATGCTTACTGAAGATTTATAAAAGGTCTGTTGATAAAAATGTGCAGCTGGATCAAGCATGCTTATGAAACATTGGAATGAAATATTTTTCCTTGCTTTGAGAAGAAGTCCATTAACATGAGCTCTGCTGAGTACCACTGCAATCTCAATCCATATCTCAGTACTGTCCCCTTCTAACTGTCCATTTCCTGTGAACATCCCCATATGACTCCTGGTTCCTCTGATCATGCAATGACAGCTGTATATCACTTTTCCTTTGTTCTGTTCCTTTTAAATGAAGGGAATGAGGCTTTCCTGAAAGCATTGGAATTCAGCTCATGAAAAATTCTATAACAAGTTTACTTGACTATTTGATCTCAAGCTTCTCCCACACAGTTGCCCTTTATGCACCCTCAAGCCATGAGTTTCATTTCCTCAAAGCAGATTGCAACTTCTATGGAAAGGAAATAACTATGTGACCTTCAAATTGAGTGAAGTGACTAAAAGATCCTAGGTTCCAGTTACTTCTTTTTTTTTTCAGTTACTTCTTAATCTAGTCTTTTTTTCAAAGTGGGCAAAGACATTTTGAAACGTCAGTCCCTAATATGGCAAAGTTGGGCGGATTCTTTCTAAACAAGGAAATAATTTGGAACCAGTGTAATTTTGAGATTACTTACTTTACCTCGGAGGGACTCAGTTTTCTCATCTATGAAATAAGGGAGTTGGACTAGATGACTTTTTAAGTGCTAAAAATTTTGTGACCCCCATTTGGTCATTTTCTGTCTTTGGATCAAGAGATTAAAATAGGAATAGTTTCTCTTACTGGAGTTGTTGGAGCTGTGAATCAGGTGGTTTGAATTTATACAGTAGTAATATTAAGCAATGATCTTGTATTTTTTTTTAATTTTTGATTACAGTAGGTTTACTGCAGCAGTTCATAACAAAGAGCTGGGTAAGTTAACCAAGGACAGCTCCATCTGCTGGAAACAAAAGGAAACTAAAACTTGATCTCTGCCTATATTTACACATTAATAAAAAGAAATGTGGTGAAACACAATGAATAACAAAGTGGAATAAGGAATTTCAGGCCAAATAAATAAGGGGCATAATTTTCCTAACTGATCTCAGATACTTTATTATACTTTATCTTTCACTTTGAAGATGATATTTATAATTGTTCATGATATCGTGTCTTGAAAGTTTAAATTTCAATTTGACTAAATAAACACTTAATTGCCTTCTATATCCCTGGCACTGTGATACATACTAAGGATGCAAAGATTTAAAAGAAACAGTCTCTGTCTTCAAGGAACTTCTTTTTTATTGAATTGTCTTGATTTTCTCCTTTAATTCTCTTCTCATTAAAAACGGGAAGCCTAAGGGTGGCTAGGTGGTACAATGAATAGAGCACCAGCCCTGGAGTTAGGAGGAAACACTTACTAGCCATGTGACCTTGGTCAAGTAACTTAACCCCAAGTGCCTGGCCTCCCCTCCAAAAAAAAAGAGAGAACAAAAAAACAAAACAAAACAGGAAGCCTCTATATAAATTAGTTGTTAAAGGTTGAGGATGATCAGTGTTCATTCTAAAAAAACAACTGGAAAATGGGAATCAGGAAAAATTGTGTACAAACCCCCCTTTAAAAATGGTCTTGCTTGTCTATAACTAGATTTTTTTCTTTTAAAGATCTATTCCTTGGTTTCATATACTGGATGTGGAAAAACAGATAATAAATATTTTATTCTACTTCCTACTTGTGAAATTCATGAAAGGAAAGGCAAACTGATTTATAAACCACAAACAAAGAGGAATGGTTAGTTGTTTAAATTCTATCTTCATGGAAAATTCAAGAATGTAATCCTCACCTTCTACTTGCTTTCAGGGATATTGACAGATCAATGTGATAATATTGTTATGGTACATGAAGCTTCTGAGAAAATAAGTGTGAACTCAAATTGTTCTACCACAGTCAGTATTCTCTCTAATTTGTGTCTATGTATACCTCCTTAAAATGCAAAATGTCCAAGCCTGCAATTTTTAATATCTTACTTTGCTCAGCAGTATTTACTTTCTTTTCCATCCTGTACCTTCTTTTTTCTCTTCAACCTTCCCTCTATCAAAGAAAAAAAGTTGCCTATATCAGTCATTTATACTTGTATTGAAAGTTACAATGATGTAGAAGAGAAAATAGAATGTATTAGAAAGAGCATTGGCTTTACCATTGGAAGATCTGGGTTTGAATAAACTTAACTATTTCTCCCATTTGTGACTGGAGGCAAATTGCTTCACTTTGTTGGGATGTAGTTTTCTATTGTAAAATTATGGGTTTAGACTAGATAATCTGTAGTCAGTCTAGCACCTCTTCTCTCCCACACTTTCCTCCAGAACCTTCCAAACACTGAGATAGGTCTAGCAATGCTTTGGTCAACCTCATTATCAATGTGTACATCCCTAGAAAGTACATTACCAAGGTAAGTGAACTTATCCACAGCATTCAAAACTTTTCCATTTGCTGTAACCAACGGTTCCACATATGGGGGGTGTGGTGCTGGCTGATGGAGCACCTGTGATTTCTTGGTATTAATTGTTAGGACAAAATCAGTACAGCAACAGAGAAATGATCCATACTTTGTTTTATCTCAGCTTCTGATGCTTCATTGAGTGCACAGTCATCTGCAAACAAAAAAATCACTCACCAATTCTGTCTCCTCTTTGGTCGTGGCGTGTGGCCTCTTCAAGTTGAAGAATTTACCATCAATATGGTAGCTGACATCGATGTTGTGTTTTTCCTCATTGAAGGTATTTGATAACTTGGCTGAAAACATCATGCTAAAAAGCATGGGAGCAAGCACACAGCCTTGTTTCACTCCATTGGTGACTGGGAAAGTGAGGGAACATCATCTATTTTCCAGAACCCAGGCAAGCATGCTGTTGTGGAATTGACATATAATACTGATGAAACTCTCTAGGCAACCAAATTTTGACATAATTTTGCATAAACCTTCACAACTGACAGTATCAGAGACTTTGATCAGATCTACAAGCATTGTATAGAAACTTCTGTTCTACTCGTGGCATTTCTTCTGGAGTTGTCAGGCAGCAAACACCATATTGACTATTCCTTGGCCCTTTCTGAAGCCACACTGGCCCTCAGGTAGATGACCATCTTCCAGATGAAGGATTAACCTATTAAGGGGGAATCTGACAAAAATCTTGCCAGCAATAACTAAGAGAGAGGACTCCTCAACACCACCCTGGTTCTGTGATTGTCACAGGACAATCTATTTCCTTTTCCTTTATAGAGGCGGACAATAGAGGCATCTTTGAACCTCCTCTTGCCATATAACTCAGAAAAATTGAGTCAGTGTTTGCATGAGCAATGGACCCCCTACCTTGTAAATCTCAGTTGAAACAGAATCAGTACCAGGTGCTTTTCCACATGAAAGAAGCCTGATGGCATTCAAAATCTCTTCTTCAGTTGGAACTTTAGCTAGGGAGGGATTGAATTCAACCTCAGGTTGTATCAACAATGCAATATTCACAATGCCTATGGCAACTATAAATATGCTGATATGGTTATTAATCAAAAAACATACCAGGCTCTCTATATGGGGGACAAAGCTAGAACATTTATTCAAATACCAGAACACTGAGTCCCCAAATCAGAAAGTCAAAGCCATCACAGTAGCCATAGAGTTGGTACATGGAGATAATGTAGTAAACACCCACAATCTCAAGCCTTCAAAACAGAACAGGCTACCTCCGGCAAAGCTTCTCCTCTCCTCATTCACAGCAACTACTCAGCGTCCATGCAGCTTGCTCCCAGCAGCTCCTCTCCGCCCCAACAGTTCCCATCCCTGGCAGTCCTCAGCAGGATTCCTTAGCAGAAATTTTAGCTGGCTCAATAAAAAAGGAGTTCGTGCTGCCACTGCCGCTACTGCTGCCACCACTCTTCTATTCACTGCACTCACTCTAGCTTGGCTCTGGCTTCCTCTTGCCCCACCCCTTCCTGCTATATCAGCAAGTTCAAAGGGCAGGGAAGATCTTCAAATTCCATAACCATTACAGAGGTAAACAGTCAGTGGCTTCAGCATTGATTGATGACAGTCTGCTGAGAACACTATGGAAGTGTTCAGGCTATCTCTCTAGGATCATGTTTTTATTACCAATCAATGTGCTTCTGTCAGCACTGAATAGTTGAGATACACGATAGATCTTTGATTCATAAATAGCCTTCAGGGCATCATAAAAGTGGGTTGGATTGCTACTATCAGCATAAAATTGAATTTCATTGGCCTTATTACTGAACCAAGAATCCTGAATCTCTATAAGTTACACTTGTACTTTACTTTTGCTGGATTTAAATTCTGCCTTCTTAGAGATAGATGAACTATCCTATTGGTAAGCTCTGTGGAGTTCTCATTTTTCATTTAGCAGCTTCTGAAATTCCCCACCATTTAATCAAAACAATTTTGATGTTTGCAGGTGTTTTGATCCAGATGAACAAATGCAGTGCTATACCAAATCTCTGAAAACTGTCCACTTCTTTCCTGCCCTGCTGTTTTCAACTGTGTGTTAGCTCAACTTTCCCTCCATGTTAGCAACAAACTCTTTCTGTTCAGAGAAATACTCCAATCTGTTGACATTAATTCTTCTGGTAGTCATTTTGCCTTGGGGAATGCCACTTTTGTTGGATGCAAATATTTACCTTGGAGAGGATAAGTCTATGATCAGTCCAGCACTCTGTGCCACACATTGTCTTCACTCCTTTCACAGCCTATCTGTGATTATGTTTATAATCACATAGTCTATTCAATGCCAATGTTTGCTGTGAGGGTGCATCCATGAAGTTTTATTACATTTAGGTAAGGAGAAGACAGTGTTGATTATGAAAAGGTCATGAGATGGAAGTCTTCAGTATAGCTGTTACTGTTTCCAACTCCATTTCTCCCAAGGACTCTCTGTTGTGTCTCATAGTCTGAACCTACTCTAATATTGAAGTCTCTGGAAGTATAAGCTTATCCTCTTTTGACGCATTGGTGATGAGTCGTCAGGTCTTCAGAAGAATTTTCTTTGACCTCGTCATGGTTTGTCATGGTGGACGCACAGGCACTGATGATGGCAGCACAGCGTTTTCCTTCAAATGGCAATAGCATTGCCGTAAGTCTGTTGCACACTCCTCTCGGCAGGCTTCTAAGCTTGCTGACTAGATTAGTTTTGATTACAAAGGTTTCAGCAGCTTCACGGTGCTCCTCTTCACTGGAGCCACTCCAGAAAAACATGTATCCAGCTCCAACTGCACTAGACTGGCCTTCATTTGCCAGTCTTGTTTGACTTAGGACAGCTATTTGGATGGGATACTGTTTGAGCTCTCTCACAATAAGAGCTGTTTGTCTTTTGGGTCTACTGGATTTTGTATTGTGTATAAGCATGTACACATTCCATATACTGATGGGGAGTGGAATCATCTTTGTAGAAGGTTTTGTACATTTTTTGTGTGTTTCAACTGCAGGGTGGGATCCTCACCTTACACACTACTAAAGCCAGGGTTGAGTATGTAAACAATTTTAGGGCACCTTTTCTAGCCCCTTTCCTCACACCAGGAGGTGAGCAATGCAATCTTTAAAAGGCTCCTCATACACCCGGGGGCTGCTGAATTTCCCTGCTACTTGCAGTGATTAGACAACCCTATGGACTGGGCCACCTGTGTACAAGGTTGTGACTACAGCTCCCAGTGTATCTGCACCTTCTGCTTCATCACTGGCCTCTCACCACAGGATTTTGAGATGGGTAAAAATGCTTCAGCTTCTTGGAGTCACAGTTGAGAGTTAGGTGGAATAATTGGACAACAAAGGTGAAAAGCAGCCCTGAAAATTCTTCAACAGTCATCATACCAGAGGTACTTGTCTTCCCTGAACACTCTCTTCACCCCAAAGGGGAGAGGTAAATTCCTCTTAAAGGAATTTTTTTTCCCCTGGATTTTTTCAGCAGATAGTATGTAGCCTGCTTTCTAGAAAAAAAATCAATAACTGATGTTCTGGGCAAGGGGGATGCCTTCTTTGTTTTATATCATGGTCATAACATTCTCCATGGTCTCACTTGCACTTCAAGAGTGATGTTTTTCCAGTCAAAATCTTCCTGAAAATCTGCATCTGATCTGAGATGAAAGACTAATCTCAGAATAGACTTTTTAAAATGTTTTTGTCAGGCAAGGTTTGTCTATCTTTTAGCTGCTTTCTACTGAAGATTAATCTCTATTGGTTGGGAGAAGGAGGCAGAGCTTATTATCTCCCATAATTAAGGTCATTGAGAAGAGTATTCAATCATGGAAACAGTGATAAGGGAGCGGGCTACACATAAACCTAATTTTCATCAGAACTGGACAAAGGAGAGTTGAATGCACACATAATGCTTGGTGTAGAAATATTGGGAATCTGACAGGGACAGAGAAAGGGAAGAGGGAGAATAAATGTGAGAATAGGTTCAGAAAGGAATTACTCATAAGCAAAGGGATATCAGTGTTCAGAAGATTATAGCCGGAAGAAGATTAAAAGGAAAGAATGAAATGGTAAGAACCTCTGATTGGGGACTAGATGAATGTGAGAGAAGAGAACTAGTAGAACGGAAACAGGTTGCATCAAATATAAACAAATTTTGTTGAGCACAAACCTGTCAACATTTCTTTCTTCTTTTTAAGGGGAAGGTTAAAGGAGGAAAGTATAAAAGGAAGCAATTACTAATCACAACTATGGAAGTAAGTGGGATGAATTCACCCATAAAATAGAAGAGGGTAGCAGAATGTATTTTAAAATACAAACAGAACACAATATGTTTATAATAAACACATTTGAAAGAGGATTAAATTAAAATAAGTTAAAACACAATAAATCTATCATGCTTCTGGTGAGCTCAGAAGAACAGGGAGTAGCAATCTTGATCCCAAATTAAAAATAGACTTGATTAAATAAAATCATCAGGAAAATTCCATTATGCTTAAGGGCATAATGAATTTCTCACACACACACACATACACATACCTACATGCACATACATTTTTGTGTGTTTGTACTCTGTATGACATCTCTTCTAAATAATTAAAGGAATAGTTAATTGAGTTATAGAAAGAAATTGTAAAACTATAATAGTTGAGTGTTTTAATGTACTCCTCAGCCTGAGATATATATATATATATATATGATAAAAAAAGAAATTTAGAACCTGAATGAACTTTAGAAAAGTTAAATAGGATAGATTGCTAGGAATTATTGATTGAAAAAAAGGCACCTACATACTTCTCAGTAAAGATACACAGCTCTTTTATAAAAAGTAACCATTCACTAGAGCATAAAAACTTCACAAAAATTAGGAAAAATGGAAATATTAAAGACAATCTTTTTCATTCACAATAAAAGCCATATTTAATAATGGTCCTTTGAAAAAATGATTAATTTTTTTTTCAATTAAATGACAATCCTAAAGAATTGTGAGTCAAAGAACAAATAATAGAAGCAATAGACATTCTAATTTTAAAATATTATAATAAACCAACTTTTTAGATGCAATCAAAGCAGTCAATTGTTTATTCCTATCATTTTTGCCTTTTTCTTAAACAGAAATTAGTGTTATATTTTTGTTGGAAAGTTTTTTATGTTGATACAATCATGTGACTTTGATTATTTTATTAATATAGTTTATTACATTTATTTTCCTAATATTGAATCAAGTTTGTGTTCCTGATATTACCTCTATCTAGTCACATTGTACAATCTTTTGTTAACATTTTATTTTTAAAAAGTTTGTGTATTAATGAGGGATAGTGTTTTTTTTTTTAAGCAATTGGGGTTAAGTAACTTGCCCAAGTTTACACGGCCAGCTTTTTTGTGTGGGTGTTAAGTATCTGAGGCCAGAACTGATCCCGGGTCCTCCTGACTCCAGGGCCAACGCTCTTGCTCACTGCGCCACCTAGCGGCCCCCGGGGATAGTGTTCTTTAACTTTCCTTTTCTGATTTGTCATTCTTGATTTAGGTTTCAATTAAAAATTTGTATCATAGAAGGAATTAGGAAGAATCACTTCTTTTCCTTTATTTTTTTCAAATAGCTTGTGTAACATTAGAATTAGTTGTTATTTGAATGCTTGATACAGCTCATTCATAAATTCTAACGTCCTACGATGTATTTTTTCCCCCTTCTTGGGTCCATTAATGGCTTATTCAGTTTCTTTTTCTCAGACTGGCTTATTTTAATTTTCTATTTTTTGTTCTATTAATTGTGTTTTTTCACATATTTATGCATATCTGTTTCATTTAAATCCTCAGTTTTGTTTTCATATAATTGTACAATATAATTCTTATTGATTACCTATTGCATTCCTTTTGGGCTAGTATTGTGCTGTAGCCAGTTTAAACCAGTTCAGAAGATCTTGTTTTTAAAATTTCAGTAAGGATATTTATATCTGGGAAATTGGCAAACAGAAATCAGGGCTTGTTTTGTTGATTGTCTAGATTTGACAGAATGTTCATAATGCAGAATAAACTTAAAAGTGGGAAACTAAATGACTCAGTGGATAGAGTTCTGCTCCTGGAATGAAGAAGATCTGAGTTCAGATCTGGACTCAGACTACTATTACTAGCTGTGTGATCCTGGGCAAGTCACTTAACCTCTGTTTGTATTAATCCACTGGAGAAGGAAGTGGCAAACCACTCCAGTATCCTTGCCAAAAGTGCTCCATTTGGTCTATGGGGTCATGAAAAGTCAGTCACAATTCAATAGCAACCAAAACTAAAAAGTTTGTTTTTAGATTGTTTTTTTTAATGATAAAGACAGTCAGTAAACATTTATCATCACACCCCTACTCTGAACTATCTCTGCTCCCTTCCTACCAGTAGAGGTTAACAGGTCTTCTTCTTCAAGGAGCTCCTGAGACTGAAAGTTCTGGAAGCTTTACTCCTTTGTTTTTGGATGGCAAGTGTCTGTACTGACTAGCTGCATTATAAAGAGGTCCAGAGGTGTGCCTAATACTTTCAGTCAGTCACAAAATATTTTCCATGTAGCTTTACCTGCTTCCATTCCTCCCAAATCGATTATGGATGTGTTTGTATTTAGTTTATACTTTGATTGATTGATTTAATGTAGATGTCTAGGCCTTCTATATTTATATTAATTGGGGTAGGGCTACAATGTAGGCTTTTACTTCAGTATGGTGTGAAGAGTATTGATTTGGGAATCAAAGTACTTGGAATTTGAATTCACCCTCTTCTGCTTATCATCCTAACTATGAGTTCTTTGTCAAATAATTTAACCACTCTGGGCCTTGATTTTCTCACATGTAAAATAATGGGGTTGAACTAGACAATCCCTAACACTACTTCTAACTCTAAATATTTGAAAAGAAGGTAGGATCCCAGTGTCTTTGTGTTACTCAAAATGGTTTAAAAAGTTTTTGACTCTTAGCTCTATCAATCTTGTTGGGAAGAACACAAGAATATACATGTCTATTTCTAAATTTCCTGCATTGTAGGAATGATCCAATCATTGATTAGATTGCTATTGTTGAACCGAAAGTGATAGTGAATGAGACCTTAATAACTTTACAAGTGGAGTTGTGATTGCAGGGGGCATGTACCCAAATCAAGCAGCCCCAAGGAGTATGTGCTCAAGGTTTATAAAGACAAAAACCACAGCTTTTTAATTAATTGCCCAGAAATCCATTTGTTGCCCCATCAGTTTGTTGCCCAACAATCTGTTGCCCCACTGGAAAGTCCCCAAGTCTATCCCAAGAACTAAACAAAAGGGAGGGGGGAAGCTATGGACAGGTCTCCTAGGTGGGCTTTGTTGGTGGGTTAAGGCAAGTCAGACTTGGCGGGCTTTGTTGGCGGATTTGAGCAGGTCTGACTTGGCGGGTGTACCTGGGAGAGATGGGGGATGTTCACAAAGTGGTGGTTATAACAATCCCCACTTCTTTTTGTCAAGAGTCAAACCCTTGACTCACAATTGGTGCCTGGTAGCGGGGTGATGGGGACATTGTCATAGTGGGCAGAAAATGACTTTTGCAGGGGCTGATACCTAGGTTCCCTTACAAGGAGAAGCTTGACAGAGTTAATACGGGATTGCTTCAGGCTGAAAAGGGAGTAGAGCTGTCCCTGTCTCATTGGGTCCTGAGGAGGAGGTTGACTGGAATTGAGCATAGATCACATCCAGGGGATGGTAGGTGAATATGGACTGATATCCACTGCTTGCTGTCAACTGTAGGTGAATTGGCCTGTAATCTGAGAGACACAAATCTGAGAGGCAAGTTCAATATGCAGGGCCCAAGATATAAGGAGAAAAACAGATGTATCTAGTAACAGGAAGTTGACTAGGCCAAGTACCCTTTTACTAAATTATTTGGGCTGTAGAAAAGAATATAATTTTAGGCTGAATAGTTCAGATCTAACACACACTTTAGTAACTCAGATATATCCCAGCCTTACCTTTGTTTCACAAACTTCTTTTCCCTTTGTCTAATTGTTCCCATATCATTCAGAAAAAAAGTTCTACTCCAGGGATTTAACCTTTAACTTGACTATACAGGTAAGCAGATGACAAGACTGTATATTAATTTACCCATTTGTTTGAGATATGGAATGACTACACATTCATATTGAGAACAGCAAAATTTCACATACCTACATTATATTTATGTCTTTTAATGGCCACTTGCTCTAATTAGAGAAATTTACCATAAAAGGAAAAAAAGCAGGGACATGCCAGACATAACAGAATAAAAAACATCCTTAGCTCTGTTTCAATTCAGAGAAGTCACTTTAATTCCATCTCATAACCAGACTTAGGAATAGTCAGGTAAAAACATTCCTTTTCAAAGGAAGATAATGGGGAAACTGAGCCAGAAGGGTCTCATTTTAGATTGAGGCTAAAATTGTCCTCTTGGTTTTTCCCAAAAGCAAATCTTCACCTGTAGCAGGATTCCCTCTGAGCAGACTGTGGCATTTCTTTCAGATACTGATTTAATGCAGACAACTATATCTAAATTCAAACTCAAAATAAAACTAGTTGTGGTCCCAACAGCTTTTACCTCAAATGGAAAGTCTCACCAATCATGGCTTAGGGTTAGATACAATTGCTTTTACACTTATGGAGTTGCAATAAATAATAAAAGTTTACCATGACTAACATACATAAGAGATTTCATATCTCAGTAAAACAAGTTCATTGTTTAGGAACTCCATAACCCAAACAAGCTCCTTTTTTTTTTTCTGGGGCTGATGACCTTGCCCACCAGATGGTTTCTAGGGATCTGGCAAGTTTTCAAATAAGTAGAAATCGATAGGGACACCAAAGAAGGGGATGATTGATCTGCCTTTCCACCCTATGATATTCTTTCTCTGGACTGATAAAAACCACATACTTTCTGTGTGACGAAACCCCTATTTTCAATACTGATTTTTCTTTCCTTGCCAGGATGTCTTTCAAGGTTCCCATATTTTATTTTTTGGATCCCAGTATAGGGTAGCTGGTACATTTGGCCTCTGGTAACCCCCCTATAACACTACATTGGAGGTGACCTTGACCATTTTCCTGAGGGAGGAGAGTAGGGAGTGTCTACCCTTAGAGCTGCTGTGGGATCAGTTTTAGGTTTTAACATTATAACAAAAATCCCAAATAATTTAGTTAAGAATTTTATAATTTTCATAATTGAGAGCCAACTTGTTTTAATTTTAAGACAGGATTAGCAGGATTTAATAAAATAACATACCTGATTTTAAACAAAATTTTTTCACTGTCTTTTAGTTTCAACTAAATTCAGATTAAATGTTGCTTTGTCTAACACCATTTCTGGCTCACAGTGGTCACTCAAGTTTTAAAATATAACAAGGTAGAAATACAATAGCACAAACAGTAAGATCACATTAATTTCATTTACAAATCAGATATAAAAATTATTGATAGAAAATTGGGCTTACCAAGTGTAGAGGCTAGTTGACTTCTGACCTCATTTACCCTTCTCCTTTTCTCATCTCCCCCCAGTTGCAGAACCTGGTTGTGGGGGTGGTCGATTTGGGAAGGAAGGAGAAAGAGGGCAGCACTCCTTGTGTGGGAAAGCTCAGCTTTGGGGCTTACCTAGAGGAGTGGGCTTCAGGGTGTCCAGGGACCTAGGGCTGTTGCTAGTAGGGCCCCAATGTAGCTGCTGTGCTTCCCCCCTGGTTCCTTTCACCAGGTACAGGAGGTTGACTCAAATTCCCTACTATTCTTCTGACTTTTTACTGCAGCCTTAGCTTGGTCAGAGCCAGGACAACAGCGTGAAAGATCTTAATTTTTATAACCTTTCACTGTGTCCTTAGCTTGGTCAGAGCCAGCATGACAGGGGAAAGGCACTGTAGCCCTAGCCTGGGAAGAACCGGACTGTGACCCAGGAAAAGGTTAAGTACTATTTCTATTACAAAGTGCAGCTTTGAAACCTGCCTCTCTTTGATCAGTGAAGTGACCCCTTTTCTCTTAGATAAATCTTAGGCAAGAAGTTTCCCCTTCCTCTTTTTCTGTCTGTCTCTCTACCTTCCAGAACTTGGCCAGAGTCCAAGGAAGTAGAAAGAGAGAGAGTTTTTTTGTTTGTTTTTGCCAACAACTTTTCTTTAAGAGACCATTAATCTTTCTAGCCTAGGTACAGCTTTATTTTTTCTTTTCTGGTTAGCTGCGTTTTGAATCTTACAAGGTGACAGACTCAGAGATTTTTACACAGACACAGAACAGACAGAAAACAAGGACGTCTCTCCATAAGAAGCTGGGAAAACTCCCTTGGAGGAACTCCTCCAAAATCCAATCAAGAGCTTGACCCAGTACTTAAAAGACAGGTGGACACAAACAAATAAGAACTGCGCAGAAATCCCTAAACAGACAACTTGTGCACATAACAATTAAAACAGACTGGAACACACAGTAACAGTAAAACATATACCTAATGGCAAGGCATACAGACCAGAACAGACTATCAGTCTGATTGACTTGCCCCTGTAGCTCCACCTGACGTCTCGGGGGAACCAGGAAGAGGACGTTAAGCTGCATCCAGCCACCACTCACTCCCAACCCGGAGACAGAGAACCAGAAGAAAACTTACCTCTAGAGGACCAGACAAATGCAGGGACAAGTCAGAGTCGAGGAGGGATTAGGCCAACTCTGCCTGAGTTCTGGGGGCCCTGGAACATCTCAGGGGCTGACTTCCCTCAGAGTCAGGGCAGGGCTAGTGCTTCCTTTTCCCCGAGGCCAAGGCCCTGAGGTCTCAGCAGTGACATGGAGCACTGCAATCTCACTGGGGCCTCCAAAATGTTGAACCAAAAGTGACATCGAATGAGCCCTTAATAATTTTAGAAGCGAAATTTATTCAGTCAGTGACTGCAGGGGGCATATGCCCAAATCAAGTAGCCCTAAGGATTATGTGCTCAGTGTTTATAAAGACAAAAACCACAACTTATCAGTTTGTTGCCCAGCAATCCATTTGTTGCCCCACTGGAAAGTCCCCAAGTCTATTCCAAGAACTAAACACAAAGGGGGGGGGGCATGGCTAAGGGTTCCAGGTGGCGGGTTTGTATAGGTCTCCTAGGCAGGCTTTGTTGGCGGGTTCAGGCAAGTCTGACTTAGCAGACTTTATTGGTGGGTTAGGGCAGGTCTGACTTGGTGGGCTTACCTACCATGGGGGAAATGGGGCAGTTATAACAATATGTCTTAGGATTTCTTCTTAGAGTAAATGAATACATTCAGTTGAATATATGGCAGAAACTAACCTCTTGAGTGACAGAAAGCATAACATTATGTTTGAATTCTCAGTCAATTGTGAAACGACTTTACATGGAGAAAACCAATACCTTAGGCCTATTATCTTTTCAGTCTTCATTCCATTCACTCATCTGGTGCTTAATTTGACATTATAGAATTTTAGCCCACTCTTTATACTAGAATACTGACTCAGATTTCTATAGTTCAAGCTAAGTGCAGGAAATGCAATTTGCAAAAAAATTGTATTTTGTTTTATTCCCTGAAGAGCTATGATCTTTTAGTTTGCTAAAGTTTCTTTAATGTTAGAAGAGGAGAGTTCCTCATTGGGGAAAAAAAATTGTAAAAAAATCATTTTGCTTCAGCAATCTAATACCTTGTTCTTAATAGCCAGAGTGCAGATGATAAGAAAACCAGGGTTCTGAGTCCTGCTAAGACAGCAAATCAGAGGATAACTTTTTCCTCACTTATTCTTTAAGTTAAGAATGAGACAAAGAGGGGTGGCTAGGTGGCTCAGTGAATAGAGCACAGCCCTGGAGTCAGGAGGACCTGAGTTCAAATTTGGCCTCAGACACTTACTAACTGTGTGACCTTGGGCAAGTCACTTAACCCCAATTGCCCTGCCCTTCCCGCTCCAAAAAGGAAAAAAATGAGACAAAGACAGGGAGACAGAGACAGGCAAGATGTAATCTCTTTATAAGGAGAGACTATTTCACTTTAGTCTTTGCATCCCAGGAGCCTGGCACAGTGCCTAACATGTAATAGGTGCTTAATAAATGTTTGTTGAATTAAATCTTTCCATGTATAAAACACCGGTGGAAATATTCAAGAGAAAGTTGAGTGCCTTCAATATTGGAGTCTATTTTAACAAGAATATCTTTTGTTGTATATGAAGAAATTTGATGGAGGGAGCTCACTAATTAATCGAATGATCTGATGGTGTCTCACACACACACAGACACATTCACTCATTAAATTCTAGCTGTTCCCTATCACTTCAAATATCTAAAACAAAATTATCTCTTGAGTATTCAAAGTTCTTCATAAGCTAGCACACTGTATCTCTTGACTCTGGGCATTTTTTTCTGGCTGTCTCCCGTGCCTGGAATGCTCTGCCTTTTCATCTCCACCTACTGCTTTTTTCTGACTTCCTTCAAGTTCCAACTAAAATCCCATTGTCTACTGGAAGCCTTTCCCCACATACCCACATGGATGAGAAGTCCAGAGCTGGTAGCCTCTAGATTTAAGAGAGAGCAGAAGTTGGTACAATGGGAGAGCATCAGATATTTCTGGAGAGATGGCTCCTGTCCCCAGTCAAATAGCACCAACAGTTGCATAACCTTTCAGTTTGGGAGATAGCAGCCATGTTGAGAAAAACCACATGGCATTAAGGGGAGCCTTCTAGATTCAGTTGTGTACCTCAACATCGAAGTCACAAAAAGAAGAGCCAGAGACCTAGAATTGATATTTCCTTTGGACATGAGTTATTCATAGTGTGGGCCTTATGGGAATAGTATCACCTATCTGGTAGTCCCAAGTACATTTCTCTTCCAGGGTAGTCCAAGTTCTTAGAGAAAAGCTATAGGATGAATATCTTTGGGAGTAAAAGTGGGTATTTACCCAAATGTAAGAGTGTTGCTTTTCTAGCAATTGCAAATTTGTTTCTCATGTTACCAAACCATAGTGGGGAGCTATAAGTCAGAAGGTTATTGGGACTCTAGGGAAAGTAAGACTCAGTGGAGAGGATTGAGAATTATGTTGATTGTTTGCAAGCTACTGCAAGCCCCTTGTTTATAGAATAACATATGTTCTTTGGTATATTTTGGATTTTCTATAGGGTGGAAAAAAGGCTATTCCTATACCTCATTTAGACACTGTTACCCTGGGTATCTTAAGAGATTTGGGGTGTGGGGGTCCAACTTTTATCTATGTCTATGGAATACATACTATATTTGTCTATTTTTCTAGAGTGATATCTTGGTGCAGCATAATGAGCCAAAGAGAAAGTAAGATTTTAGAAGTAGCTCTCAGTTTTGAACTGGGTCCATGTAAACCTAGAACCTAGAACCTAACATAGGTTATGTATGTATATTCTTCCTCTACAATATACTCAATTGTACCATTAGTAATGCAAAGTGTGGCAGTATAATATTTCAGACAAAAGATACTTTATAATAGAGAATCACACAGTATTAAGACTATTCACCTATACTCTAGTAAAAATCAGACATCAATATAAGTACAAAAATCCCTTATATCCCCAAATCACTGTAATTCTTTCTTTATTTAAGCAATCAGGGTTAAGTAACTTGCTCAAGATTACATGGCAAGTTATTTCTGGGTGTGGTGCTGAGTATCTGAGCCCGGGATTTGATCCAGGTCATCCGGACACTGGAGCCAGTGCTCTTACCCGCTGAGCCACCTGGCCACCCCTAAGCAATTGGGGTTAAGTAACTTGCTCAAGGTTACATGACCAGGTGTTTCTGGGTGGGTGCTAAGTGTCTGGGCCCGGGATTCGATCTCCAGGTCATCCCAACACTGGAGCCGGTGCTCTTACTCGCTGTGCTACCTGGCCGCCCCTGAAATTCTTTATTTAGTTACAAAGATAAAATTAGCATTCTTTTAGGTTCAAAGTTTCAACAAAAAGAAATCGAGTTGTATCATAAATAGGGTTAGAGTAGGAAGGGTATTTAGAAGTCAGTCCAGCTCTCTAATTTTGCAGATGAAGAAACTGGGATACATGGAGGTGAAGGTCCTTGCCAAAGGTCATACAGGTAAAAAGCCTGGATTTGAAAACAGGTTCTTTTGATTCCAGATATGGAATCTCATTTTACTTCCAAATTTTCTGTAGAAATATTCTACTATGCACAGAGAACAGATAAATTATTCAAATGTCATAAAAAAGTTTGAGTTCATCCTATATGAAATTTTCTGGTTTTCCTCTAGTGATGGTTCTAGAATGACACAGACACAGACACAGAAACAGACACAGACACAGACACACAATTTTATAGAATCACACTCTCAGAACTAAAAGGAGCCTCACATGTTGTCTAGACTTGAATCACTTTGGAAATACTTCCGGTACACAACTTCAGGCATTCGTACATCTCTAAAGCTCTAAGAAAAGTCACATCTGATTTGTTATAGAAGAAAAATATGTAAATCTGAGGAGGGTATTATAGAGATAACTAGCAATTCTAGTCCCTAGGCTAAGCATAAGGATGGGGTGGGGCACTTCAGGAATAGATGTTGGGGAGAAATATCCTTGCTACTCAAGTGTTTGTAGGGAGAAAGAAATCCTGGAATGCCCTGAGGCTGCTAGAGAGACATCAGGCCCAGAGAGGAGCAAGTCTCCTGCAGTACAAGAAGCCTTCACAACCCCTGGTCAGGATGTAGGGATTATATCCACCTCCCTCATAATTAGGAAACAGAATTCACATGGTGGTAGTCCTTTCCTTTCACCTTGGGGTTAGACAATTGTAACTGTGTGCAACAAGTTGGACATTAGGCCCTAGAAGAAGAGTGCAATGATGGTGGGACTATCAAAGGGTGGCAGCCTGGGACTGGGTAAGAACGGGAAGTAAGGCAGGCCCTTTATTCAGGGGACTGTGGTGAAGAGACTGCAGAGGATTGCAAGTCTGGAGGACTGCTGGGAGAGGAAGCACACTTCTTCCAAATATCTGGCACCCTAGGTTACAAGTCCAGTTGTCCTGCCCTAATTATGGCCATAATTTTGTTTTGTTTTTGGAGGAAATTTAATTTTCCTAATTGACCACTACTTCAGCCTATCATTGAGAAGGGAAACTCTCATCTACTCTGACCCTCATGCTCACTGCATTGCAGTTGCCAGTTACAGTTCTTACCTACTGGGGACAAGGAAATACCACCTAACAGATAATTTTCCTTGCGTCTAGTTGGTGCCATTTACAATGTAGTATATAGAAGCGGTCCTGAGAGATTTATGGAGATTTTTTTTGGAGCAGCACAGATGGTGTTGATAAATATTTAAGGTATCTTGGAGAATGGAGTGATCCTAACCCAGGGGAAAACTGGTCACTTTGTTTCAAGTGCTTTGACCTCTGAAGTTCTAAGATAGAAATAGGCTTTATTGACCTATGAATATATGCCTGGGGTGACTGAAGGTCTAAGCTGCAACTTCCTGCCTTACCGAACACCAAAGGCTTTTATTAATTACTTTGCAAAGGGCTCTCACTCCACCTCCTCCTCCCTGTACCAGAGCAGAATGCCACCAAGTAAGCATAATGTCAGGCATTTCATAAACAACAATAAATAATTGCAATGAAAATATGGGAAGGGTGCTGTATCTTTTAAAATATTTAGCTGACTAGAGAAACAGCACTGTCTAATAAGTCATGAGCTCCTGATTGTAAGCTGGTTGTAAGTCTCTGAGTTCTCACATGATCATGGTTATTCACTGGGACCCATTTCTCCTTCACTTCCCTCTTTCCCCTAGTAGACAAGTTGCAGGTCCCATAGCCCAGGACTGGTCTTACCCATAAATTTTCTATTGATGGGCATGCACACAAAGCTTATGATACAAAAAAGCGCTAGGTAGCCTGTGGTGAAAGTGACAGAGGATGTAGTTGTGTAAAGCATAAAGGAACGAGACAGAAGATCCCCGAGAATAAATTTGGAAGTGGATTTTATTACCAGGACTGCCGAGGTCGCATACCCAGATCAGACAGTGAGTTGGCATGGACAATGTGCTTCTTTTTAAAGATTCCAATAGTCAGGTTATGTAAGCTGAAACTACAATAAGTGATTGGTCAGTGTATATTTGAATTTTCCCCGTGCCTGTGAAGTTTTTCCCTAGGCTGAGGGGGAACCTAGAATGGTCAGAGATAGGGAATATCTGGTAGGTGTGTTGGGGGGGGGGGAGACAGGGAACCGGGAAGAATGGAGCAGGGATTTTATCCTAGGCTGAAATTTCTGCTCATGGATCAATTAGGGGAAGGGAAGGTGGAGTTGTGCTGAAATTCCTGCTCACAGATCAATTAGGGGAAAGGGAAGGTGGAGTTGTGCTCAAAAGTTGGAATGTTAGTGTTTTTTGTTTTGTTTCATTTCATTTTAAGTATAGAGAAATAGGAGAGACAAAAGATACAAGATAAAGGGAGCCTGCTTCTAAATTTGTGGCCACTTTAGTGTGATAAAACTTTGCTAACAAGGCTGTGTCCCAAAGAAAGGGGCAAGCTCATATGAGGCCAGTTGAGAATTTGTATAGTGGCGAGGGGCTGAAGTCATGTCTAGCGCTGAGTAGTAAAAATGAGAAACTATAGGCTCACCTGAAGATCCAGTATCTTATCTGGATTGGGAGAGGGTTCCATGCTACCTTATAAGAGGGTGTAAAGCTGAGTACTTAAACTGTGTCTTTTTAAACTCCTGGTTGTTTTTTTTTGGGGGGGGGTGGAGACAGATGGGAGGTTATCTACAGACAATGGGGAGAAATTTGAAACTAAATGCTAGAGATTGTTTCTTTAATTTAACCCTAATTTCACTTGAGGTAAGGAGGCAGAATTTTCTTCTCATGGGTGGGAGAGTGTAACTGGATAAATCCATACACATTTATACCCTCCCACCACTACCATTACTACCTGAAGCAACCTAGATTAATAATATACATTTTGCTACTTAAACAGGGGTCAGAAGACAAAGAGAGCATGGTGATTCTCAAGTTTTAAGGGGAAGGTACTAAGAAAAGGAAACAAATCGCTTCCCTTGGCAGCTATTAGCAGTCTCTTAGGCCCCTTTGGGGCCCTCATCTCCATTCGTGTCCTGTGGCCAGGCAAGGAGCTCCCCTCAGATGTGCTGGCCTGTCTTGAGCTTCTCCATTATCCCTGAGCCCTG
This sequence comes from Petaurus breviceps papuanus, assembly GCF_028583685.1. Lineage (NCBI taxonomy): Eukaryota > Metazoa > Chordata > Mammalia > Diprotodontia > Petauridae > Petaurus > Petaurus breviceps. The sequence goes on from NW_027185616.1 coordinate 24,701,521, forward strand.
GTCCAGTTTGAGGGTGTGAAGGCTGCTGACTAGGCCTTTACCACTTTGCAGGAAGACCCCAGGGACTTCCAAGTGGGGAGGCTAGTCAAAAAAAGTCATAGCAGATATGGTACTGGGGTGGAGGGAGACAACACCACTCTGTCCCCCTGCACCAGCTCAGGGGCTGAGGTGCTCAAACCATCTCTTTCACCTCCTAACCTACAGGGCCCCTTACCCTCCTGGACTTGGGACCCCAGCCCCGTTTGGCCCCTGCCCAGGTTCAGTATGAGTTGCTTACCCGATGGCCCTGATGGAACAAGAGGTTTTCACTACCATATTGGATGTGAGCTAAAATCCTGAGCACCCAGAGAAGAGGCCAGTAAGAAAGTAAGCATGGGGAAGGGAGGGGTAGCTTGATTTGTTTCAACTTGCTCATGTTTGTGACTACGTTCAATAAATGGTGCCCCAGATTCTAACTCAGAAATAAAAAAGTTAAGTCTGCGTTTGAATGTATGTATATGGGTGGGGGGGAGATGGGAGTGGTCCCTGAACCAATAACTATTTTAATTGTATTATGGTCTCCAGCAGAGGTAGTCATAGAAATCATTCTCTTGGTTCCATTTGCTTCACTCTTCATCACTTCATATGTCTTACCCTGATTACCCTAATTCTGACTTCACTGTTAAGTATTCATGGAACCTTTCTGCCTGAGATCATAGAACTTTGCACAGAAGTGATTTTCTAAATTGAAGGTATAAACAGTTCTTTGGATCTGGATTCTATTCTAGTCATTTTATATGAGGCATATGTAATATATATATATATACACACACACATATATATATATATATATATATATATCACATATAAGGTCCCAGATTCTATGGACCTAGTCACAATATTTAGGACCCTGTCTTTTTTGTCATTTTTATGGAGCAATCATATTCCATTATATCATCATTTCTTTCACAATTTCCCAATCAATTAGCACCTACTTCATTGCCAATTCTTTGCTTCAGTGAAAAGTATTGTTATAAACATTTTTGTATATATGAATTCTTTCCCTCTACCTTTGAGCTCTTTGGAGATATAAACTTAGAAATGATATCACTGGGTCAGAGGGCAGGTACAGTTTAGTGACTTTGAGGGTGTGACTCCAAATTGTTTTGCAGAATGACTAGAGGAGGGGTGGGGATCCTGTGGCCTCTAGGCCACATGTGGCATTCTAGGTCCTTGGGTGCAGCCTTTTGACTACACAGAACAAATCCTTTTAATAAGTCTTCGAGGCCACAGGTTCTCCACCCCTGTTAGACCAATGAACCTGGGTGACTGAAAGGTTGGTTGTGCCCTCCACAATAATATACAAGTATGGAATAGGGTTGTATTTGAGGGGAAAATAATGTAAACAGGTTTTCAGTGCAAATTACAATTTATCCATACTTCTAATGTGTGCCACCCTCAATCCCACCCAAAATAAAAAGGAAGGTGCTGGGCTCCTTCTGTCACGTATGTGGAGTAGATGGTTACCCATGTCCGAATTACACTGAGTTTGGGTTGGCTTTGGGAAATGAGGACAGAGGTCAAACGATTCCCTGATTACTCTAAGTCTGACTTCACTGTTAAGTATTCATGGAACCTTTCTGCCTGAGGTCATAGAACTTTGTACAGAAATGATTTTCTAGATTGAAGGTATAAACTGTTTTTTGGAGCTAGATTCGATTCTAGTCATTTTATCATTTTATACAAGGTATCTGTAAAATATATTATATATATATGTATATATATATATATATATGTATATATATCCTATATAAGGTCCCAGATTCTATGGACCTAGTCACAATGACTAACCATATTTACAGTAGTTCAGTGTGAGCAAAGTTTCTCTGGGCACAGTGGCAGATGGAGAACTGTGAAGTCTGAGACAAAGGGACTTTAATCTTCATAGTGCTCTGGGAAGCTTTTCCTTTCCTCCCTCCCACCCCCACCTTACTGAAAGATATTACCCTCTCAGATAGCAGCAATCTGAGGAAACACCCTGGAAGTTCTGTCTTAGTATCTATTGCTTCTATCACTCTATTGAACTGAAGCTGGAAGCTGAAGTAGGCTTAAAAGAAAAGATAATAAGTTGTAGGCATTATCCTATTAGATAATAGACTACATGGTTCCCCCTCTCCATAGTGGTCAGGTGGTTGAGTATGTGTATCTCTAGGACTGGTTCCAAGAAGTCAAGGTCCAGGGACTCTCCTCTGGAATATTAGATGAGGGAACGCATGCATAGCCCATGTGCTTTTTCTCAAGGTAGTTATTAAGGACCCTTGGAAGGGGGTCACACCCTCACCTCCATCTTGATTCATTCATTAGTTCTGCTGCTTTCTCAGAATCTCATGGACAAGACAAAGTGGGCAATAAGGAAGAAGGTCCCCCACCTTTTTTTTTTTTTAATAGACCTAACACAAAGCAGGCTATTCCTCCTGTAAAAGTATATCCAGTAAGAGTCTGGGCTAACCAGTTCATCTTGAATCATTGAAACCCATCCTCCATCACCAAGGGGCATATCAAAACCTTCCATAGGAAGACATGATTAAAATCCCAAGCAAATTTTCACTGCTTTGTAACTTTATCAAGCTAAGGAGTTTACTCCTATGAACAATGCCCTATCATAGTATGCCATGTTCCATATGGTACTATTATTCTGCATGTATGTAGTATGTTCTTTATGTAATTTAGGTATTTAGTCATGTTGTGCCATTCTTATGTGATATTATATGTTCCATATTGAACATTTGTGTCCTTAATGTATATCATGCTGTTACATATTCTATTGATTATGTTCTATGTATCAATCCATCAATTAATAATCCTCTAATAAGCATCCACCCCAGTAATTCTTTTAATATATTTTATTTTCTTTCTTTCACTTCTTTACTAGAGAGTAACATAGTCATTCCTCAATATTTGCACATTTAATTTTTGTGACTTCAAGAATTCAAATTATTTTATTAGTAAACTCATTTTCACTTTTGAGTTGGCAACTCTGCACATTCTCAGTTATGTGCAGTAGAGAAAAAAAAATGAGAGGTATAATGTATACAAGTTTGTGGAGTGGCTGTTATCCTACATGGTGCTTCAGTAGTCTTGTTCACCCTACTGTTGGAAAGAGCTCCCTGTGAATTCAGTGTCAGAGGTAATATCAAGACCTTACCAGTCTCAGCATCTTCCAAAAGCAGTGACTAAAATCTCATCAACCTCTCTCTTGGCTTTCAGAGGGCAGGAGAGGCTTACAGCATCAGTATAGTATTGCCTGAAATAAATTTTGTTGTTGTTTTTTATTGAGATGTTAGCATAAAAGGTCACAGGCTCTGGAAGGAATTACTGGTGAAAAAATGTTTCGCATGTTACCAATTTTATTTTGTTATTGCATTTTGGCTATTTCATGGTTACTGAGTTAGAAGTAATATTTTGCTATAAAGAATTGTATGTCGGAAAGTGTATTTTTCAGCAATCTCTACAATCTACAGTTTTTGGTGGTTGAAAGAACCTAACCCCTATTTCCCATAATAAGTTTAATGTATCAGCATTTGTGTTTTTGACTTTTGTACTGTTTTCCAGGAACATTACCTTCACAAAAGTTAACCTGACTATAATTATACACTGTTAAGCCATGTTTGTGTGGTCAACTCCATTTTGCCAGATGTAAGTTTGATTAAAATCCATTGAAATGCAGCAGGGAAAGTAAGACAATAGAGTTTCCTACTGATGTGTCAGTGCAAGAGACAGGACAGAGTCCATCTGGATAAATATATACACAAGCTCCCCACTTGTAAACTTATGAGATGAGTCTTAACACTCACCAAAGGTGCAGAGCAAGGGGTAGGTATAGCCAGCTCTCTGAGAGCCATGGAGAGCTTGGTCTTTTACTGAATCTCCTTTTGGTGCTTAGTGGAGGACATAACTGCTAGGGAAGCATGAGATTGTCAGTACCTGGCTCTCAACAATGGCTATGGTCAGGCACCTGAGCAGCACACACCTACACAGGAAGACTATGTTTTGGTTTTTGTCTGTCTGTTTACCCAGAAATAAAATTACGGAGGAAAAGGGTATGTTTACACTGTGATAAGGTTCTTCTCTGTGATTGTGATTTCATTACTGTAGACATTTGAGGGGAGGAAACTGATGTCAACTTTGTTTATAATTTCTCTGTTAGTTTTTTTGCAACTGAAGTTTTTATTCAAAGTTACACAAAACCTTTTAAGAGACAAACTCTTATAAAACAGACACTTGATTTTAAATGAATGGAACTGCACATTGAAACAGACCACACTAATTTTCTGAATAATGAAACCAAATATAAACCAAACATGTATATATATATATATATTTACTGAATTGTGAACCAGGCCAAATTTTTTTTCAGTAGATGATTTAGCTCAAAAATTGTACCTTCCCTTCTTCTTCCCTTTTTCTCTTTCCCCTTCCCCAGGACTAACCGAATACTTAATAAATATGATGGTAACCCATGGGCATCTAGGTGGTGCTATGGAGAGAGTGCCAGGCCTGGAGTCAGGAAGATTCATTTTCCTGAGTTCAAATTTGGTCTTAAACACTTACTAGCTACATGACCCTGAGCAAGTCACTTAACACTGTTTGCCTCAGTTACCTCATCTGTAAAATGAGCTGGAGAAAGCAACAGTAAACTACTCTAGTATCTTTGTCAAGAAAACTTCAAATAGGGTCAAGAAGAGTTAGACATGACTGAAAAATGACTGAACATCCCAGGTACCATATGTTGGTTTGACAAAAATGGTACATTTTTAAAAATTTATTTTTATTTGTTTTTTTACTTTTAGTTTATAGGATTCAATTCCACAATTCCTTGAGTTTCATATTTTGGCCCCCTCTCTCCCCTCCCCACCCCACCATGGCGGCATATAGTCAAGTATAGGATCTGTAAATACTTTCACATTATACATTAGTCAGGTTATAAAGACGGATTGTATCAGATGGAATGAAAAATGGTAAAAAGGACATAAAACCAAACAAGAAAAGAAAAAAGATCAAGTGTTTTGCTTCCATCTGGATATAAACTCAGTTCTTTCTAGTTCTTTCTCTGGATGCACACATTTCTGTCCATCATGAGTCTTTTGGGGTTGACTAATATCACTGCATTGCTGAGAAGAATCCAGTCTATCAAAGTTGGTCATCACACATACGTTGTGTCTGTAATTGTGTACAAATTTCTCCTGGTTCTATTCTTCTCACTCAGCATCAGTTTGTATAATCCTCTCCAGGTAAATATGAAGTCCATCTGCTCCTCATTTCTTATAGCACAATAGTGTTCCATAACATGCATATACCACAACTTGTTCAGCCATTCCCCAATTAATGGGCACCCCCTTAATTTCCAATTCTTTGCTACCACAAAAAGAGCTGCTATAAATATTTTTGTACATATGGGTCTTTTTCCCACTTCTATGATCTCTTTGGGATACAACCCTAGAAGTGGTATTGCTGGGTCAAAGGGTATGAAATTATTTATAGCCCTTTGGGCATAATTCCAGATTGCTCTCCAGAAAGGCTGGATCAGTTCACAACTCCACCAGCAATGCATTAGTGTTCCAATTTGTCTGCATCCTCTCCAGCATTTGTCATTTTCCTGTTTTGTCATCTTAGCCAATCTGACTGGTGAGATGTGGTACCTCAGAGTTGTTTTGATTTGCATTTCTCTAATCAATAGTGATTTAGGGCATTTCTTCATGTGCTTATAGATATCTTTAATTTCTCTGAAAATTACCTGTTCATATCCTTTGACCATTTATCAATTGGGGAATGACTTGTATTCTTATAAATTTGACTCAATTCTCTGTATATTTTAGAAATGAGTCCTTTGTCAGAGATAGGTTGTAAAGATTCTTTCCCAATTTCCCACCTCCCTCTTAATCTTGGTTAAATTTGCTTTGTTTGTACAGAAGCTTTTCAATTTCATGTAGTCAAAATTATCCATTTTACATTTTATAATGTTCTCTAATTCTTGTTTAGTCATAGTCTTTCCCTCTCCACAAGTCTGATAGGTAAACTATTCCTTGTTTTCCGAGACTGCTTAAAGTATCAACCTTCATACCTAGATCATGAACCCATTTAGACTTGATTTTGGTATATGGTGTTAGATAATGGTCTATGCCCAGTTTCTGCCATACTATATTCCAGTTTTGCCAGCAGTTTTTGTCAAATAGTAAATTCTTATCCCAAAAACCAGAGTCTGGGGGTTTATCAAACAATAGATTACTATAGGCGTTGACTTCTGAATCTCGTGTGCCTAATCTATTTCATTGATCCACTCCTCTATTCCTCAGCCAGTACCAAGTAGTTTTGATGACTGCTGCTTTATAATACATATTGAAATCTGGCATAGCTAGTCCACCTTCCATAACATTTCTTTTCATTAATTCCCTTGATATTCTGGACCGTTTTTTCTTCCAAATGAATTGTTACTATGTTTTCTAGCTCTATAAAGTAGTTTTTTTTGGTAAATTAATTAGTATGGCACTAAATATATAATTTAATTTAGGTAAAATTGTAATTTTTATTATATTAGCTTGACCTAGCCATGAGCAATTGATACTTTTCCAATTAGTTGTTTTGTAGTTGTGGTCTTATAGGTCCCGGGTTTGTTTTGGCAGGTAGATTCCCAAATATTTTATAATGTCTATAGTAATTTTAAATGGGATTTCTCTTTCTATCTCTTGCATTTCATTAGAAATATATAGGAATTCTGAGGATTTGTGTGGGTTTATTCTATATCCTGCAACTTTGACAAATTTATTTATTGTCTCAAGTAGTTTTTTACTTGATTCTCTAGGATTCTCTAAGTATATCATCTGCAAAGAGTGATAGCTTGGTCTCTTCTTTGCCTAATTTGATTCCTTGATTTCTTTTTCTTCTCTAATTGCTACTGCTAACATTTCTAGTACCAGATTGAATAAGAGAGGTGATAGTGGACACCCTTGTTTCACCCCTGATCTTATGGGAAATGCTTCTAGCTTCTCCCCATTACATATAATACTTGCTGATGGCTTTAAATAGATACTACATATTATTTCAAGGAAGGGTCCATTTATTCCTATACTTTCTAATGTTTTTAGTAGGAATGGATGTTGTAAAAAATGGTACATCTTAAAGATATGAAAGTTTACTTCACCTAGGATACCCAAACACAAGGGGCCTGACAAGACCTGTTCCCTTTCTTCCTCTTTTGTTCTTTCCATTTTCATCATTCTAGTTAAGATTATACATTTTTTAACCCTCTTTTTGACTTTGGTTTCTTTACCATCATGAAAGTTCTTTGCCATAGTGTACACAGAACTGTTTGGAAATGTTTAACCTGTGTATGGGGTAAAGAGGTTATTCAGTGTTCTGGCTTCTGAAGTGAAATGTTAACCATTTGCCCCTAGCCTTTTCTTAAACTACGTTGGTTCTATTTTTCACCGTCAGACTTGAGAAACGTCTTGTAAAGGACACTGGGCATGTATTCTATTTGTGACAATGGAAGAATGGATTGCTGTCTAGACCTCTTAGTTCAGAATGGCTCAAATGAAAAGATACTGCTCTCCATGCCAACTCAGAGCATGGTCACAAATTTTGAGAGTCATTTTGGAAAATTTCTGAAAAGGTACAAAGATTAATTTAGGTTTTTCAGTATGCTAATTTCTACACCCTTTTAAAGTAAGGAATATAGTTAGAACAAAAAAAATCTTGTGCCTAAGTAACTTCTATACAATTTGGCAAATGATAAGACTCCCGTAATCTATGCCAAATAGCAAAGACACATAATTATAGCACCAAGTTTGAAAGACTGATCAAGAAGCATCATCCCCAAGAATCAAAGCAATGGGGTGAATACAAAGAAAAGATTTTCATTTTGAAAAAAAACTTTGTCCTCTTATCAATGTAGAAATATTTTTACCCATTGGACAAAATATGAAACTGAAATTTTTTTAATCTGGTATAATTTTTCAATAAAATTACATGTTTTATTAATTAATCTTTCTAAATAAAGATTTGAGATTTATCACAAGTTCTACAATTAAATTATAAAATCCCTAAAATTAATATTACTATATGACTATCAGTGCTTTTGTTCTTAAATAGAAATAGCAGCCACCAGGTCATTCTTCATTTCATTCAATAAAGATTTATTATAAATCATGGAATCATAGTTTAGAGCTAGAAGGATCATTGAGTCAGGTACAATGTACAAATGAGGAAACTGAGGTTGAGGAAGGTTAAGTGACTTGTTCAGTCACACAGTGGGTGAATATCTGAAGCGAGAGACCCTTCTGATTACATTCCCAGCTCTCTATCTACTTTGTTGTCTAATTGCCTCATTTACCTATAATACAGAAGTATAACTAAGGTGGGACAGTTAAAGCTTTCCCCAGAGCATTAAAATGGGGGCACTGAAAAATAAGCTTTTCTAGCAGGTAGGAATAACAAAGCTTAACATCCAGTAGGGAAGAATAATTAGTTAAGACAGGAAGCTCTCAGATAGTTTGCCTCCTCTCCCTGTCCCCCCCCCAGTTCTCCTCCTAACCCCCATGGCCACACCCCAGATAAACCCTTCCCTGGAAGAGCCTTACCCTGTTATACCAGTACCCCAGGCAATTGCCTCACAGTATTGAAGGGTTTCAGTCTTCCTTGAATGAGGCAGTGTCCCAGGTCTTTCCCCAAGTCATATCATATGTCCCCAAATTTTCTTAATAAGACCCCCTCCTCTCTATTCAACTGAATTTGTTTTTAACAAATTGATGTTTGCTCTGGCAGACATTTATGGTTCTTGATCCTAGAGAGCAAATTGCTTATGTCTCTGCTGCTTTGTTTAAAGCACTAGGCACTATGGGCAATAAAAGGCACATCCCTTGCCTAAGAACTTATAAGAGGGAAGATAAAACAGGGATACAAATAACTTCAAAGAACAGCCATTGGTGATAGTGACATATGAATAGATAGGGTGCTGCAGAACCTACTGTGCCCTTGTCTCAAATTTAAATTCAATTTACATTTGTCAATCACCCAATGTTTAGAGAACACTGGGTCTGGATCCTAATTTTCAATTCAAAAAACACTAAGCACTAATTTATGATAAGCATTGGAAGTAGATTCTGAGGGTAAATAAACCGTACTCATATGGAGTATGCATTCTTGTTCAAGGACATGACTCATACTGGGCAGAAAAAGTTAATTAATAATATAAAATTTTAGATATACATATAGTATACTTGCATATTATATTTATATATAAGATATAATGTGCTAATGTATTATATAGTAATACTTTGGATACAATATGATATATTATGAATATAATACATATTATATTTATTTTATATATGTGGAGAGAGAGAGAAGGAGAGAGATGTTAGTACTTTTATGTGCTTTTTTTTTTGAGGGGGAAGACAAGGCAAGTGGGGTTAAGTGACTTGACCAAGCTCACACAGCTAGTAAGTGAGTAAGTGTGTCAAGTGTCTGAGGCCAGATTTGAACTCGGGTCGTCCTGACTCCAGGGCCAGTGTTCTATTCACTGTGCCACCTAGCTGCCCCAGATGTCAAGCACTTTTGACATCAAGTTGGAAAGAAGGCCATTACTGTTTGAAGACATCAAGGAAGGCTTCCCAGAGGAAGTTATATTTGAGCTAAGCTTTAAAGGATGGGTAAGACTTCAATACATGAAGAGGAGGAATGGTAGTATTCTAGACATAGGGACTTGTGTGGGAAGAGATTAGAAAGGATGGGATGTTCTTTGTGGAAACAGCTGGAGCTTAGGCTACTTTTCAAAATCATAGAATCTTAAGAGTTGGAGGAGACCTTAAGAGTCCATTTAGTTCAAATTGTTCAAAGAATATCCTCTAAAATATACTGACACTCTATATCATGAGAGTTCATTCAATTTTTGGATAGCTTTAATTATGAGGAATTTTTTCCTGAGATCAAGGCTAAATCTTCTTCCTTGCAACTTCTCTCTGGGTCCAAGCAGAATAGGTCTAATTCCTCTTTCAAGGGATCATCCTGCATATACAACTACCTCTAGTGCTTGAAGAAAGATAATTTGAAGAAGATGCTGAAAAGGAAAGGTGACACGCAATTAGGGAGGGCTTTGAAAGAATGCCAACTCTTCTTGAGTTGGAGCCTAAATTGTACTCATTAGGTAACAAGTAGTCATTGAAAGGTTATGATAAAGATCAAGTCAAGTCATCAATAAGTCTTTATTAAGTACCTACTATGTGCCAGTTACTGCCTTCACCACTGGGGATACAGAGAAAGATAAAAGACAGTCCCTGATCTCCAGTCTAATTGAGGTAGCAAAATGTAAACAATTATGTAAAAATTTAAGATACAGTACAGATTGTAGGGCATCTCAGGAGGACGGGACTAAGATTAAGGACTCTGGGAAGGCTTCTTGGAGAAGGTAGGATTTTAACTGAGATTTCTTTTATGGCAAGAGAATTTGAAGATCTTCCCTGCCTCTTAATGGGCCTCACTTGGAGCCCAACAAGAGAAGCTTGCCTAGGGGAGGCTTATTTTTCAGGAAGGCCCACCTTTTGTACTTTGTAATTAGGTGGTGGGTCACAAAGGTTGTGATGTCCTCTGACCCTGAAGAAGGGTGTGTGCATGTGTGTGTGTGTTGTGTGTGTGTGTGTGTGTGTGTGTGTGTGTGTGTGTATCCTGAGGTGAAATTTTGCCTTGGGACTCACTTATGGGAAGAGTTGTGTGATTTGACCAGATGAGACTCTGGGCAACTGTTGAGGCCCCCAGCTTTGAAAACCCAGATGTTGCTGCTTCTCTCTCAAGTAACTAACACTGTATATATGTAATGGTCAGACAGCTAGAAACCCTGTCTATTGGTCTATTGAAATGTGCTATTTTCTCTGTCTGTATTCTTTGTTTGCTTGTAATTTCTGTTTGTATTTTCTGAAGTTCAGCGTGCTGACTTTTTCCCCTGAACTAAAGGAATGATATATATGTTTGATTAAAGTAAGGCTGTTAACCCCTTTTGAGTTGCTTTCCTTTAGAAAAGCAGATCAAAGAACCTTTTCTGGCAGCTGTCCTGGGTATGCTAGGGTCCTTGCTGTTACAACTTTGAGAAAGCCAGGGAAGCTAGTAGGAAAGAAGAGAGGGTTCTAGGCATGGAGGACAGTCTGGGAAAATGCCCAGAGTTGGAGGATGGAGTGTATGAAGAATTGCAAGACCAGTTTCCCTGGATCACAGAAAATGTAAAGGAGAGTTCGGTTTAAGAAGAGTGAAGAGTGGGGCGGCCAGGTGGCACAGTGAGTAAGAGCACCGGCCCCGGGATACCCGGGATTGGTTCCGGCCTTAGATACTTGGTACCCACACAAAATAACTGGCCATGTGACTTTGAGCAAGTTATTTAACCCCAATTGCTTTAAAAAGAAGAAGAAGAATGAAGAGTGGAAAGGTAAGAAGGGAGCAGGTAATGAAGCATTTTAAGAGTCAAACATATTCTATATCTGACTGTGCAGGTAATAATGAAGTCACTGGAGTTGGGTGAGTGTGTGTGTGTGTGTGTGTGTGTGTGTGTGCGTGACCGTGTGTGCACATGTGATATAATGAAACTTGCTATGATTTAGGAGGATCAGTTTGACTGATGAATGGAGGATTGACTGAAGTGAGGAGAGAATAGAGTCAGGAAAATCAGTTAGCAGGCTATTACAATAGTCCAGGTGTGAAATGACAAGGGCCTGACCCAGGGTAGTGACAGTATCAGAGGAAAGAAAGAGACAGTGATGTAAAAATAGATGATATTAGAAGCAAGAGTCAACTAAATAATATTCAACAACATCAATGATCTAATTGTCATGGCTGGGCTAAGGATCAGAGCTTTGATTTCATTGGCATAGGGAAGTCTCAGATGAGGAAACTCCTTCTGCCAATGCAACTGAAAGTCATATAGAGTGGATTAGAGTCCTGAGAGGTTTGGTGACTTGCCTAGAATCAAACAGCCAGTATGTGTAAGATGAAATTTGAAGTCCTATCTTTCTGACTCCAAGGTCAGATCTCTCTCTATTTCTATCATGTCATGTCATGTCATATCATATCATGTCATGTCATGACATAGCATGTCATGTCACATCATGTCATATATAATATCATGCCACACCACACCACATCACATCACATCACATCACATACTATATCGTATTGTATCGTATCATATCGTATCGCACTGCATGGTATCACATTGCACTGTATCATGATATATCATGTATCATGTGGTATCATTTTGTGTCATATTGTGTCATGTTATGTCATATTATGTTATGTTGTGCTATGTTGTGTTACATTGTGTCGTGTTGTTCTGTGCTATGTGGTGTCATGTCATGTCATGTTATGGCATGCTGTGCCATGTCATGTCCTGTCCTGTCATGTTATGATATATGTTATGCCATGCCATGTCACATATTATATTGTAGTTGTTGTATCACATCACATCATATCACACCCTATCCTATCCTATTATATCACATCAGATCACATATCATATCATATCCATGCTAGATTTGATATTTGCTAGAAGCATGATCTTAGTCAAATTTACTTATTTGTAAGATGGAGATTAGATGACTTCTAATTAGAATTCTTTCCAGTTCTAGATTTCTCCATCTATGATCAGTGGATTCTGTGCCTGACTCAGTCTCCTTCGTAACCTCACTCTTACTTACCCTCGGGGACATCGTAATGTCCTCTCCTCCAATACTGTCACCACCTTGGTCCTGGCCCTCATCATCTCACTTCCAGACTGTTGCATAGCCTACTTATTGGTTTCCTGACAATATCATCCCCACCCCCCATTTAATTAAATTGACTCGGGTGTCTCCTTGTCTTCTCCAGGATCAAATTGGCGTTCCAAGTCGTTCATAAGCTGACTCCCTCCCATCTTTCCAGATACAACAACAGCCTACAGTGGATAAAGATCTGGGTCCAGAGTCAGGAAGACTTGAATTCAAATCCACCCTACCCGTGCTACCCTGGGCAAGACATTTAACGTCGGTCCTGTTTTCCACAATGATAAAATGGAGACAATGGCACCTGCCTTACAGGGTTGTGAGAATCAAATGCGATATTTGTAAAGTACTTAGCAGAGGGCCTGGCACCTATTTAGTGTTTAATAAACATTTGTTCTCTCCCTCCCTTATACCTTACTCACTCCCGTGTACTCTGCCATCCAGTGACATTGATCTTACCTTCAAACAAGGCTCTCCATCTCCTGACTGAATTTTCACTGATTGCCCCTCCCCTCCTTCCCCATACCTGGAACTCGCTTTCCTGCTTTATTTCTACCTCTTGCCTTCCCTGGTTTCCTTAAAATCTCAAAGTCCCTCTTGACACATTAATCTCTCTAGATTTTTGTGGTATCTGTCTTGGTCATCCTATCTGACTAGTTTTTCTCAGTCTATTTTGCTGGATTATCATCCATATTATACCTTTTATTATATATAGCAAAGGAACACTTGGTAACCTCATGTGTTCCACGTGGTTCAATTGTCTCGTATTTCTATGCAGATGACTTTCCATATTCATATACCCACCCCTCCTCTCTCCAGGGTGTTCTGGTCTCACATCACCAACTATCTGATATTATAAACTGGTTGTCCCATAGACATTTCTAACTCATTTCATCCTAAACAGAACTCTTTTATCACTTCCCCTAAACCCACCCCGATTTGGGATTTTGCTATTTCTCTTGAGGGGACCACTACCTTTCCAGTCACCTAGGTTGTACTTCTGGTATCATTTTTGACTCCTCACTTTTTCTTGCCCCACATATAATTGGTTGCTAAGTCCTGTGTATTCTGCATCTCCATCTCTCATATCTATCACCTTCTCACTACTTATATGGCTACCACTTAGTTGAGACTCTCATCAACTCTCGCCTGTCATTGCAGTAATAGCAATATTTTTCTTTGGATTTTGGTTATGATGTCTCTAAGTGTTTTGATTCTGAAATTTCTTTCAGAAGGTGATGAATGATTTCTTTCTATTTTCACTTTGCCCTGTTGTTCTAAGAAATCTGAGCAGTTTTCTTTCATGAATTCTTGAAATATGATATCCATGTTTGTTTTTTCTTTGCCATGGCTTTCTGGTAGTTCAATGATTCTTAAACTATTTCTCCTTAACATCTTTCCAAGTCAGTTGGTTTTGTTGTGAAATGCCTTGCATTTTCATCTTTTTCCCATCTTTTGAGTTTATTTTAATATTTCTTGTCATCTCATGGAGTCATTAATTCCTGTTTAATCCCTTCTAAATTTAAGGGCGTTTATTACTTGGGTAAGATTTTATACCTCTTGGTACAAAGTTCTGGTAGTTCTCTTTCCAAGTCTTTCTTCCATAGCTCTACTTTATTTTAAAACTTCTTTTCTCTATTTCTATTATTTCATTTGTAAACCTATTTTACACTCATTTTATAATGCTTGCAATAATTTCTTCTAGGAATTCTAATTTATCTTTGGGACAAGTTATTTTTTTTTCTTTTTGACTTTGCTTATAAGTATTTTGGAGTTATTTTTCTCTTCTAAGTTTTTGTCTTGGGCATTCTTGTACTCATTAATAGGTCTTTAAATAGATACATACATACATGCCTGTACATGTATGTGTGTATACATATATGTCTATATGTATTTGTTTGGTTAGTCATCCTTCTAGCAGTCTGCAACTTGGCTTTGCTGGCCTGCTTGGGAGCTCTCTTTGGGCTAGCCCTTCTAAATGAAACTCTTCCCCACTATTCCAGCTTTCCTGAGTAGCATACTGAGTTTATGATCTGATCTGTACCTTGTCTGAGGCTTTTAGGGCTGTCTGCCTTGAGTCCAAGTTACACGCCCCATGCTGTTGGCCTGCATCAGGGACTGAGTCTATAATCATCTCTGAATGTCCCTAGGCTTCAGTCCTAGGTGGGAGCTCCAGATACTGAATCTATGATACCAGACCATTGCTGTTTTGTGGTTCCTACACCATTCACTTGCTTGTATGTCAAATTTGTGGTCTTAGGCTGGGAAGATAACCCTCTTTAGCTTCTCCTTTGATTTCGCATTTACTGCTTGGCCCAGCAGTCTTCCTAGATCATTATTTGAATGTTTATGGGAGGAACTGGACTGCATTATTTCTTCCTACTCCACCATCTTGTCTCTCATTCCTTCAAATACTTTCTTTTACTATGTGCAAGTTTTGTCTCTTGATAGAATTCCAACTCCTTGAGATACATTATTATTTTCAGCAGAATTCTATAGCTTGGGTTTTTGATTGGGTCTCAGAGCAGGTACCATGGCTTTATTTAACAAGCTTTAAAAGTAAAGTTAAGGTTTTCTACTGTGTTAATATAGCCAGAGATTATGTTCACATTTCTGTTTCCACATTACACACACCTAGTCACCTAAACTCCAGACCTGTGATTAGAAACCAACCCTTTCATTGGCAAAGTTTGCAGAAGGGTTAAAGGCACTGAGCAAACAGATTTCTGCAACTGGGAATCATATTTTCTATGTGGTTTAGGTTCAAGTTAGCATTAAGCCAATAATTTATTACATTATAATATATGACAATGAGAAAGAACAGTGAATGGATTTTTAAATTCATATTTTCAGTCCTTAGAAGTTATATGAGAGAATAAGAAAAATTTATCATATTGTGAAAAAGGAAGCCTGATGAGATGGGAAATGAGGTGGCTTTGGAGGCAAAAGCACTGGGCACTGGGTCCTGGTACTTACTCATGACCTTCAGAAAAGCACTTCCTCTTTTTTACTTCAGATTTTTTTATCTATACAATAAAAGTGTTAGATAAGCAGGGGCTCAACCTGGGGTCTGCTTTTTATTTTTTTTTTACATTTTGATAGCTATTCCAATATAATCAGTTTCCTTTATCATCTTAGGTATTTTATTTTATTCGCTTAAAAACATTCTGAGGAGAATCCCACATGTTTCATCAGAGTGCTAAAGGAGTTTATGAAATACTGTCAAGGTCAAGAACCCCTACTGCAAATCTATGATCATATATTTCTTAATTATTTATTTACTTTTAGTTTACAACATTCAGATCCACAATCCCTTGAGTTTCAAATTTTCTCACCCTCCCTTGCCTCCCTACTTCCCCCCCCACCCCGCCCCATGGCGGCATGCAATCAAATATAGGTTTTACAGATACCTTCAATTAAATATTAGTCAGGTTGTGAAGAAGGATTATAACGAATGGAGTGAACAATGAGAAAGGGGAAACAAAACAAAAAAAGAAGAGAGAAAGAACAAGTCCTTTGCTTCAGTCTGCATTCAGACTCTGTAGTTCTTTCTCTGGATGTGGATATCTCTCTATCACGAGTCTTTTGGAGTTGGAGTAACCTTGCATTGCTGAAAGGAGCCCAGTCTATCAAACTTAGTCATCACACATACTTTGTGTCTATAATTGTGTACCAATTTCTCCTGGTTCTGCTCTTCTCACTCAACATCAGTTCATATAAGTCTCTCCAGGTTATTATGAAGTCCATCTGCTCCTCATTTCTTATAGCACAATAGTATTCCAATACATTCAAATGCCACAACTTGTTTAGCCATTCCCCAGTTGATGGGCATCTCCTTGATTTCTAATTCTTTGCCACCACAAAAAGAGCTACTATAAATATTTTTATACATATGGGTCCTTTTCCCACTTCTATGATCTCTTTGGGATACAACTCTAGAAGTTGTATTACTACTCAAAGGGTACACATTTATTTATAGCCCTTTGGCCATAGTTCCAGATTGCTCTCTAGAATGGTTTAATCAGTTCACAACTCCACCAACAATGCGTTAGTGTTCCAATTTTTCCACATCCTCTCCAACATCTATCATTTTCCTGTTTTATCATCTTAGCCAATCTGACCAGTGAGATGTGGTACCTCAGAGTTATTTTGATTTGCATTTCTCTAATTGATAGTGATTTAGAGCATTTTTTCATATGCTTATAGACGTCTTTGTCTGAAAACTGCCTGTTCATATAAGATTATATTCCTTTTAAAAAGTAACTCATGATTTTGAAGAGTCTTCTTATATCTCAGGCTGACTATGTCACTTACTGTTACCTATAGCAATGTCCAAATAGAGACCAGGTGAATGCATGGGATTCTAATTAACTTCCTTTATGAATCTCAGAATTTTGCCAA
Source organism: Petaurus breviceps papuanus (assembly GCF_028583685.1). NCBI lineage: Eukaryota > Metazoa > Chordata > Mammalia > Diprotodontia > Petauridae > Petaurus > Petaurus breviceps. Next base: position 24,718,698 of record NW_027185616.1, read on the forward strand.
CATAGATTTACTGTCATTGCTTTAGTTCCAAAGAGGCATTTTTTTGAGTGTGTAAATGAGGTAACTACCTTTGAAACTACTTCATGAGTATGAACTAGTCATACTTTCCCATGTAAGTGGTATAATTAGAGTCAGTAGAAGGATTACTTTGCCAAATATATCCCATACCGATCCTGATTATTAGTCATTATTAGTCACAATAATCAGCAACTAGTCAATGCTGAGAGTGTAGTTTTGTCACAAGCACATATGTATGAATTGGTAGAATGGGCATATGAAACCAATTTTCAGCTTATTCAAAACACAAACAAAAAATGCATGCTGAGGCAAAAGAAAATAATCACTAGGGGATACAAATATAATGCTTTTATACTATAAAGGAGGATTATAAACAATAGAGAATCATTATTCTTAAACCCCTCAAAAAGGATATAGAAAATGATCACATCATATCTGATCTTAGAATGAAATTTATTGAACAAATAATGTTATTTAGGACGTAGTGGGCCTGGAAAGAATGAAGAGGAAAACTCGGTAAAATAAAGATAAATGGCAACTCTGAATGAGAGGGAGGGTAATTTGACACATGTTTTTCTCCAATATGGGTTGTACTCTGGAGTGGAATGAGCTGGCATGTTACCAAAGGGCAGCCTGGAGAGAGAAAAGAAGACGCCAAATAGGCCACAAGATTTTTTTCCTCAGCTTCCCTCAACCATTTAATACACATTGGGAGGGCCAGAAGGTAACATTTTCCAGTATTCTAGCCTCTGTTTCCATGTCTTCCTTCAGATTACACCCCAACAATGGTTACTTTCTTTTGGTCTTGGCAAATTGGAGGCGGGAGTAAATTCTAGAAATGTGAATTTTGAGGAATGTGGAATTGGAGAAGGACATTGAGAAGTTGGAGAGCATCCCAAGGAGGGCAGTCAGCATGGTGAAGGGCCTTGAATCCATAATATATGAGGGCTAGTTGAAGGAATTGGGCGTATTTAACATGGGGAAAGATTGACTCTGGGGAATATGACAGCTTGTCTTTAAGTATTTGAAGGTCTATCATATGGAGAAGGGTTAGACTTCTCATCTTTGACTGCTAGGTGGCACAGAATATTGGCACACAGGTCTTAGAATCAAGAAGACCCACTTTCCTGATTTCAAATCTAGCCTCAGACACTTACTAGCTGTGTGACCCTGAGCAAGTCACTTAGCCCTGTTGGCTTCAGTTTCCTCATCTGAAAAATGAGCTGGAGAAAGAATGTCAAATTACTACAGTATCTTTGCCAAGAAAAAACCACACAGGGTCACAAAGAGTCAGACATGACAAAAAAATGAACAACAACAACATATAATGCTTTAAAGTTTGTAAAATGCTTTATAAGTATTATTTCATTTGATCCTCACGACAAGCCTGAGGTAGGTGCTCATATTACCCCCTTTACAGATGAGGCAAGTGAAACAGAAAGAAGATAAGTGATTTGTCCAGGACAACATAGCTAGTAATTATCTGAGACTGGATTTCAATTCATTCCAGGTTCAACACTTTATCTATTGTGTGACCTATCTTTCGTTAACTTAATGTTTGATTTTTCTCCAATGCCACAAAGTGGATATGTTACTGAATAAGCTGAAGCCCAAACATCGACATTTTCACTTTAAAACGATGACAATTTTTCTATAAAGTAAATAAAAAGCACTAATAAATTGTTGCTAAATGGAAAAAGAGACCACAGGTTCTCTTCCCAAGAAGTAAATAATGACTTAGAGGAACAGGTTTCAATGTGCATCCAAAGAAACAACATTGCATGGGATACTTGGTCATTGCATCTTGCTGTACTTGGAGTGAGCATAAGCAACAGATCACCATAAATAAAACTTTTAGTTATATTTCAATATTTGCTGTAGAGAATGAAAAGATAGAAAAATTCTATGAAGAATTTGACATGATCCTTCTAAGTCAATATTAAATTTTTATTCTATAATTTCAATGTAAAGGTTGGCATAGCTGGTGACAAAAGAGGCAGAGTGATGTAGTGGATAGGGCATTCAAATAGGAAAAACCCAGGAAAATCTGACTTCAAATCTTGTCTTAAATACTTGTTAGCCTTGTGACATTGTGTAAGTCATTTAACCTAAGTGTCTTCATCTGTAAAATGAAGGGAATAAATTTGATGGCCTCCCAGATTTTATTCTAACTCTAAAGGTATAGTATAAAATATAGTATGGGATAAATAAATTAAAAAGACAAAATGTTTATAGTTTATTCAAAAGATTCATGGCTATATATCATAAACATTTTTTTAAAGGAGAGAAGGATAAAGAACAAAATCATTAAAAATGGAATTGATTATGTTATCCAAGTATAAGAAGTTGACTGCTTGATATTGACCAGGTTCAGTTTCTTCTCTCCTTTTAACAATCTCTGTCTTGTTTTTGCAGTTTTACCTAGACATCTTGGAACTTTGTTCATGTTTCTCAAAACCCAAACCTATGACTAAAAGATGATTAACAAAAGAGATTATACTTTAATTTCATCAATGAATTTTATGCAATTTCATTGATTCCCTGGTGATTTCCTATCCAGGCAGTATAATATTTCCCCTATAATTTATAGTCTCAGAGAGTTATACTAAGAGACTAAGGGATTTGCTGATGGCCACACAGCCACTATGTAAAAGAAGCAAAACCTGAACCCAGGTTTTCCTGGTGTCTTGAGGTCAGTTCCTTGTTCACTGCTTTTGAGTTTGTCTCTCTCATTATTTTGTTGTTTGGAATATTTTATTCCAATATTTTCTCTTCTTTAAGTACTCACAGCATAGTCTTGTGTAATACTGCCTATGGTTTCCTCACATTTTACTTTTTTTCTTTTTGGATGCATGTAATATTTTTCTCTGACATGCAAGCTGTGGATTATGAAACTATGAAATTCCTGAGTGTATTCAATTTGGAGTTTCAGGAAGCCACTGGTGCATTCATTCTATTATTCATTTTGCCTTCTAATTCTAAATAGAGTAGGATAGCTTTCTTTTGTCATTTCCTGAAATGTATTTTCTACATTTTTTGTTTGGTCAAAGTATTCAAGGATTTCAATGTAATATGAATTATATTCTTATTGATTGTCCAGTCATTTCAGTCATGTCCGCCTCTTCATAAACCTGTGAGACTCTGCCCATGAGATTTTCTTGGCAAAGATATTGGGGTGATTTGCGAGTTCCTTCTCTAGTGGCAAACAGAAGTTAAATGACTTGCCCAAGGTCACACAGCTAGGAAGTTTCTGAGACTGGATTTGAACTCAGTTCTTCATTACTCCAAGACGGCACCACACCTAGCTGCCCAAATTATATTAAAATATTAATTTATTTATTTACTTCACCTTGATCTCTTTTCTAGATTGGTTGCTTTTATAGTAGCAGATATCTAACATATGCTTTTCTATTTTTTTCAATTTTTGTTCTTGTAACTATTATTATTATTTGACTAAATCATTGAGTTGTTTGCTTCATCCTATTTTTCAGAGTCCCCTTATTTGAGTAAGATTTCTTACCTTCTGCTTTAAGCTGTTTATTCCCTTAAGAGTTCTTATGTCATTTTTTATCTTAATGAATTTCTCCCAGCTGTTCTTGTACTCCTTGTGATCAGGTCATACTTTTTTTTGAGCATCAACCTGTACTTTTTGTGAAGTTACTCTCTTCCTCTAGACTTACCTCATGGGCTTCCTTAACCAATAGTATCTCTTTGTTGGGTTCCATTTTCTTCTGCTTATTAATATCTCCAGGTCTCAATTCCTGATTTGGGACTTTGTGCCTATAAAGTCAATCATGAGCAGCTGCTGGGAGTAACTTTAAGAGTCTAATTGCATAGAATAATGAACTCTCTATTTATTCAGCAATAAACTAAAACATAACATTCAAGAATATAAAGCATAACATTCACAACAATATAACAACTTCTTACTAAGGTGTCCACATAGTCTTAAACAAAACATATCATTCAGAATATCTTAGTTATCTTTAAGGGATAGCAAAAAATATGAATACCATCCACCCCTAAGTCAATGAAAGTTACAATCTCCTCAGTCAACACAGAGTATCCAAGTAAAATCCTTTTTCTTCTTGACTGGAGGCTGACTTCCAATCATCCTTAAGCTTATCATCCTTAAGGAGTAGTAGAAAGTACAAACACCATCCACCCCTAGGTCACAGTAAGTTACAAATCTCATCAGTCAATACAGAGTATCCAAAGTAAAGTTCTTTTTCACCTTGACTCGAAACTGGCTTTGAAAACCCATGGCTCCTCCATGGGCTGACCACTCCCATCTCTTGCCTGGATTCACATGTAGGTAGCTCCCCACTCCTGTTCCATATCTCAGCTCATGGGGACTGCTACAGTCCTAGTTCTTTGCAGTTTCTGTTTGTAGGAAAACAAAGCTTGACAGGTCAGCAGCATTATCAATCTCAATTCACTTTCTGTCTGAGAAATCAACACAGGACAACAGACAGGGCTTCTGTCTGAAAAATCAAGACAGAAAAACAGACAGGACTTCTGTCTGAGAAAACAACATAGTGCCATAAATCGGATCCACCCTCTTTTATACTCTTTCATGGAAGGAGGAAGATACTAAAATTATGGATGGAACTGGCTGCTACTATGCCTCACCGCCTGACACAATCTTTGGCTTCTGCATTACTCTGCAGGTTACCTAATGTAGATATTGACCTTGGCTCAACCTCTGTCTTCTTTTATCACTTTCCAGCCAATTCTAAACCATGTTGCTTGTACTCCCTTCATCCTTCTTATTACCCTCCCATTGGATCTTGGACCCTGGCCTCTATTAGGTGAGCATTAGACATATCTTGTCTAGAATTCAGGCCACCATCCCCTTCCCTTACTTTCCAACTCTCTCTATGTTATTTCCCCTATTAGAATATAAGCCCATCAAAGGCAAGAATTTTCTTTCTTGCTTATATTTTTATTCTCAGTGCTTAGCACTCTGCTTGACACATAACAGTTCTTTACTACATGCTTTTCCATTCATTCATGAATTCATTCATTTATCTATTCACTATCCTCAATAATAGAATTGGTACTACCTCCTGCTTTGGTCTTGATAGGCCTTGGTGGGGGGTGGTGGCGGGAAATGTAGATGATTCTGCTAATTTCCTGTAAGAGTCCTGGGCATATAATCTTGATCATAGATAGCTAGCCCTGTATTCTCCTGTGACTCTGAATACTCTGAATTGTTCAGTGCCTAACCGTCTCTCCTTGTGTAATGACCTATAAAAACATAACTCTATTTTCTGCTGTTTTCTTACAGACCAGGAAAAGATTCATATTACTTCAGGTGCCAATTATGGGAGCTCATGATGGATTCATTCCCCTGAAATATCTCTCCTCAGAGCCCTCCCCCCAAGCTAAACTTCAAGTCCTCCTTTATATCCATTATATATTCAAAGCACTCCTATACACTTTAGGCTCTATTTACCCAAGATCAGGTATACTTCTACCTTTCATAATGTGACTGCTCTGAACAGCTACAAGTTGATGGTTGTCTTCTTGTTTAGTCTGTGAGTGTGTGGAGGTTGTAAGCTGCTTTTTCATTGATCTACCTGATGCCTTCTTAGATCTTTACTGAGATGTCAGCAGCTCTTTGTGTGTGTGTGTGTGTGTGTGTGTGTGTATCAGACAGACAGATGGAGAGAGAGAGAGAGAGAGAGAGAGAGAGAGAGAGAGAGAGAGAGAGAGAGAGAGAGAGAGAGAGAGAGAGAGAAACTGGGTTATTCTAGAACATTTCCCATTCACATCTTAAATAAAAACACATCCATCACTATTTCTGAATCCACCTACCTTTATTAACATTTGTTGGTTGTACCTAAAGGATAAATATCAAGTTGGAAGGAGGTCACTAGTGGAGTGCCTCAGGAATTTGTCCTTGACCCTGTTTTATTTGCCATTTTTATCAATAACTTGGATAAAGGAATAGATGGTCCTTTTATTAAATTGTCTGAAGACACACCTTTGGGAAGGGTAGCAAATACATTGGACATCAGAGTCAAGATTAAAAACTTATCTTGATGGATTAGAATAATGACTTCTATCTAATAAAATCAAATTTGATAGAGATAAATGTAAAGGTCAATGTGGGTTAACATTTTCAACTATATGAGTACCAAATGAAGAAGTTACAGAAAACTATTTTTAAGTTTATGAAGGGTTGGAACAGGCATTTCACTTGTTATGTTTGGTTCCAGAGTATAGAAATAAGAAAAATAGGTAGTAATTTAATTTCATAGAGGCAAATTTTGGCTTTATATTAAAAAATGCTAACAATGATTTGGAAAATACTATGTTCCCCCATCAATTTAGGTTGTCTGATATATTATGACTTATCATTAATGTTGTAGAGGGGATTCATATTCACATATGGGTGGTAAAGGAAATGGCAAACCATTCTAGTATCTTTGCCAAGAAAACCCCAAATGAGGTCATGAAGAGTTGTACACAACTGAAAAGCAACAGCAGTGGTACTAAGTACTCCAGAGGTCCTTTTAAAGAATTCTGAGGTTGTGTGATTCTTTTTGAAAATGATCTTGATGAAATTTATTTGTAGGAACTAAAGTTTTAGAGTGTCAAGGAAAATAATGGGGAAAAAAGTAGGAATGAAAGGGAAATATCACTTCCAGACCTAAAGTTATATCATAAACCAGTAATCATCAAATTTATTTGGTACTGGGTAAATTAGAAATTATGTTAATGGACAAAACTAGACAAAGAAGAATAAAAACAATTGAATTTAAGAAGCCTGTGTTTGAGGAAACTAAGAACATAAATTACTTGGGAAAAAACTATTTGACAGGAACTTCTGGGAAATCTGAAAGCCAATTTAGATCAACATCTTACACCATATACCATAATAAGCTCAAAATAGATGTGTGACCCGAATATTAAAGATTATATCAGGAAAGAAATTAGAGGGGAACCAGATTATCAGATATTTATTACAAATATTGGTAGGACAAAAATTGTAGGATGTAATTTTGATTATATGAAATTTAAAAATAGTATTTACATTGACAAAATCAATGCAAATAAAATGAGAGAAAGTAATTGAATGGAAAAAAAACAGCCTCTGCATCAAATAATGATAAAGTTCTGTTATTCAAGATATGGGCAAATGGTTCTTTAAAGATCAAAGGAAAGAAATAAACAGTTCTTAAAAGAAGAATGTCAAACTGTTAACCATATGAAAGATGGTTCCAAATTACTACTACTAAGAAAAATGATCAAACAACTCGATTTAACCTTACACTTGCAAAGTGTGGTGATGACAAAAGATAGGAATAGTCAGTGTTGAAGAGGTTGTAGAAAGACACGACTATGCTGTTGGTGGAGCTGTGAATTGGAGGGCCTATTCTGGGAAGTAATCTTGGAATTATGCTAAGGAAATGAAACAAATGTCCATACCCTTTGACCTAGAGATCCCAGTGCTAGACAGGCTAAATCAGTCAATGAAACAATGAACATGAAGAATACAGAGAATCATAAAAATACTTAAATGAACTGATGCAGAGTAAAGTAAGCACAACTAGGAAAACAATATACTCAGTGCTTATGATGTTGTAATGTAAAGAACAAACATGAAATTGAATGGTAAAATATTTTATATGTATTATATTGGTACCATTGAAATGTCAGGGGAAAGTGCACAAGCTCGTTGTGTGGAACCTCTGTGGTAAATTCATGGAAGGATATGAATGAAAGTAGTACAAGATGGCAAATATTATAGGTTAGGCCCGAGTTAAGTCAGTTCCTTGGTAGTCTGGGTTCGATACTAGATAGAAGTAAGACACTCCTAGGTCATTCAACATTTAACCAAAGGAACTTACTTAACCATAGGAGGGGAAGGATATTCACCAAGTATACCCTTCATGGATACCATGAATTGATTTAGTTGAGTGATATTTCCCTTCCTCTGAGTTATCCTTGGTCATTGGCCAACTAAGACTCAGAGAAAGGCTAGGGCTCTTCCTAGATGATTTGTGCTCAGATAACAAAGAAGGGAGTGGGGCAGCTGGATGGCCCAGGGGATAGAATGCTGGGCTTAAAGTCAAGAGACTCATCTTCCAGAGTTCAAATCTGATCTCAGACACTTATTATCTGTGTGACCTTGGGCAAGCCATTTAACCCTGTTTTCCTCAGTTTCTCATCTATAAAATGAACTAGAGAAGAAAATAATAAAGCACTCCAGTATCTTTGCCTAGAAAACCCCAAATAGTGTCATGGAGAGTCAGACATGACTGAAACTAATGAATAGCAACAACAAAGGATTCCAATAGTCAGTGCCTTTATTCCTCTGAGTCCAGGAATATGTTAGCAAATGTAAAATTGGATCTGGGGGTAAAAATGTATGCATGACACTTTTAAGTTTAATCTGAATTATTAACATTTGTTCTGTCGGTTTTTAAATCTTAAGATTCAACAAAATAATAAATCAAGCCTTAATTTGTAATTTGCTGATACATCAAAAATTTAACAATTGGCTGTCTTGACCCCTGTACCAACCACCATACATACTGTCTGAGCCAATCAAGTCTCAAGGACTATTACAATGTGTTTTAAGGTAAAACTAACCTGACTTACATGGAGGCAGGGATTAGAATATTGCTGTCACCACAAAAGGCATAAATGGGTTGTTATCTGCATCAATGGAAGGAACGTTTATTATCAGTAGGATCACAGATTCCTTTGAGTATTGTATTATTTTGGAGTCATATTGATTAGTTCTACTTTTACCAGATGACAAAATGGAATACAACATGTAGAATTCACAGAGAGGCAAATATTGCTGAGATAAAAAATGTTTTTCTAACATTTAGGGTTGTCCAAAAGTTGAAAGAGTTGCCTTAAGGAAACAGTGAATTGCCAACAACTAAATCTCTATAATTCTCTATAACTCTATCACTACAAGCAGAATCTGCATGATTGATTATCGAGTAAGTTGGAGATGGGACTCCTGTTCAGGGCTCCTTTGGACTAGTGGTTTCTGAGGTCCCTTTCAATTATGAGCTTCTGAGATTCTAAAGCACAGAGTTAGCAAATGGTAGTTCCAAAACTCAAGTAAAGGGCAATTGGCCTCAAGTCCATGAAGCATGTTGGCTTCAGTAATTGGATAAGCAATTCATATAGTCCTCAAAGGATAGTTTTTCAACCATCAGTTCCATAAATATCATGAATAGAGTAGTTCCTTGGCAGAACTGGAAGGAAAACTCTGAGAACTTGAGCAAGCCTATCGAAATGTACCTTGGGACAAGTAGCATGAAGTGTACTCTGAAATCAGCTTTTGGCTGCTAGCTGGTAGCTTCTTATTTTAATCATCTTTTTTTTTTCTTTTCTTTTTTTTTTTTTTTGCTAAATGCAGTAATCAGTTTGTTTTTGGTGCCCCAGAAAACAGTCATCCTGCCCTGGTTATAACTATGTCCTAATATTTATTTGCTGTTTTTTTTTTAATCCTATATTTCTAGTCAAATGTCTTCTTACTTTAAAGATTCTGTTGGCTTGCCTCTCTCAATAAAACAAAATAACCTATTAAAATTATAGAACACACTTCAGTATACATTTGTGGTTTGTAATTACTTCATGTAAAAAAATCTCATTTTGAATGTTAGTTAGAAAAGGGAAAAATAGAATGTCTTTTGCCAAAGGCTTATTATGGGGTGGGGGGAAGGATTCCTGTAAAACATTATAAAATCATAGGCCCGACTCTAACCACCACCACTCCTCCCCTGTCACTTCTGTCTTCCCTTGAAGTTGGAGCAGAATTAATCCTCAAATTGTGAATTGTTTCCTTCCCCTAGTCTCCCTCTCCTCCATCATCACCACTTCCCTTTCTTAGACAAGCTAAGCGATTTGCCAGTCTATGGAGAGACACAATTCCTAGCACAAAGTTTCTTAGTGGAGACCCTACTTCTAGAAAGGCCTGTAGCTTCATCTTTCTTGTTTTTTGTAACCAGTAAATGCCAAGAAAACCCCAAAGGGAGTCATAAAAAGACAGAGGGAACTGAAATGACTGAACAACAACAAATGCAGCTATCATGTACTAGCAACTGTGTTAGGCACTGATATGAAGCCTAATATAAAGGGCCATATATATGGAAGTGCCAAAAATTAAAAAGTCCCACCCTTCAAAGAGTCTGCATTCTATCCTGGGTCATCAAGTCAAAAAGCATTTATTAAATGACTACTATTTGCCGGGTACTGCATTAAGTGCTGGGAATACAAATACAAACAGAAAGACAGACAGTTCTTATCCTCAAGGAGCATATATTCTAATGAATATATACGTATACATGTGTACAAAGACATATATGTGTGTGTTCATTATGTAATTCTAATACCTCTTAACCCATAAGGGGAATGGGAGTAGGGAATAAAGGTAGACCCAATAGTATGATAAAGAAGATCCAGAGAATCAGGAGTGAAGCCTGGAGATTGATAAAAACACAGCTGACCTGGGTATCCTCCTTACAATGGAAATTCTAAAACAGAAGTTCCCAAACTTATTTGACCTACTGCTCCCTTTAAAGAAAAAATTACTCAAAGCCCCTGTGGAAATCTACTTTCTTTCACCCTTTGACTGTTTTTTTTTTTAAATTTGTGTCATTTCAAAAAAATATAAAATATTGTTTTAAATGACATCTCAATTGTAATAATTTACTGTAAATTTGTAGGTTTTTCCTGCATTGAAATTTTGATCATGTAATATTGCATCATGTAACTGTATAGTATGGTGTATACACACACATATTCCCGACAATGTATGCTGGACTTCCCAACAATGTGCAGCAGGTTCATCCACCAACACTTGCTTGTTAAGACCTGTGGGCGAACTTGACCACTAAGATGTTGTAACTTTTCTTTTGTGTGTTTATTTGGAAAATATGGCAGCCACTATGACTTTTACTCTGTTACACAATAGATGAAACATTTAAGAATTGTTTTTCAATTTTTTCTTCTTTTCTTTCCTTATGCTGTCATGGCCCTCTTATTTTTATTTAACACCCCCCCACCCAATTGTACTTGAGGCTACTACCAGCTACCCCCCCCATCCCAGATAGTTCTAGCATCCCCTAGGGGGTTTCTAGAAGGAAATTTCTAGAAGGAATAAATAAGTCAGAGGGAGAAGTTGAAAGATAGGTGGGTGGGGATACTTCCAGTGTGTGAAGTACAGGGATGGAGTGAGATACCAGGGTGAAGAGATTTCTTTGGCATAGTAAAAGAAAGTTCAGTCAATGAATATTTATTTATTCATTTATTTATTTATTGGAGGGGGGAAGACAGGGCAATTGGGGTTAAGTGACTTGCCCAAGGTCACACGGCTAGTTTTTGTGTGTGTGTTCCCCTTTATGTTTGAGGCTGAATTTGAATTCAGGTTCTCTGACTCCAGGACCAGTGCCCTATTCACTGCACCACCTAGCCACCCCCAATGAATATTCATTAAACACAATTCTGTGCCATGTACTCCACTAAACTCTGGGATTACAAATAGAGTTTTTACAAGTTTTTTGCTTGTTTGTTTTATTTTGTTTTTGTCCTTGCCCTCAAGGAACTTAGCCACATAATGGGGGAATTCAATACACAAAAGAAAGCCAAAAAGTTTGGGCTGGAGGGAGTGGGGAAGGTACCTGGCCTGGGGTCATGATGAAGTCTATAAAAGTCTAAAAACAAAATAGTTGGTGGGGAAATGGAGAAAAGACTATGTTGAACCCCTACTTAAATAGAGGCCTTAAAGCCCTGGCCCTGCCCTTTAGTAAGAGTATTCAATCAGAGGGGCAGAGGGGACTGGTGAAGTGTAAATACCAGGCAGATTCAATCTTGCAAGATTATGAGATTTCCCAGTGAGGAGTTTCCTGGGGAAGGAAGGCATGATGAATGGATCCAAAAATGTCCAAAAGCAGTATAGCTGTGGGAAATGGGGAGAAGGTCAGGAAAGACAGGAGGGCAGAGTCTATACATATAAAACATATATATGTATATCCATTCATACATCTAAACATAGATACAAGGATGTCCCTAAAGTCTGGACACATAGGAAATCTCACCAACTATGCATATTTCAAGAAATGAAATGAATGAAATTTTCAACAACATTTTATTTAATTAGCATAAAGTTTAACCATGACAATTTCATATGGAAAAAAAGCTTTCATTGGTTATTGGGGACTATTTTCCATATTAATGACATTAATTTAATTAATTGATGAAATTTCATTATGTATCTCCTATGTTTTCCTATGAAATCTCATTTATGCTAATTAAATAAGTCCCAAGTAAAATCCCACATCCTACAAGAAGCCTTCCTCAACTTAATTTCAATGCCTTCTCTCTGTTAATTATTTCCTATTTATCCTGTATATAAGTTTGCTTTGTATATGTTTGCATGCTGTGTCCCCCATTAGACTGTAAGCTCTATGAGGGCCTTTCTTTTGTCTATTTTTATTTCTCCAGTGCTTAATACAGTGCCTGGAGCATAACAGGTGCTTAAAAAATGTTTATTGAATTGAATAGAATGTGTGTGTGTATACATCTATCTATATTGAGAAGGAATGAGAGAGGGAGGGAGGAAGGGAGAGAGAAAGAGAGAGAGAGAGAGACAGAGAGAGAGACAGAGAGAGAGAGAGAGAGAGAGAGAGAGAGAGAGAGAGAGAGAGAGAGAGAGAGAGAGAGAGAGAGAGAACACAAGACATTTTGAGGGAAGGAACAAGGCAGTAGTGGCCCTTGGGCTGAGCATTGGAAGAAACTAGGGATTCCAAGAGACAGAGGTGAAGAGGGAGTGTGTTCCAGGTGTGGGGGAACATTGTGCAAAGAGTGGATCACAGATTTAAAGTTGGAAAGGATTTCATAGGCCATCAGGCTCAACTCCCTCAATTTACAAATAAGGAAACTGAGGCTGACAGAGGTTAGATGACTTGCCTAGGGTAGAAGAAAGATTGAATGTTATGGTTAGGGAACAGAAAATAGGCTAGTTTTATTGGGCCATAGAATGTTTTAAGGAGAATTAATAAAGAATATGCCTGGAAAAGACAGTCTGGAGTCAATTTTTAAAAAGGTTTTAAATGCCAAATAGGATCATTTGAATTTCATCTTAGAGGCAATAGGAGCATTTGAATTTCATCTTTACAGGCAAAACCTGGAGGTTTTTGAGCAAAGGAGTATTGGTGGTCAAATATCCCATCCCACCTATTGTCCCTGAAAACCTTGCTGCTAACTCAAACCCCTTCTTTCCTTATTTTCCTCCTCTATTGGAGCTTCCTTGGAGTGGGGCTGGGGGTGGGGAGGAACAGTCACTTAGGGCTTCTTTGGGAAGAATTTTGTAAGGCATAGAAAGGTCATGAATGTGTTTAGGGATGTAGGTAAAGAAGGTCTTGCAGATCAGGGGGGAAATCAAGCCTAGCAGTATATAGAATGTAAACTGACATGACATTGGCTGTAATCTGAAGGGAAAATTGAAGCATGTGTGACTTAAAAACAGCTTGCTGTGGGATTTGGGGTGGTATGATGGGGAGGAGGAAAAGGGGAGATTTTGGCAATTTTATTCTGTTTAATACTCTTGGGCCATCCCTCATCTGTGTAGTCTCTGTGACTCTTTTCCCGAGTTCATCTGGTTGGCAGATGGATGCAAAGCATCTTTTTGCCCCAAGGAAGGCACACAGAAGGCATGTGTGAATTGTAGCTACATGATAAACAGGATGAGCAGAGCTTCAAAGATTTTCTGCTATTTTTGGTGGGCTAGATCACCAGTTCAAACATCAGACTTCCAACCGGGCAGATTTCTTCAGCTTTTTATTACTGTGGCCTCCAATAGAGATTTTTATTGGAAAAATAAAGGGAAGGCATGTTAGAAAAATGTTTCTTCTTTTTTTCTGTCTTTGTGAAAGCAGAATTAGCATTTTCCAGTGACTTAAAAGTTCTCACTTGTTCTCCTCAGTTACAGTGTAGCAAGAGATCACCTTTGGAATCTGGCATGTTTTCGTTTATTTCAATGAGTTTTTGTCTTTTTCTTTGTAAAATAACAGACTTCTTTTAACTGATGTAACAAGAAGCAGTTCTTTTCAAGGATTTACCTGGAAGGAGCCCTAACCCTCCTCAACTATCAGTGTATGTATCATTTTTACGTATGACCCTGAATTCTGCCCTTGAATTTTCTTAGTTCTTGATGAAACAAACCAAAGTAAATAATAAAGTTTCCTCTTCCCTGGTCGAGTCAAGTTTCATCTTGTCCTGGAAGTCAGATATGAAGTATCTTTAGATTTGGAAAAATACAAAGATTAAAACTGTTACAGAACACTACTAATTATCCTCTAGTTCATCAAGAACTCAGCAGTCTCACAACTTCACTTATCTAGAACACAGCTGAGAAACAGGAAATAGATAAAGAGTCATCTGTGCAGCCAAATTTATTAAAATGGACCTGTGGTTTCACTGGTCTAGGAGAGCACTCCAACTATGGAGTCCATTACCCATTCGTGCTTACCAGCCCTGTCCATGTCATTCCATAGGTTTGACATGGGTGGTCCACTTAATATGCTAGATTTCTTCAGAGTCTATGAGAGACAGTCCCTAACCCAGGGTTGGGAACCTGCATCCTCGAGGCCACATGTGGCCTTCTAGGTCCTTGGGTGCAGCCTTTTCACTGAGCCCAGGTTTTACAGAACAAATCCTTTTATTAAGAGGATTTGTTCTGTGAAGTTTGGATTCAGTCAAAGGGCTGCACTTGAAGACTTAGAGGGCCACATGTGGCCTCCAAGCTGCAGGTCTCCCACTCCTTCCCTTCGACAAGGGCTTGAAACTTTATTTCCTTTTTTATAATCAATAAATAATTCAATAATCATTTATTGAATGCCTGTTATTGGCTGGGTAAAGACAGCTCCTTCCTTCAAAGAATCTACACTCCATGAGGCATAACAATATATCTGCATGTAGATAAATACAAAATCCATAAGGCAACTGGAAAGGTACCAGAGAAATACTAATCTCATAAAAATTGGGCACTAAAACTCAAGGTTTAGCCTCAATGGTGAGACTCCGAGGACTGGCCCTAAAGACTATTTAGCTTTGTTTTATACAGTTTTAATAAATTTGGTTCTTTAGTTTCCATGCCCTCCTAGGGTTTTATATTGTCTACAGGAGAGTGGCAAGAGCTGGAGTCTTCTTTAAAACTAGCCAAAAGAATTATTGAAGAACCTGGTGAGTCAAGGGTTCAGTTTCAAGTGAGTTTAGCATTAGCTATCTCTCTGGTAGAGATGAGGAAATACGCCAGAGTTCAATTCAGGTGAATGAAGTGCCAGGTTGGAGATGTCTGGGCTTGAAATGCATAAACAAGGAGGAGGTCCAAGGCTGGTATAGTCTCTTATTGGTGGAGTCATGAATGCATTAACTCATCCCAATCTTCCTTTACCGCGCTCAGAGGTTTCTTGAGCCCTCTCTCCCTTCTGCAGACATCATCTTTGCCCTTTTTTGGTTCTCAAAGGTGCAGACGTTGGAGATTGTGCATCACAGTTTCCTCATCTATTAAATGAGAGGAGCTGGATTAGATGATTTTCGAAGTTCCTATGATCCATAAACAACTAAATTAAGAATGTCACTGTACCATTTACCACCTTTTTAACTGTGAGCAAACGCCTGAACTTTGAGGCTTATTTTTCTCATCTGTAAAGTGAGAGGATTTCAGTTCCAGATATATTATATTCAATGAGAAGTAGCTGATAGACACAGGCCAAAGGAGAACAATGACAGTAATGGCTCTTTTGTGGTTGGTCAGTTGTTTCGGCTGCATCTGACTTTTTGTGACCCCATTTAGGATTTTCTTTGGAAAGATATTAGAATGGCTTACCATTTCCTACTTCAGCTCATTTTACAGATGAGGAAACTGAGGCAAGCAAGATTAAATGACTTGCCCAGAGTCACAAAGCTAGCAAGTGTTTGAGGCCAGATTTGAGCTCAAGGAAGATGAATCTTCCTAACTCCGGGACTGGCACTCCATCTACCGGACCACCTAGTTCTGATGCTCAGAGTCTGGCAAAAAAGGAAGAAGACAGAAAAAATATAGAAATCACACAAGGACTCAAAAATCCCAGAAATCACTTACTTGTGGTGGACAAATAGTCTTAGATATTTTAACAGACCTGGAGTCCATTGCTATATTTAGCATTGCACGTTCATTCACATAAACATTTATGACTGTGAATCATTCAGGAAGCATTAAGTGATGTGCAGAAAGTAAATTTCAGAGTAGGTAAAAGTGTGTATACTTCATAGAAAGTTCTCATCCAAAATGGCTAACATGAAAAAAAATATCTTGGTACTTAAAAGGTTTGTCAACCCTAGGTTAACTGGGAAACCTGGCCTTGCAGAATTCATTCCTTGGTGGTTCTGAAGAGTCAAGGTTTTAACACATGTGATTCCAGCACTAGTCCATAATCCACCTTGGACCTCTTTAAATTTTCGGATGTCAGGAATCATGGATAGGCCTCTTAATATTTGTGCACTGGAAAGAAGCCTGGATTTACTTGTGGACCATATAATTACTAGTCACATGATCAGAGGGAAGTTTTTTAAACTCTCTCAGCTTCCATTTTCTCATCTTTAAAATGGATTTAGAACCAGAAATTCCTGGACATGACTATTATTGATTGTATGGTAATGGTCAGGCCCCTTAAATTCTCTGAGCCTGAAGTTTCTTAACTATATAATGGCCATAATAATACCTGTGATGCCTATGTCATAGGATAGCGATGAGGGAAACTCACAATATGTTTATTATAAGGAAAATTCATAAGATGTTGCAATATTTAAAATGTATTATACATTATTCCTAGAAATTTTTAGATTTAAAAACCTAATCTGTCTGGCTTGATAGCTAGACGTATGGGCTGCCAATTAGGTTAGGATAATCTAAAAAATTAATATGATGGCATGCTTAGGGATTTAACTTAGTGGAGTTCTACAATCTTCACTTTTTGCTGTTCCTTTAAATCTGTTATTGGTAACAAAGGGCAGAAGAACAGTTCTCTCATATTTCTTGAGAATCCAGCCATCTAGTGATATCTGTTTCTGTGGTGTATAGTATCACATCACGAACAGGGAGAAACCCAGCTTATGTAACGCAGAATGGAGAAAAGTTGCTGGAATGCACTTTCCCTAGAAAATTACCTGCCTTCACTGTGAAAGAAGAATTGTAGTCAGATGTTATATTCTTCACTTGCTAGAATCAACCAATTTGTTCATTAAGTTAACAATGAAATATTCTAAATGGCTAAACATTTCATATTAAAATGTGTGCTCCAATCATCCAACTTAGGAAATGTCTTCTTTGCAATCCCTGGGTCTGCATACCCTGTGTTGACGCCCAAATCCAGCCTGTTCCTATGCTTGAACATTCTCTTGCTGTCTGACTGTCGAAGAAATACACATTCGCTTTTCTGTTCTATTTTGTTCTCTGGTCCAGACTGAGCTTTTCCTGAGCTCCCTTACTACCTTGAAAAACATCTCGTCCAAGGTAATTTTCAGTTACTAGTCCCGGATTAGGTGGCGATTGCATGTATGACTTAGTTCTCCTTTTCTCTGCACCAAATCTACCCTAGTCTTCAGCTCAATCAGTCAACACACATTTATTATATGCTTTCAGTGTGCCAGGCACTGTTAATCTCTGGTTATACAGAGAAAGACAAAGCACAGACCCTGACCTTAAGGAATTCACATTCTAATGGAGTAGGAAAATGTAAACAACAATATACATGTAAGATATATACAATGAAAATGTCAGTTTCATCTCAGAGTAAAAGGGCTAGGAGAGGGACAGGCAGAGAAAGACAGGTGTTGGAAATCATATGGTGGTAAGGAAAGCTGGAGGTGAGGAGACAGAAGGGAGGTGAGAACAGCCAATGCCAAGGCACTGAGTCAGGAGATGGATTGTGGTATGTGGGGAACATAAAGGAGGAGGGTATAGCTGCATTACAGAGTGGAAGAGAGAAAAGTGTGTAAGTTTGGGAAGGTAGGAAGAGGTCATGGTAAAGGACTTTATTTTGCTTTTTGGAGGGCAATTGGGGTTAAGTGACTTGCCCAAGGTCACACGGCTAGTTTTTGTGTTAAGTGTCTGAGGTCGGATTTGAACTCAGGTCCTCCAGTGCTCTACTTACTGTGCCACCTAGTCACCCCTTGACTTTAAATGCCAAACAGAGGGGTTTCTATTTGATCCTGGAAGGGAGTCACTAGGTTAGCCTCAAGGTAGCTAGGTAGTGCGGTAGATAGAGCCCTTGGCCTGAAACCAGGAAAACCTGAGTTCAAAACCAGTCTTAGATGATTACTAGCTGAGTGAACTTGGGCATGTAACATAATCTCTGTTTCAGTTTCCTCACTGTAAAATGGGGATGATAATAGCACCCATCTCCCGGGGTTATTGTGAGAATCAGTATTTGTGAAGTGCTTTGTACATTGACTGGCACACAGTAGGAGCTTAATAAATGTTTCTTGATTAGAGGAAGTTTGATGTGGTAGGGAGAGTCAGGAAGACCTTGCTTAGTAGATATATGATCACAGGCAAGTTGTTTAAACTCTCAGCTTCGATTTCCTCATCTATAAAAGGAAGATAATAATAACACCTCCCCTCAAAGGGCCATTGTGAAGATTAAATGGGATAGTATATGTAAAATGCTTTTCGAAGCTTAAAGTGCTATATAAATGTTAGCTGTTATTAGGAATTAAATAACAATGCAAAAGCAACATGACCTCCTTTATAAGTACATGTGTAGTCCAGCTGCCAAATAAAGTAAAGGATATCTTTACAGTATCTTTTGGCAATTAAATACTATTTGGGACTTAACTGGCAAAGATACTAAAGTGGTTTGCCATTTCCTTATCCTGCTCATTTTACAGGTAAGGAAACTGAGGCAAATAAGGTTAGGTCACTTGCCCAGGGTGTAATGCCAGCAGCTTCTATGAATATGCATGTGTATTTCCAGGGTAGATTCACAAAATATAATAACCTCGCTTTCTCAAAGACAAAACCAAAATATTTATTTGGGACATCATTAGCATATCAGGAGGTAAGATTTAACTGGGTACTTATCATTAATCCAGGAGTGCCTTTCTGTTAGACACCCCCCCCCAAACAAGTTTCCCTAGGCAAAATTCCTTCCTCTGCCCATTCAAGCTGCTTCTCTCTCTGCTCTGTGCTTTCTGCTCTTTCTCCTCCTTAAGCAAGCTCCTCTCACACTGAATTCCATGTAACCCAGGCTCCATGTGACCCAAGCTCCAAATGACTCAGGCTCCAAGAGTTAGGCCTGTTAATGGGAGAGGAAGATCTTCCTATTTCATTAACATTACACAGTAATGGGAATGCAAATTTGGAAGATCTTCCCTGCCCCTAGGCTAAAATGCACCTGAAGCCTGAGGAGGGAGGCTTGTTTTTCAGTAGATACTTTTTGATTGGCCAGTGGGTCAATAAGGTTGTTACATTCTCTGAGCCAGGAGAAGGCTATATAAGCCCCGATGTGTAGCTTTGTTTGGGACTCACTTTGAGAAGTATTCCGTGATTTGATCTGAATTCTGGGAAGCCGTTGTTGAGAGTCCCCCGGCTTTGAAAAACCCAGATGTGGAAACCCAGATGTTGACTGGGTATGGATGTAATGGTTGGACAGTTTGGAAATCTGTCTACTTGATCTGTTTCTGTCTTGATAATTCTTCCTGTATACTTTGGAGTTCGGGGTGTTGACCTTTTCCCCTGAACAAG
>NW_027185616.1:24738484-24755096 GCF_028583685.1 Petaurus breviceps papuanus
CTTGGGGTGCTTGCTGCTACACAGGGTCACAGAGCTCTTTTTGTTGCTTGTCCATAATTTTTGAAGAGGACCATTGGCATCATGGGGTGATATCTTGGATTTAAGAGTTGCACAAAGTCATCAGTCTCATTCTCTCTTCCAGAGTCATTAAAATCCAGTGGCGAGACGGAAGTCAAGATGACTGCCAAAGGCCCAAGATTCAGTATCACATAGCTAGGAAAGTATCTGAGGCCAGATTTGAACTCAGGAAGATGAGTCTTCCTGACTCCAGGTCTAGCACTCTATTCACTGTGCCACCTAGTGGCATATTACCTGCTTATTAAATATTTGTTGAATTGAATGATACTTTGAAGAATGTGTTCAACGAGTTTGATGTGAAAAGGTATCTTCATTATTATAAACATTTTCCTGGTAGTTTACAAATAAGAAGGAATTTTGCAATGCTACTTGGATTTATTTGCCATCTGTCTCCACGGACTGCAAAAATGTTAAAAACCTAATTATTTCTGAGAACAATCCTTCGAGGTAAGGACAATAAATCTTAGTGTCTTTCTGTCATCTGGGGTTAGTAATAAGACCTACGGTTAGAACTATAAACCCAAATCTATTCCATTCTACCACCATGCCGAGCCTCTCTAGAAAATGATTTTTTTTAACATAACATTTAATGCCTGAAGTATTTTTCATATTTTATCATAAATCTTCACATATGTCTTCAGTTTGAATTACAGGCCTGAAATTACTTTATTCATTATGAAAATGAATACCTCTAGGTAAACATATTTTGAAGCAAATTAGGGAACTTTGTTCCCTAAAGTTATCCCTTCTCAGTTAAAGAAAACCTTGAAAAAAAAAAAAAGATTCCATTTCCTTTCCAATTGCTCACTGTGCCCACCTTTACCTCAAAGGTGATTTAGTTTTCTACTATTTGTTATGTAAAATCATTCAATGGTTCTTGCTACAAATCCCTATTAATCACATGAATATCATTAGGAGCTTTATTTTTATTTTATTTTTGGTACAATAGTCAAGTCTACTCTCAGTCAAAACAGTCCAAAGAATCTTTTTTTTTTACAGCTTCATATTCAGGTGCAATTTATCACCAATATGAAAAAGAAAGAATGTTCTCTGGTGATTATCAAGTTAAAAAGAATCTCTTTGATAGAGTGTTATTTGTTTTGTTTTTGAAGGTTAGTGGATTGCCTGAAATGTAAAGTGAAAAATCCCTATAGTGAATGGAAGTCCTTCTGCAACCTTCTCTTATCTTCTCTTGAGTTTAATAGAAGGATGGGAATTGAAGAATACCTCCAAGGACTAAGCAAATTTTTTCTATTAATTAACACCCAAGATCTATTGTTATTGGTTAATTGGACTTGTGCTTCTGAACAAAGACACGTGTAGCTGGGGAGATTGTAATCTATGCATTTTATACACTTGTCATATTGATTTTTCATTTTTTTAAATTCATTTTTTAAAAATGTATCTTACCACACCTACTAGATTCTAAACTCCTTGCGGGTAGGCATCATGTCTTATTTATTCTGGTATCTCCCCCAGAAGATGCTTAATAAGTGTTTTTTTTTTAATAGATGACCTGAAAAGCAGAAAGCTTTTAAGATACAAAGTTTTATTTGATTTTTTTCCCCAATTCTTATCTTTATGAACTTCTTACATATAAGGAATTAGGCAAGTTTTAAAAAAATTTTTAAAGAATGTCTTATTAGCATCTTAACATTAAAGATTACTATAAACAACTATATTTGCTAAACTATGTGCTTTTAATTAATTTAAATTTATGATATACCAAAACTTTTTTTTTCAGTTTTTCTCCATAAATGCCTAATCAGATTTTTTTGTCTCTTCTTTCTTATTTCTTTTTGTTTCATATTATCATCATTAGCATCGACTCTGTTCTGTTTCTACTTTTATTTTTTCTTTTGCAAAAGTTAACAAAGGTCATTCCAGATTTCTTTCTATTCCTAATGCTTGTTCATCCTATTTGCTCTATAGCAATCTATTGCCTGATTGTGCCAAAATGTAATCGTTTTCCTCTAATTTATGAAAATCTTTGAACAGATCTTATTTTTTTCCCCAACAACAGAATATATTCTTAGTAACGGAATTATTTGGTTAAAGGGGGAATTATGTAACTTTTTAGGAGCAGAAACAGTAACAGTCCCTTTATGGGAAATTGATTAAATCTCCTGCTCCCTCTCCCACCTGCCTCCCACCATGTCCTCATCTCAAAACAAAAATAATTATTTATGGTCGATAGTTACGTGATAATGAGCAATAGGAAGTCATTTTATATTTATTGACAGCAAGTCAAATGTCCAAATAGGCTCAGAGGAGTTTCCTAGTGACTTCATTTGAAGGCACATTGATGTATATCAAAACTTGTTTCTTCCTATATGTCCCAAATGTCCTATACAATGACGAAAAAGACCTTCCTCTGTCTTGTGGCTGTAGACACTAATTTTAGAATCTGGTGCCATATGAAATGCTGCCTTTTTTGACTCATGTTATTGTAGGGCATAAAGGAGCGAGACAGAAGATACCTGATATTAAAATTAGAAGTGGATTTTATTACCGTGGGACTGCCGGGATCATGTACCCAAACCAGACAGTGAGTTGGCATAAACAATATGCCAGTTTTTAAAGAGATTACAATAGTCAGGTTACGTAAGCTGGAACTACAGTCAGTGATTGGTCCGTGTATATTTGAATTTTCCCCTGCCATGAAGTTTTTTCTAGGCTGAGGGACAGGGAACCCAGAATGGGTAGAGATGGGGAACACCTGGTGGGGGGGGGGCAGGGGACTGGGAAGAATGGAGCAGGGATTTTGCCCTAGGCTGAAACTCCTGCCCCACGCCATCAATTAGGGGAGGGAAGGGTGGAGTTGTGCAGAAATGCCTGCTTACAGATCAATTAGGGGAAAAGAAAGTGGAGTTGTGCTCAACATTATCTAATATCTTGACTCATCTAAATAGCAGTGAGGTCTTGCTGCCAAGTTGGGCTGCGTTTTTCCAATAGATAACAGCCAGGCCACACAATTTATGGTCGTGCTTCTGTGGGTTTGTTAAGAATTTTTGATAATCTCCAAACATTTGCCAGGTTAAAAACAGGTACTGTCACTGTCCTTCAATAGAAAATACTAATTACTAGTACTTTAGTACTCTTGATTGGGTTTCAAGATTTTCTCTCTTAAGTCCAAAGGGTACATGGATATTTGAAGTTGATGTTGTTTGATGTTGATGTTGATGTTTGAAGTTGTTGTTCATTCTTCATTTTCAAAGAGGAGCAGTGATACCATGGGCCAATGTCTTGACTTGCATGTGAATTGGACTTAAGTGAAATAAAGTTTCACAAAGTCATCACCTCATTCTGTCTTCCAGAGTCATCAAAGTCCAAGGGCAAGACAAAAGTTGAGATCCCAGGCCATGGCCTGGGATGCAGTGGATGACCTTGGTGTCTTTGATGACTGACCAAGCTCTAAGTGCTGCCCAGCATCTGCTTCAGCTGCCTTCGTGGCTGTTTGAACAAACCATTCCAACATCCTACCCATTCTCCCAGGGGAAGTCTCCACATGCTCGACATCCCCTTAAGTCCCTGACAGTTTTGAGGGCTGTTGGTCATCCTCAACCTGGGTTAGGTCATCTGCTGAGATAGTTTCACCAGGGTGTGGCTGCTGCACATATTACAGCTTTCTGGAGCTCCAGTCGAGACGGTAGTTGGGCACCAAAGGCAGATGAGCAGCCCTGAAAGGGCTCAGCAAGCCCTCATATCAGAGATGCTAGTCCTCTCTGACTGAACTTAACTGCAAGCACTGAGAAGTGAAATGTATCGTCCAGGACCATGCAGCCAATATGTGTTAGAGGCAGATATTAAATCCAGGTCTTTCAGACTCTGAAGTTGGCTTTCAATTTCTTCTTTTGTTTCCCCTAAGCTGGGTAGTACGGTGGCTAGAGCAGAGTTGGGGAACCTGCAGCCTCAAGGCCACATGTGGACTTCCAGGTCCTTGGCTGAGGCATTTTACTGCCCACCCAAAAACTATTGGGGTTTGATTGATGTGTTGTGGTGGAAACGTCTCAAAGAAATCAGATTCGGATCACCTCTAATCCAAGTATAGGCATTTATTGAGATTGACGTCTCTCATGAAGTGGGTTAAGTTTGAAGAGGCACCATTAACTTCAGAGAAAGAAAAATGGATTTTTATAGGGTAAAAATGCAATTACATAATCCTAATTTACATAGAATATAGGAATATGATTAATATTAAAAAGGCAGGAGGAGTTTGTTAAGGGATTAGATAATGGAGGAGGGGTTCCATCTATGGTTTGGTGGTTAAACATACTGGATATGCTGCCCTCCAATTGGCTAGGTATTGTGGTCCTATCTTGGGCTAAATGGATGATGTGATTGTGGTTGAGTACCAGAACTCACCTGTTTCTGTGGGAATGGGTCTGGGGGCGGTGACTAAGATAGAATCAGTGGCTGAAATCCCATCAAATGGACACACTTGCTATTTCTGTGACAACTATGAGTTCTTGGACACACCTGTTGTTCTAGTGAGTAGTGAGGCACATATGAAGAAGTTAGGATATTGAATGGGGGGGGTTGAGTGACTAGGTAGGTGCAGTGGGCCTACTGTACAGTGGGGCTTCTAAGGAAGATAGAATATTGGGACTGGGGCCAACTTAATTAGGATTCCATCAATGGCTCATTCTTTATGGCCCCATTTAAGGTTTTCTTGGTAAAGATACTGGAGTATCTTTACCAAGAAGGTTTGCATTTCCTTTTCCAGACTATTTTACAGATGAGGAAACTGGGACACACACTTCTAGTTAATGTCTGAGGCCAGATTTGAACTCAGGAAGACTTCCTGGCCCTGGCACTCTCTCCACTCCACCACCTAGCTGTTGCAACATAGTGAATGCTTAATATATATCTGTTGATTGCATGATCAGAGTTCTGGCTAACTCTGTACTTGGACTTTCTTCTACTCTCTTACCTCTCTGGACTTTCTTCTCTCTTCTTCTTTGCACTAATAATTTTTCCCGTTCCACAGAAGTCTGGTAAAGTGAAATAATTATATTGTTGTTTGTTCTTTGTTCTCAAAGAAAGCCATGGCATCAGGAAGGTAATGCCATGACTTTCAAATAGATTAGATTTAAGTGAGGGAGGGCTGTGCAAAGTCACCAGCCTCACTTTCCCTTCTGGAGCCATCTGGGCCCAGTAGCAAGGTACCAACCAGGATGACCGCAGATGGGTTTGAGACATGAGAACAATTTCTGGCAGGAAAGATATTATAGGGGATTTCTGTCTCTGGATAGAATTTCTTTGATCTTTTGGGAGACTGTGGGCCTGTAGAGAGGTGCAAAAAAATGAATGTTCATGAGTCCTTCAATCCTGTGATTCTGTCATTCCACACAGTCATCCTCGTTGTTATCAGAAGAATCTTCCGAGATCATGGCGCCATATTAAGCACTATTCAGAGTAACTCAGTCTAACTTTCTCTGCACTTTGGAACACCTACATTCCAAAGGAGATTGCAACAAAACTATAAATAACAGAGACGCTCTGAGGAACCAAAACTTTGGAGACAATACAAGTAGATAAAAGAGGCAAGTCTGCAAAGTGGAGCATTGCAATATGTGCCCCAGGACCTAAAAGAAACGAGAGATAGTAGGGAATGTGATTGAAAATAACTTCATGCTTGTGGCTTGGTTAAATTTTCATGAAAGTTTCTATAAAAATGTATTTTCCATATGGTCTTTTAGTTGCAGCAGAAGTAGGAGGAAAAAGGTGTGATTAAGGAATAAGGAAAGACAACAACAGTAAATAAATGCATGAATACCTTAATATTTCAACTAACTGTGTTATATTTATATCATGTATTATATGATGATGATGGTGATGGTGTTCGTGATGATAGTTAACATTTATATAGGATGTTAAGATTTGTAAAGCATTTTATACATATTATCTCATGCTCACAATAACCCTGGGATGTAGGTATTATTGTAATTTTATGGATGAGGAAACTAAGGCAAACAGGTTAAGTGGCTTACGGTAGCAGCGAGCACCCCAGCACCCCCAGGATGGCTGTCAACACAGGTTCTTAGATCTGCTTTTCTAAAGGAAAGCAACTCAAAATGGGTTAACAATCTTCCTTTAATCAAACATATGTCATTTACCTATACCTATTTTAGAGGAAAAAGATCAGCACCCTGAACTTCAGAGAATACAAACAAAGGTTACAAGAAGAAGTTACAAGCAGACAGAGAAACATCAGCAGACAAGGCCTCCAACTGTCTGACCATTACAACCATACCTAGTCAGTTACCAGAGAGGGAAGCACCAAAGCCCAGGGGGCTCAACGGCTGCCCAGAGTCTCATCTGGTCAAATCACACAACACTTCTCAAAGTTGGGGCTCAAATACAGCCCCAAAGCAAAGCCTCACATCAGGGTATATATAGCTTTCTCCTGGTTCAGAAAATATCATAACCCTCTTGACCCACTGCCCAATCACAAAGTATCAAGGTGTGGGCATTCCTGGAAACCAAGCCTCCCACCACAGGCTCCAGGTGACCACATTCAGCTTATTAGTGGGCAGAGTATATTTTCAAATCAAGGAAGGTTCTCAGAGTCACTTAAGCCTAGCCAAGGGGCAGGGAAGATCTTAAATTCCCATTCCCATAACACTTACTGAGGGATTGCACAGCTGGTATCAAATCCTGCTTCTGCCTTCCATGTCTTGGTCGACCTTGGGCCACTCCCTGAGTCTGTTTCATCGTCTGTAAAATGAGGGAGTATTTGGGTGGGTGGGACTGCCTGTCCTCTCAGGTCTTTTTAGATCTATGATCCCCAAGAAAAGTCTTTAATTTAGTTGTCATGGACATTTCTACCAACATGGTTGACAAACTCTCAGTAGTCTTCCAGAGACTGGAAGTATGACTGAAAAATCCATTACCATGCTACCAACCTGGGAATGAACCTACAGCCTGTATTTCAAAGCCTTAGAACTTGTGCTTCACTCACATCAATCTTGAGAACCCAAAGTCATCATCCTGCCTTAATCAAGCATTGGAAGAGGGTTTGAGAAGGCTGAGGAAGCAATGAAGTGAATTCACCATTTCTGGAATCATAAGTGAACTCTTCTAGGAAACCAGGTGATCCTATAAATAAAAAATAGCACTTGAAATCAGGAAGAAGAGTTCAAATCCTTTGGAGGACATTTTGCTGAATATGTGTATGCAATTAGCTTAACCTCTGTATGCCCCAGTTTCTTCATCTGTAAAATGGGGGTTAATAATAGTACCTACCTCATAGGATAGTTGTTTAGATCAAATCCTGTAAAATTATTTGCATACATTAAACACTACAAATGCTATTTTTATTATTATTATTATTATTATTATTATTCATAATCACTTTACCCATCTCTTTGTCTTTGTCTCTGCTTCTCTGTGTCTTTTTCTTTGACTGTCTCCCTTTATCTCTCTCTCACTCTGTCTCCATGTCTTTGCCTCAGTCTGTCTCTGTGGCTATCTTTCTCCATCTCTGTCTCTACCTCTGCCTATCTGTCTAAATCTGTCTCTTTTCAGTCTCTGCTTCTGCCTCTGTCTGTCTGTCTTCTCTCATCTTTACATCTCATTCTCTTAACACATCCCTGACACATAGTTATATGCATTTAACAAATGTTTGTGAAAATATTTAGGCAGGTGAAAATTTTGTAGATGTATAGATTCTTTTGAAGCCATATTACATAGCTGTTGAGGTGTTTTTCTTATGTAGGAAGGGAACTAACCTTCGGTAACATTTTGAAGGAAGAATGGTTGAGTCATCCTGGAATAGTGGAAAAGGTGTTTGATTTGAAATAGAGGACCAGGCTTCTAACACAGTCTTTTCTGCTTCCTAAACTGACATGTTAGACAAGTCACTTAACTTCTCTGGACCTCAGTTTCCTTACATGTAAAAGAAGAGGCTTGGAGTAGATGACCTCTAAGGCCCCTTTGAGCTCTATATTTATTCTTTTATAAGGATTTCCTTGATATAATTTCCTGCTTTCCCTATCAGAACTATCCCCCATCTTCTGCATACCCCTCACCCCAGGCACTCAGCCTTTGCTCCATTATTATAAGACTTTGCTTTCAGCCAAACTCTACGGGCTACACTTAATATTAGCAAAGAAGGCGTTACATCATAAAATCATAGACTTAGATTTGGAAGGGACCTTGGAGATGATCTTTTCCAACCCCCTCACTTTATGGATGAGGAAACTGAGACCAAGCAAGATCAAGTTACTTTCCTAAGGTCATATAGATAGTTATTTAATAGTTTACTCTTCCAAATTGAAAAATCCTTAAGACCAAAAGGAATGAATAGGATTTCAGACATCATGACAGGAGGTGAGGGAGGTATTTCATGACAGAAGCCCTTTCCAGTGCTCCTTAAGCCATGCTGATAACACCCACCTACTCTGTCTCTCCTTAATGTAAGGTTACCTCATGTTTCCCCAGATAGCTCCTCCTTAGAGGGTGATAACAAGAAAGAAGCTAACCTGACACAGTTCTGATAAATCGTTTGAAATGAAGTTGGATCTCCCGGCTATCTCTGTTCGCTCTCATCCCGAGATACGCTCTGTGTAGCTTTGTAAACCAACCAAATTCAGATCTCTATAGAGAAAGCAAAAGAAAGTAAAACAAGACTGTGACCCTTCCCATCCCCACTCCCAAATAATGATAATGTTGAGGAAATAGGAGACTCAATACAAAGACCACTGTATCTCTTAACCTCTTCTGTTTCTTCTCTGTACTCACTCCTTATTCTCAAACCAAGTAATGCACAGCTCACTATAACTTCTGTCATTCTTACCACATTCTAATATTCCCTGCCCTGACTCCAGTCTCCCCATCACCACCCTTTGCTAAACAGTAGTGATACTCCTGTCTCTGGTACCTCTCCAGCCCTCAAAGAATTACAAGCAATTACTCATTTCTTTAGCTTCTCCAAGTGGTGAGGGGCTTAACACCTTACTGAAGAAATTACCTAGTTACCAGCAGGTAACTTCACATATCTTGTAGGCCTTCCTTTCATGTCCCAATCTCTTAATAAAAAATGCCCACCCCAAAGATTCTGATTTTGATGACCTCCTAAGTAGGGCGGTCCTTAGGAGAGTTGATTTAAACTCCATTGCTGTTTCATATAGCCTTTCTAGAAAGGTTGGGTCTGGGCACAACTTCATTTGAGAGGCAAACCCTGTTGCAGTATAAATGAACTACCTAGATCCCTCCTGATAAAGACATTCCACTAGTCAAGGCAAGAGTTGCCAGTGCTGTTATCAATCTAGGTAACCAGAGAAAGCCATGTAGCCTCTCATTCAGCTACATCTAGTTTTTTTTTTTTAATTTCTTTTCCAAAACAGGATGATTTTTTTTTCTTCCTCTTTCAGAGGGTGAAATTGTTCACGTGCCAGAATTTGTCTCTAAAAGAAACCATGTGAAATTGCCCTGTGGAAACAGCAGACTTCCCTTGTAACAAATTTTGTTTTCAGAAACCTTGGGAAATAATATACACCATGCCTCCAAGTTTCCACACATGTGAATACAAAATGTAGCCATCGCTATTTAGCTCTGAACTCTAGAAATAGGATGTATCATGTCTATAGTTCATATCACCCATTTAAATTAAACTTCACAGGTGCAAAATGGTTAGTGTTTCTTGACCCTTTTTAGTAGTACAGTCACCTGGATTGCCCCTAAAGAGATGAAATCAGCTTCAGGCTTTACAAGGGAAGGAGACAAAATGTGGAGTCATAAAATATAGTTAGGCAAACCTATGTGAGATTATGACAATGCCAAATTAGGTTTGTTTGGGACTCATGCTTTGTTTAGTTTTATTTTTGACATAAGACCCCCAAATGTAACCCTTTTGACCTGAGCATCATACCCCTAAATGGTAAACTAAATATTCATGAAAAATTAATGGGTGAGGAAATTAGTACCTTCTTACATTTCAGACAGTGAAATGGCACCAGGGAACACTATTAGTGACAGGCAAAAAAAAGTGTGTTGATGTATGAGACGCTTGCCTTGAAATACTTATCCTTTCAGTCTACCATCTCCCTCAAAGCCGGTCGGCAGCTGAGGCAGCTTGACCACACGTTACCAAGATGCCACCCAAAAAAGGTAATTTCAAAGGCAAAATATGAGTGCAGGGAGTGCCAATCTTGCTCTCAGATCCTGGGCAGTTTGTTTTGAAAGGCTTTTCAAAGTTTGGGTTTGTCTCTCTGGTAGGATTATTTATTTATTTTGCTATTCTGTTCTGGGCAGTCCCCTTCTTTGCTCTTGAGAAATTCGGTGGCTTCACCCTTTGCTTTTCCTATTTCATCTTTTATTCTGTTGATTTCTGGGAATGATGAGGGAATCCAAAGAGTATACCAAAAACCATTTGATGGACTGCTGTACTTTCTCTTCTCTAGTGGGGAAATCAAGGTCAGGTAAAAATGATACATTTTGGTAATCCAGACTATTTCAGACCAATAAATTGGTGTATTACAATGAACTATGTAAGTAATTCAGTTTGTGGAATTGTTTTAGGACAATACATACATACATACGCACACATGTGTTCAGGTGTGAATCCATTCCAAGAGTAGAAATTTAAGGAAAGTCAGAGATGGAGAGGAAGGGAATCAGGTGAAGGGGAAGAAAAGAGACATAGAAAACTTGGGAGGTTTTTGATGTGGAATTTGACTAGGCAGTGTCAATGGAAAGTGCCATGCTTTGTTTTGTGTGACTTACTTTGAAGATTGCTTAACATATACATGAACATGTACATGAAATGCAGTGCAATGGAAGCCACAATATCTCTCTAATATGAAGGACCTATGGCTTTAGTTTTCCCTTCCGTAAAATGAGGTCAGACCGAATGATCTCTTAGGTCCCTTCCCATTTTATGGTCATATGAATAAGTTGTGGACCTAATGGCGGTGGTTGTGTATGGGGGTGTGCTTTTATCTGCTAGAAGGTTGTTTTCAATTTGACTCTACAGCAAAATAAAAAGACTAGTCAAAACTTTTTTTTCTCTCTCTTTTTTTTTTTTTTTTTTGCTGTGGGAAAAAGTATACACCCCTCTAGAATAGAAATCCTAATGTACAAAAAGTGTTGGGGGAAATCATCTTTTGGTTTGATGTATTTAATGTTAGACTGGTAAGTGAATATGAGGACATCATTAAGTGATAATCTATTAAAGCAATCTGGCTTCAGGGCTGTCTTTGGAATCTGAGTAGTCCCCTATTGAATGTACTCAGACATTTAGTTGACTGCAAACATCTGGAGTATTTTAATGATAACCATTATCCAAAGATTTTTATTGTCTTCGGAAAGAGTACTTCTTTAAAGGCTTTTGTGCACATTCCCAGGGAGGCTTTTGGTAATGGACCAGAATTGCATATTAGCTTTTACCAGGGTGTGGTTCACTTTTCATGATTTTTGGGCAAGAGCCAAATCTTAGGTAATTCTATAGGCTTTTCAGAGTGTGGGTGAACTGGGCAGTCTCAAAGAAATTTGGATGCAAATATTAAACATCATCGATGAACTACAACATTTTCAGAATGACCTGAAGTCATGATGAAGGATAATGCAACCAGGAAACCATTATCCAGCCTGTTCAGGCTCCATATCACCTTCGATTGGGCCATTTTGCCTCAATAGCAACAGTGTGTTTGTTGTTCAATATTTATCATGCAGCTATGGTGCACTTAGGCGTGTTACTGCAAACATTCAATATTTTACATAATAGATAAATTGTTTTGGACAAGAAAAAACATTTGCAAAATGCTCTACATTAAAAACAGTGCAAAAATGTATGGGTATTTGGGGGGGGGAGGTTGATGAGAAGAACCTGGACTGCCATAGAAGTCCTTTCACTGATACATATTGTCATCTTGATAGTATACAGAGCACTAAATTTGAAATCAAGAAACCCAGAATTCTAATTCTACCCCAATCACTTACTAGCTGTGTGATACTGGGCAAGTCACATAGAGTCTCTGGCCTTCCGTCTCCTTAACTGCAAACTAAGGGGATTGAACTTGATGACCTCTGAGGTCCCTTCAAACTTTAAATCTATGATCTTATGATCTGCTGCCTAGGATGACAAATGATTGGGACACCAAGATATTAAGTCACTTGACCATAGTAATGCAGCTAGTATGTGTCAAAGGTAGGGTTTAAACCAGGCCTGCACAACCTGAGGCCTGGGGTGCCACTTACAGCCTGCTGGCCACTTGTGTCATGCCAAAGGGTTTCCTTTATATACAAAGAATGTTTTCCTCTACATTTTTTGCAGGTCATGTGAAATCCTTTGGCATGTGGCAGGTTTTGTGGGCCTGGCTTAAACCTCGGATTTAGGACATCTTATTCCAAAGCTATACATTATATTATGCTGTCTCGTCTTTGTCTCTGTCTCTTTCTGTATCTCCGTCTCTCCTGCTCCCTCTCCACACACCCATACCCAAACCCATGCTTTTCTTGTACCAATGGGAGATGCACACACACACACACACACACACACACACACACGTACACACTGAAACACACGTTCCACCACTGGTACAGGAAACCCTTGGCAAGAAAACTCTGTCAATGCAGATGAGACTCTGCTCAGCAATTGATAGTCTTATAGAGAGATTTAGTAACTTGTTCATGGTCATAAAGTTAGTATATGTCAAAGGTAGGACTGGAACCCTCATCTTCCTGACTCCAAGACTGACACTTTTCCCTGAGGACATGCAGAAATATTAAAATAAGGAAAATTGGGAAAGAGTAATAAAAGGGTGGGGTCTTTACCCAAAGCAGAAAGACCACTGATCTGGAAGGCGGAAGACCTGAGCTGTAGTCTATTGTCTGTCACTAACACTGTGGCCTTAGATAGGTCATTCAGTCTTTTTGGGACTCACTTTCCTTATCTGTGAAATAAAGGGCTAGAACTAGTTAGAGATTCTTACCCTGGGGGTCTGTGACTTAAAAAAAAAAAATATATATATATATATATATTTGGATAACTATTTCAATGTAATTGATTTCCTTTGAAATCCTATGCACTTTCTTCGGTATACATTATTCTGAGAAAGGGTCCATAGATTTCACCATACTGCTAAAGGGTTCCCCTAAACACAAACAAAAGTCTTGGGTTAGACAATCTCTAAAATACCTTTCATTGGTGACACTGAATATTCACTCTTCAGGGAACTGCTTAGGTAAAGATGACCTCAAGGATTATAGCTCTAAATCTGGAAAGTTCCTCTGAGACCATGTATCAAATGCAGCCCAAATCAATTCATATGAGGTAGCCAAGGACTAGCGTGGTCGGGCTAAAAAGGCAATCAGCCTCAGAGGTAGGATTTAAACCAAAGTTCTTCCTTTGACTCTGGATCCAAGGTTCTTCCACTGTTGTATGCTGCCTTCCAAGTCTAGAGAGCAAAAGATTTTTATCTTATTATGAACTTTTATTTATATAGAGCTAAGGAATGGTCTGATCCAGATGAACCAGCCCAGGTTTTTAAGAATCTAAAGCAAACCTAAATCCTTGGGGAGCACAGACAAATGATGGGGACCCTTGGTCTATCTGTGATCTGAAGTTCTATCAATAGTTTGTCAGACGCTGAGGGCTCTGGACCTGAATGATTGAATAAAGCATTATAGGCTCAATAGTCTTTCTGTAAAGTGGAAAATGTTGGCCCTTTAAATCCTGGAGTTTCCAGAAACAAAAAAGGCCTACAAGACTCCCAGGTCTGACTACACAAACCCTTTGCCCAATTTAATTGCATCCTGAAACAATGTCTAACTTTTTAATTTTTGTAGTTCCTGCTCTGCAAGGCATATTATGATATTCTGACTCTGATGGCTGCCCTAGAACTACTGAACTTCAGTTCTATGGAATTTCCATTTCCCAGAGGTCGCCTTACTTTGAACATAGCTTTCCTGAACCCTTTCCTTTTGATTGACAATCCGGCCTGGACTTCAGTTATCTTCCTCCCAATCGCCACACTAGCTTAACATTTGCTGGTGGTGAAAGTGGTCCTGTCTTATGAGTTCATAAGATCACCGATGAAGAACCAAAAAAGACCTTAGGGTCTTCATGTCTAATCCTCATTTTATAGATGAAGAACCTGAAGGTCAGGACCATTAGGGATTGCATAAGGTCACATAACTAGCAAGCAAGTGCTTGCTTTGAACCTGTCTTCCTTACTAAAAATCCAGTACTCTATTCATTATGCAACACTGCTTCCACCACTTCCCCAGTGTCTGTCTGTCTGTCTGTCTCTCTCTATATATATAACACACATATGTGTATATATTTATGTATGTATATGTACATGTGTGTTTTTTCTCCCTCCCCCAATGGCAGCTTTGCTAACATTAAACATGGGTATTCCATGCCCAAGAGAGATCATCTATTTGGTTCCTTATAGCTAGAAATCAATGACTATGGCACTATGAGTGAGAGAGACTAAATATGGCCGAGTGGTGCATATACTAGATCTGGAGTTTGAAGACCTGAGTTCAAATCTTTCTTCTGTCACTTGCTATCTACTTTCTTTCTGGATCACAGTTTCCATATCTCTCAAATGACAAGGCTGAGCTGGAAGACCCTCCCTTCCAGTTCTCGATCCCTGATCCTATGAATGTAGGGTAAGGATTTTCTAGTCTTCAAGCCCTGCCCTTGCTCCGCTATGAGCCCATTTTCTAGACCGTAAGCCAGATCCTGTGTCTGTATCTGCAGGTTTCCTCCTCTTGCTTCTTTCCCTTGCCCCGCTACAAATGGACATTTTTTAAGTGTATTTATTCATGCCGGTCTAGCCTCCCTATAAACCCTCTGGGGAGACAGATGATTAGACAAAATCATTGCATCATTAGTGTGCTCTATAAACACAAGCTAATTAACACATCTTTGCTCTGACATAGTGAAATTTCACCTCTAGAATACAAATAAGGGAGTCCAGGAAACAGAAGATTTAAGTGATTGGAGCCAGGATATTTGGGTTCAGATTTAGGCACCAATGTTTGTTGACCATGTGATGATGCGCAAGTGAGTCACTTTACACATCTGAACCTCAATGTCCTTAACTCGATGTATAGTTGTATATCACTTATTTCACAGGGTTGTTTTAGGGAAAGTGCTATAGAGCTGTGAATCATCATCAATCATCATCATCGTTCAGAGGATGTAGATTTAGAGCTAAAAGGACTTCAGAGGTCTTCTAGTCCAGGTCTCATTTTACAGAAAAGGAACCCGAGGCACAGGGGACTTGTGAGGGGCCATTGTCATGGAGGTAGCAAGTAGGACAGGCAGCTCTTCTGACTCTAGAGTAAGTATTCTTTCCCCCTCCTGTTGCCTGTAGGATAAAACAGAAACTTTGCTGTTCAACTTTTTAAATCCCTTTACACCCTGGACTCAACCTATCCTTCTAGTGTCTTCTGCACTGTAGGGTCCAGTCAAACTGACCTTCTCTCTGTTCCTCATGTATGGAATTCAATCTCCCTTCTATCTTTGCCCTGAATATTCCCAGTGCCTAGACTATACTCCCTCTTTTTCCCCATCTCATAGAATCCTTCTCTTCCTTCAAAATGTAGTCTAAGCACCACATTCTTATTGGATCTAATCCTATGAACCTAAGCTTTTCCTTTCATCTGCTAATGCCTTCCCTCTCAAACTACTATGCATTTATCTAATACTAATACATTTATTCTCTTTATATATATATATTCTGTCTATATTTACATGTGTCCTTATTGTACCTACATTAATACATGAGCTCCTTGAGAGTAAAGTATTTTTCATTTGTTGTATTTCTATCCCCAGTGCCTAGCATAGAACTTGGAACATAGTAGGGACTTTGTGAGTACTTGCCTTTTGTTTTGTTTTATTCAGTAATTTTCAATTGTGTCCACTGTTCTTTATTCCATTTGGGGTTTTCTTGGTTTGGCATTTCCTTCTCCAGCTA
The DNA here is from genome assembly GCF_028583685.1 of Petaurus breviceps papuanus. NCBI lineage: Eukaryota > Metazoa > Chordata > Mammalia > Diprotodontia > Petauridae > Petaurus > Petaurus breviceps. Next base: position 24,754,498 of record NW_027185616.1, read on the forward strand.
GTTTTACAAATGAGGAAACCAAGGCAAACAGGGTTAAGTGACTTGCCTAAGGTCACACAGCTAGTAAGTGTCAGAGGCCAGATTTGAACTCAGGAAGACTTGTCTTCCCTAACACCAGACCTGGCACTCTATCCAATTGTTCTACCTAGCTGCCCAAATACTTATCTATTGATGATTAATTATTATTGTTATTAATAATGAGGTTATTCATCAGATAACCAACCATTCCTGAACCAGATTTATTTGTATCACATGCTCACTTCAATGTCTGGAGTATAGTAAATGTTTGCCAAATGCTTATTGACTGACTGACAGATTGCCTGAAGAGCTGAACTTAGATGAACATTGATAATAATACTTCATAATGATAATACCTTTAAAATGTATTTTATTTTTTATTTATGGAATAAAACAAACATCTCCACAACATAGTATAATTTCAAAAAATATATGCAAATGAAACTGCAAATCTATTATGTACAACTTGCTGTTCCTTTTAAATATATGATAAAGTTATCACGTAAATTTTTTCTTTTTTTCTTCCCTCCCCCTAGAGGTGACTACCTTTCAACACAACTATATGTGTGTGTATCTATCTA
>NW_027185616.1:24755106-24771080 GCF_028583685.1 Petaurus breviceps papuanus
TATCTATCTATCTATCTATCTATCTATCTATCTATCTATCTATCTATCTATCTATCTATCTATCTATCTTTCCATCTATCCACACACACACATACACACATATATAGATATATGTGTGTGTTTATATATACATATATATATATATACATATATTCATTTTACCTTGTATCAGAGGTTTCTCGGCCAAGAAACATTTATTAAATGACTACATTGTGCCTGGCACTGTGCTAAATACTGAGGATACAAGGAAAACACAGGTCCTGTTCTCAAGGAGCTGACTAATGAGGCAAGGAAAAAACTCTGTTACAAACAAGTTATATACAGGAGAAATTGGAGACAATCGACAGAGGAAAGACACCCAAATTAAGAGGAATTGAGAGAGGCTTGTGCAAGGTGGGATTTTGTTGCTGTTTGTCCTTCATTCTCAGAGGACCAATGACGCCATAGGCGATATTTTGACTTGCACGTGAATTGGATTTAAGTGAAGCAGAGCTTCCCAAAGTCGTCATTAAAGTCCTGTGGCAAGATATAAGTCAAGATGGTGACTGGTGATAGCCCCGGCTGCAGTAGGTGACCCTGGCCTTTCTAAATTAAGGTCTTTCCCAGGTCTCAGCTTGTCTGAGGCAGTGCCCTTTCAATGATAAAGGGTGGGATTTTAGCTGGTACTTGAAGGAAGCCAGGCAAGCCAGGAAGGGAGAGCATTCCAATCGTGGGGAACAGCCAGTAAAAATGGTCAGAGTCAGGAGATGAAGTGCCTTGTTCAAAGAACAAGGAAGCCAATGTCACTGGAGGATGGAAAGTGGTAAAAACCTGGAAAGTAGGGAAATATTAGGTTATGAAGAACTTGGAATACCAAACATTTTAGTGCTGATGACAATACTTTATTTTGTTAGAACACTTTGTACTTCAGTTTTATAAATAAAAATGGGAAAATAAATTAGCATTTAACAGGAAGGACAGTCACTATCCTTTACTATAATTAAGATTTGATTTGTTATAATGAAAAAGTTACTAATAATAATTCATATTCTATACTGCTTTCCTTGCAATGAGCCTGTGGGGTAGGTATTTCAAGTATTATTATGCCCATTCTACAGATAAGGAAACTGAGGCTCTAAGATGTTTAGGGACATGACCACATAGTGAACATGAGCCCAGACAGAGCTGGGCTTCAAACCCAGTCTCTTGATTCTGGGACTCCTCCCACTATATTTCATTGCCTTTCTGGGGAGAAAGGGGAGATGGATTTGGAGTTTCATGGCCTGGATTAAAATCTTTCCTCATATGTCCAGTAGCTACATGACTCTGGACAAGTCACATAATCTTTCTCAGTCTCAGTTTTCTCATCTGTAAAATGATTTTTCTAATAGTACTTCACCCATAAGGTTGTTGTGAGGATTATATGGGATAACACATGTAAAGCAAAGCATTAGTTAGTCATTTTGGTTGATCTCAAGGCCTCGTCATGTTGGTCACTATTTTGACTCATTCTTAGCTGTTTACTCACCTATAACTTAAAGGGTCAGACTAAATGATCCTTGGGGTCTCTTCCAGTTCTAAATCTCTGATTCTATAGGTAGACCATCACAGAATGACTGAGAATGAGATATGGAAGGGAACTCAGAACTCAACTAATCCAACTCAGACAATTATTCCCTGTGCAGTTTTCCAAACAAGTAGTTCCCTAGTCTCTGGTCAGACACCAAGAAAGCAGAAGCCCCTGCGTCCTGGCGCTGGCCTCTTTTCATACGAGCAGCTCTATAAACTTGGTAGACAGGTTTTCCTCTTGTGGGGTTGAAGCCTACCCCTCTGCAAGGGAGAATATCTACTATGCTTAGTTTACCTTTTTCAGGCCATGAAGATGACTAAATATGTATAACCTATGTCAAATTGCTTGCCTTCTCAGTGCGAAGGGGAGGGGATGTGGTGGGGATGGAGAGAGGGAGAGAATTTACAACTCAAAATTTGAAAAATTTTGAAAGAATATTAAAATTGTTTTTGCGTATAATTAGGGGAAAAGAAAATATTAAATTAAAAAATAAAATGTAGAAAGTCATTATCACACAATATTTCAAAAATTTATCAAAATTAAAAAAAAAATTAAGGCCACGAAAAGCAAGTCCAATCACCCTTCTACTTGGCGGCCCTATAAATACTTAGATAGCAATCATATTTGGCATCAGTCTTCTCCAGGCTAAACATCCCCAAATCATTCAACCAATTCACATAGGACAAATTCTCTACTCACCTCAGATACTGTAGCTTCTTAATATTCTCTCTCAAATGTGGTCTTGAGTACTCCACTCCAGATTTGTACCAACTAAGCCAGAGTTCCTATAAGACTATCACCTCCCACACCCTGGACTCTTATGTCTTTCTTTGATATAGCCTAAGAACTAGAAAAAATCTGGGTAAGCTAATAAGGATAATGAAGGTGGTGGTTTTGGGTAACTCTGTTCTGACTGCTCACTATTACCAGAATCATCATTGGAATGTTTTGCTTTTTGTCTGCTATGTCATAACTGTTACTTCATATTGAGTGAATAGTAAAAAAAAAAAAATTTGAAACTTCTCTTTTCCCCCAACATGAATTGTCATTTAACCACATTCCATCTTGTACATATGCCACTGATTTTTTAAAAATACAAATGTAGGGCATTTCATTTATTTCTTTTCAACTTTGTCTTCTTAGGCTTGGTGCATTATTTTAGTCTGAATCTTTTTGAATTCCAATTCTATTATCTAATAAATAAGCTCTTCTTTCTAGCTTCATTTCACCTGTGCATCTGATAAAGCTTGCTATCTATGCCTTCATCTCAATCATTGACAAGAGTTCACGACACATGGGGCCATGGCAGATGTGTGCGGACATTCCATTAGAGGCCTCCCCTCCAAGATGACCTTAGAGAGAGAGAGAGAGAGAGAGAGATGAAAGAGAGATGAACCCTTTGGCAGTCTGATGAAGTTTATGGGACCCTTTTCAGAATATTTTGCCACTTCAAGAAAAAAAAAATACTAAGAAAACCTCAAAGGACAAAGCTGCATCAATTGACAGTGCATTTTTAAAAAATCTATAAGGCAAAGAGAATGGAGATAGTTGGGTGAAGAATTTTATTTTAAAGTAAAAGTATAATAATATGCATTCATCTACAAACCTGATCTTTCTAGTGTTAAAATACATAAAACAAAGTACCTAGGATTATAATAAAACCAATAATATTGAAAAATAGCTATCAAAATGTTAAAAAACAAACCAAAGTTACACACTTCAGGTTAAGAACCCCTGTTCTAGAGAGGGTGTGATATTCCAAATCTACCTAATTTCATTGTCACATAGACTTCCTCTCTTTAGCTAGTCCCCAAAGGAACCGTAGTACTTCTGTATTGTAGTGAATGGACTTGGAGCCAAGAAGACTTGAATTCAAATCCTTCCTCAGAAGCTTACTAGATATGTGACCATAGGCAAGTTATTTAACCTCTCAATCTCAATTTTCTCATGTATAATATGAGATGGGGGATAATAAAAGCATCTTTTCCACTGGGTTGTTGTGAGGCTCAAATGAGATGATGCATTTAAAATGCCATGTAAATCTTAAGGTATTATATAAACACTAGCTATTGTAATTTATCAATTGGTGATCCCATTGGAGTAGATGCTACCTCCATAGAAGTAATTTTAAATTTCTCCATAATAGTAGAAGGTCTTCAAGGGTCACTGTCATTGAAAAATTCACAACCCTGCAGATGATATGTTGATCAGCCTCTCTTAACTTAGCCAGCCTGGTCCTCAGGTGGCAGACATTATTAGGCCCATAGTTAAAGTCCTTCTATGTTAATAAGACCTGTCATTAATAAAAAGAATCTTGATGCAATAATTCAAGAAACATTTAAATAAAATTGTCCTCAAGCATTAGAATGAAGGGGGAAAGTAGAAATATTAAAAAATCCATATCACCACTTAAAAGAGATCCTATGAGGAAAACACATAGGAATATCATAGTCAAATTCTGAAATCCCCAGCTCAAAGAAAAACTATTAAAAGCATCAAGATTAAAACAATTTAAATATGACAGTGCCACAATTAGAATTACACAGTACCTAGTAGCAGAAACAAGGTCTGCAGGGCTTGGAACACAACATATTGAAGAGCAAAAGAACTGGGGTTCCGGCCAGAAATATCATACCCTGAAAAGTTAACTATTATCTTTTATGAAAAAAAAATAAACATTTGATAAACTCTCAGATTTTCAAGATTTTGTTCAAAAAAATCTGAACTTAATAGACGAATTGACATACAAGAACCAATATAAATACAGGTACCTAACAAAGACTGATTAGAAGGGAGCCAGAAGAAGAGACTATTTACTTTTTATACATGCAAAATGTAAAATTTACATCTAAGATTCTTATTCGTAATTGGGTAGTTCAAAAGAAAGATTGGGGAAAGCCTGGGTAGGATATGAATTTAAAAAATAAAACCATTTAGGAACAGCTAAAAAGAATAATTATTTTATATAAATGAGGTGCAAGAGGAAGAATTGATACATAGGAATTAGCTGGGGGAGGAGGGCTGGTAGTTCTGGTAGCCTACTTTCATCGGGAATGGGTGTAAGAGGGAATAATACATATATATTTAAAAGAGTATAGAAGTCTTCTAAATTAAGAAGAAATAAAACGGTAGGGGCAGAGGGAGGGGCAAGAGGACAAGGGATAGTTCTTTAGAGGGGAGGGTGGGAGAATAGGTAAATAGGGGTAGAGAAGGGTGTTTAGATTTATGGGAATGGGAAGATAGGGGAGGGATCCTTGGAGATGGGGTAAGCAAGTCATAGGAGGGCAAGGTAGTGGGTAAAAATAAAGTACAGGAGGGAGGAGGGATAGGAAACAAGAAATATGCATATACATAAAAACAAAGATCAGGAGAATAGGTTTGGAAACGTATATGTCCACATATGTATGTATATATTTGTAGCTGTGGAGAAGCATATCTAAACTTTGTTGTGGCCTTCTGAGGGGTTGGGGAGAGGGAAAAAAGTGCAAAGTAAAAAAGTGCATAGCAGAGAACAAAAGAAAACTCATAAGTAAGCAAAGAAAAGATGGATGATTCTCAACACAATGAGTATTATTTATCATATTGACTTTCTTGAAATGAAAATTTATTGTTAGATATTTTGAATCCTCTCTAATGTTCTGCTATGCACATGATATGCTTTTGTTTCTTTCTAACTTTGTATTTAAGTTCCAATATTTAAGTTTATGATATGTTTTTGTTTCTTTTTTCTATTCTCTATTTGTGTTCTGGCTTTTGAGTCTAAAATAAAATTTGGGGGGAAAGAAAAGGGCGACAGCTAGGTGGCACAGTGAATACACCGGCCTTGGGGAGTCAGGAGGACCTGAGTTGAAATCCAGCCTCAGACACTTCTAGCTGTGTGATCTTGGGCAAGTCACTTAACCCCAGTTAAGCCACTGAGCCCCAATTGCCTTGCTTTCCCCCCTCAAAAAAAGAAGACTTATTAGAACTTATATTGCACTGTCACAACCATTAACAAATAACGGCCATCTCAACAGTATGATAAGTGATGAGAGTAAGATCTGATTGGGAGGGTCCCAACAACAGCATAAAAAATTCATCTTGAACTCATTTTCCCTCAGAAGTTTAGACCACTGGATTCTGCTTATTCTCAGACTGAACTCTTCAAAGGCTCCTCTGTCAACATCTAGTGAGCGTGTCCGACCTTTCCTTATCTTTATCATACGTTTTAAGACGAAGTGGTTACTTCCTCCCCAAAGTTCCCATCATTTCTTTTTCAGCAAACACTTCCTTCTTGTTTGTCAGAACCAAGTTCAGAATATCACTTTGCCATGTTGTCCTTTCCTTTTAGAAGAATGATATTATCATTAAAGACAAATGAACAATTTCTCAGCTGACCTTTTGGAAATGAGAGCTCTCTTGCAGATGTCTTGTGCCAGGTTTGTGATATGTTTCTCCACCTCTGCAATTTTTTTTTTGCTTTTATAATTTTCCCTATCCTTACAGTGTTTGATCTAGTCAAACTGGTTTCTTCGTTTCTCACACATAGCTCTCTATCTTTCATCTTCCTTCCTTTGGAATGCTCTCTCTACTCACCTTCTTCTTGTAGAACCTCTCTCCTCTCAAGATACAGCTCGAGTACCATACTCCCTGAGTCTTTTTTTAATTAATTTATTTTTAGTTTTCAACGTTCATTTCCACAAGATTTTGAGTTCCAAATTTTCTCCCCACTTCTCCCCTCCCCACCACCCCAAGATGGCATGTGTTCTGATTACTCCTTTCCCCAGTCTGTCTTCCCTTCTATCACAATCCCCCTCTTAGCCACTTCCGCCTTATTTTCTTGTAAGGCAAGATAGATTTCTCTATCTCACTGCTTTTATATAACATTTCCCAGTTGCATGTAAACATATTTTTTACATTTGTTTTTAAAACTTTGAGTTACAAATTCTCTCCCTCCTTTCCTCCCCACCCACCCTCATTGAGAAGGTAAACAATTCAATATAGCTTATACATGTGTAGTTATGCAAACCACTTCCATAATAGTCATGTTGTAAAAGACTAATTATATTTCCCTCCATCCAATCCCACCAACCCCCACTTATTCTATTTTTTTCCTTTGACCCTATCCCTCTTCAAAAGGGTTTGCTTCTGACTACTCCTTCCCCCAATTTGCCCTCTCTTCTATCATCCCCCCCACCTTACTTCCTTCACCCCTTACTTTCCTGTATGGTAAGATACCCAATTGAGTGTGTATGTTATTCCCTCCTTAAGCCAAATCCAATGAGAGTAAGGTTTACTCATTCCCTCTCACCTCTCCCCTCTATTGTGAAATCTTTTTCTTGCCTCTTTTATGTGTTATAATTTACTCCATTCTATCTCTCAGTTTCTCCTTCTCCCAATATATTTTTCTCTCACCCCTTAATTTTATTTTTTAGATATTATCCCTTCATATTCAACCCACCCTGTGATGCTTCTGTCTGTCTATTTGTCTGTCTATCTACCTATTTCCTCCAACTACCCTAATACTGAGAAAGATCTCATGAGTTACAAATATCATCTTTCTATGTAGGAACATAAACAGTTCAACTTTAATAAGTCCCTTATGATTTCTCTTTCCTGTTTATTTTTTCATACTTCCCTTGAGTCTTGTATTTGAAAGTCAAATTTTCTATTCAGCTCTGATCTTTTCAGCAAGAATGCTTGAAAATTCTCTATTTCATTGAATATCCATATTTTCTCCTGAAGGGAAACTCAGTTTTGATGGGTAGGTCATTCTTGGTTTTAATCCTAGCTCCTCTGACCTCCAGAATATCACATTCCAAGCCCTTTGATCCCTTAATGTAGAAGCTGCTAGGTCTTGAGTTATACTGATCATATTTTCACAATATTCAAATTGTTTCTTTCTGGCTGCTTGCAATATTTTCTCCTTGAACTGGGAACTCTAGAAATTGACTACAATATTCCAAGGAGTTTTCCTTTTGGGATTTCTTTCAAGAGGCAATTGGTGGATTCTTTTAATTTCTATTTTTCCCTCTGGTTCTAGAATATCAGGGCAGTTTTCCTTGACAATTTCTTGAAAGATGTCTAGGCTCTTTTTTTTATCATGGATTTCAAGTAGTCCAATAATTTTTACATGATCTCTCCTGGATCTATTTTCTAGGTCAGTGGTTTTTCCAGTGAGATATTTCACATTTTCTATTTTTTCATTCTTTTGGCTCTGTTTTATACTTTCTTGATTTCTCATAGAGTCATTAGCTTCCATTTGTTTCATTCTAATTTTGAAGGAATTATTTTCTACAGTGAGCTCTTGGACCTCCTTTTCCATTTGACTAATTCTGCTTTTTGAACCATTTCTCTATCCCATTTGAGTTAGTCTATTTTTTTAAGGTGTTTTTTTCTTTAGTATTTTTTGGGCTCTCATTTAGCAAGTTGTTGATTAATTTTTTATTATTTTCTTATCACTCATTTCTTTTCCCATTTTTTCCTCTACTTCTCTTACTTGATTTTCAAAATCCTTTTTGAGTTCTTCCATGGCCTGTGACCGATTCATATTTTTCTTGGAGGCTTTTGATGTAGGAACTTTGACTTTATTGTCTTCTTGTGGCTGTATGTTTTATCTTCTTTGTCGCCAAAGCAAAATTCTATAGTCTGACATTTTTTAATGCTGTTAACTCCTCTTCCTAGCCAAATACTTTACTTTTTAACTCCCTGTCAAGGCTTCCAGTGAGGTTGCAGGTGGGTATACTGTTCCAGGCTTCTGAGGTTTTGTATCAGCTACTGGATCGCTTACTATCTATGGGTCCAGAGCTCCAGAAGCAGCCACTTCTGCTGCTGCTGCTGCACCTCCACCCCCACTTCTACTATCCCAGGGCTTGGGCCAGACCATGTGCTCCTCTTTCACCGAAGTCCCACAGAGTTCCACCACTGACCTTCCTTGCTGTTCTTGGCATTTGTGGGTTGAGAAGTCTGGAAAGCACTACAGCTGCCAATGATTCAGTCCCCTGATGCCTGCTCTGACCCTGTCTGTGCCTGGTACAGCCCATGCTGGACTGTGCTGTGCTCCCATCCTTGTGCAATATACCCTTCCCATCAGCCTTGCAGGCTTGTCTTGGTCTGGAAATGTGTTTCACTCTGTCATTTTGTGGGCTCTGCAGCTCTAGGATTTGTTTAGTCATTTTTACAGGTATTTGGAGAGGTTTGGGGGCAAGCTCAAGCAAGTTCCCTGAGTCTTTTCTTGACCTCCTTCCACTCAAGTGCTACTGTCTTCCTTTCTCAAGTTCTTTACATTGAATTATCTTGTATTTATTCTCCTTATAGTTATTCTGCATATCCATACATATATACTTGTTGCCTCCCCCAACAGAATGTAAGCTCCTTGAGGGCAGGGGTTGTTTCTGTGTTCATATTATAGTCATTGGCACATAGTAAACACTTAATAAATGCTAATTTAGTGACCAATTTCTTCCTTCTTTTTGATACTCCAGTGATTTTTTTCAGGTGCTTGGCATCTAGTAGGTACTTAATAAATGCTTGTAGACTTAGCTTGATTTCTCCCTCTATCACTCTTCTTTGAATGAAATTCTCTCCATCATGCTTTCCCCTCCAGTTCCTAGATTTTCTCACATGAATATATCTTCATGATATTCAAAGCTACTTTATCTTCCATCTAGTTATTCTTTTCCTTTTGAATGAGGTACACCTTGCTGTAGGCATATCCAATCCATTAAATCTCAAGGATACCTATAATATTAGAATTTACCTCCCTGAATTAGCACTTCTTGCCTTTTTTTTTTTTGGTTGTCTGTACTTTGTATTTGAATATAGATGTCAAAGGCCATGGATTTTGTTCCTTGCCTCGTAAATATTTTCTCTGTGAATCACTGGTACTCTATGCTCACTTTCTAGGATTGAACCTGTTAATCTCTATGGTTTTATATCTACTTATTCCTGGAAACGGCATAATAGATAGAGTATTGGACTTTGAGTCAGACAGACTCAAATTCAAATCCTGCCTAAGACACTTGTTAGCTGTATGGACCTGGGCAAGTCATTTAAACTCAGCCTCAGTTTACTTATTTATAGAATTGGGTTACTAATATCTCTTGCCTTGCAAGGTTTTTGTGAGGATCAAATGAGATAATATATTTTAATAATATAATTTAATAATTAAATATTAATTTTAAAACACTTTTCAAATGTTAGTTCTTATTATTTTTATCTAGATTGGCACATCTATGTGGTTAGTCTTCTCTATCCCTGCCTATTTTTAGTTTGAATCTCTCTTGATTAGTTTGATGACTCTTGGGAAGTTCTCCATATCTTGAATAAGTGGCAGTTCCCTGTTTCCTGTTCTGGGAAGCTCAGTTGCTGGTAACTCCTGAGTAATGAATTTAGTCATGACAGGCTTCCTAACTGTTCTCTGTATAATGACACTGTTTCAGTCAGCTGCCTTTAATTTTCAATTCACATATTTTGCCAAGCCCTAATGAAAACAATAGCTACTTCTCAGGCTGTCCTCTACAAGAGGGTCCTACACCATGATTCAATTACCAATAAGGGTCTATCTAATTGAATCTAATTACCCATTTCTTTTCTCCTCTGCTGCAGACAGAATCACAGAATTGGGAGGGACCTCAAAGGTGTTCTAGGTCAAGCAGAACTATATAACACTGCTCTCCACCCTCCAACCCCAACCACACATACCTGACATGGGAGCGTGTCACCTCTATTTGAAGACCTTTGTGTGATGGGAACTTTTTGCAGTGAAAGAATGTCATTTTGGAATAGTGCTAGATCTTAATCTATCACCACAATTCTACCCTTTTGCTATTAGTTCTATCCTTTGAGACCAAGCAGAACAATTTCTTCTTCTTTTTCCTCCTTCCTCTTCTCCTCTTCCTCTTCTTCCTCCTCTAACAGCCCTTCAAATACTTGAGTATAATATTTAAATTATCTATTTTGAGCACCATATTAAAATTTAAAATTATTTCTTCCCTAAGTCTTCCCATTCCTAACCCCTTCAAGTTCTCCTCATAGGGTATGATGTCTAAACCTTCACCATTCTGGTCACCTTATAGAGAGCACCTTTACCTGAATACTCCCCAGTTTACCCAGCACAATGCTCCGGGAATGGTCTGACCAGAGAAGAGCACAAAAGGACTGTTACTTCTTGGATAGGGTGTCTCTCTTTTCATCACTTTCAGTTTTATTGACTGCCGTTTCATGTTATTGATGCTATTGACTTTGTGACCTGCTAATACTTCTAGATGTGATTCAGATTAACTTCTCTTAAGTCATATTTCCCCTATTTTATAGCTATAAAATTCATTTTGTAAAACCTAGTATTATCTTGTACTTAGAATTACGAGATTTCATTTTATTAGATTCAGTCCAATGATTTCTCCTGTCATCTTTTTGAATTTTGCACGTTACCTCCATTTTCTGCTTTTGTGTCTACCTTCAAATTTAATAAACAATCCATCCATACCTTTGTCAATTTATTTCATCTATTCCAAGTCATAGATAAATGTGTATAGGACCACACACAAATGGTTGGGGTACTCTACCCTAATCAATTGTTGGAGTTTTAATGGATGTACTTTGGCTACTTTTCCATATAGTATTCTAGTCCTCATCTCTTCTTCTTGTCCACAAGAACGGCAAGGATTTTGCCCAAAACTGTGCTAGAATCTAGATAAATGTAACCTACAGTTTCTCCTTATCTATCAGTCTGATTCTGTTTGCTTTTGTTTGCTTTCTGGTCTAGACCTATGACTTCATCAGTGAAGGCAAGTCTTGTTGAATAAGTTACCTCTACCAATGCAAATTGGTAACATCTAAAACTTAGGGTCTGAGAGAGTTCCTGAGGCACTGAAAAGTTAAGTGATTTGCCTACAGTTTACATAGCCAGTATGCGTTAGAAGTAAGATTTGAATTAATCTTTGCTAAATTTAAGGTTAGTTCTTTGAATACCACCTTGCCCCTCCCTCTTCTAGGCTAGTAATCCTGTAAAAAAAAAAGTAAGAGGTTAGTCTGGCATGACCTATTTTTGGTAATTATGCTGATTCTCTATAATCACTGTTTCCTTTTCTAGATATTTATTGACTGTCTTTTTTCCTGCTGATGCTCAAATATATTCTTGTGTATCTTGGAAAAGTTTGTTCTTTGTTGCTGCAGGAGTAAGCAAACATGAATTCTGTTTGTAAATCTAGTGTTTTTTCTTCTCTTCCACATACATATCCTGCTTCAGTGTAAGGTCCTTGGTGAAAAATGAACAAAAGGAAATATGGTAAGACAGTGTGAAGGAAGCAAAACCAAGAAAGTAAAATACACAATGACAAGAAAATGAAATGAACAATACAATGAAACTAAACACTGTGATTATAATGAACAATTTTTGCCTTTGAGAAGAAATTTATTTCCCTCTTTTTATTGGCTAGGCATGTGTCTACTGGTGTGGAATTTTACATATATTATCATAAATAGCTGCTATGTTGTTTGGTTTGTTTAACTGAAGGAGGAAGATGAATCTATCTAAACAGAATTATGATGTACAGAGAGCATCAATGAAAGGGGGGGGGAAAGAAAATGAACAAAGCTAATGGATAATAGATTAAACACTGGAGTGGAAATCAAAAGACATGTGTTTTTAATGAAGTCTTTATTACTTATATAACTATAGGCAAGTCACTCCACTTCTCTAGTTTTCTTGTTTCTTCATCTGAAAAACATGCAGGTTAGACTAAATGATTAAGGTCTCTCAGAGATATAAAATTTGATGGTTCTGTGACAGGAATAAAAAACTATCAAGGTGTCTTAGTCAATCAATAAGTATTTATTAAGTACCTACTATGTGTCAGATACTTTATTAGGTACTGAGGATATACAGCCAAAAATGAAACAGGCTCTATTTTCAAGAATTTTTTGTTCTCTTAGTGTGGGAGGGAAAGGTGACAATATTTACAATCTAAATAGAAAATGAATAAAAAATAATTTTGGGATTAAGAGGCAAAGTGCTAGCTTGAACAGAGTTTTTAAGTTAACAAGAGATTGTGTTGAAGCAAGGATGTGTTACAGGCATGGAGGGAAGGCAAGGCAAAGGTGTATAGATGTCATATGGAGTGCTGTTTAAGGAATGACAAGAAGGCCAATTTGGCTGGTCAGGGGAATGTAGAAAGAGGAGGAAATGGTTAGAAAGGCATCAGAATTACAAAATTTCAGAGTCGAAAGAACTCAGCAGTCAATCTAACCCATGTACAAAAGCAATCACCACTCAACATGCTCAGCAAGTGGTCACTCACCTTTGGTTGAAGTCCTTCAGGGAAAGGAAACCCACAACTTCTTGAACCAGTCTACTCCACTTTTGAACAGCTTGAATTTTTAGGCAGTTGTTTTTCTGACGTCAAGTCTAAATAAATTTAGCAACTTTAATAAACTTTGCAACTTCCACATGTTGTGGACACTTCTGCCCTCAGGAGCAAAACTGAAAAAAAAAAAAAGTTCTAAACCTTCACATGCTTAGAGACAACTAGCATATCCCTGGCCTCTGAATCTTCTCTCCTAAAGGCTAAATATGCCTAATATATCCAACCAATATTACATGGATTCAAGGCCCTTTACCACCTTGTTAGCCCTCCTCTGGACACTCTGTAGCTTATCAATGTCCTTGTCCAGAACAATGTCCTTGTCTACAAAGGAAGTCTGAGGAAGGCAGAGTATAGTGGACTATCATCTCCCTATCTCCAGAATCTATGCCCTCCCTCTTCTTTTCAAGAGATTGAAAAAAAAAAAAGCAACCTGCTATTTATTTTTAACATTCTTTTCTTTTTAAACTTTGAGTTCCAAATTCTCTTCTTCCCTCCCACAACTCCCCCACCCACTGTGAAGGCAAATACTATATCAGCTATACATGTGAAATCATGCAAAACAAAATTTCTACATTAGCCGTATTTTTTTGAAAAGCAAGAAAAATAAAGACAGAAAATTATATACTCTGATTTGCAATCAGAATACATCGCCTCTCTCTTTCTGGACATGGATAACCTTTCTTCATCATTCATCCTTTGGAACTGTTTTGGATCATTGCATTGATCAGACTAGATAAGTCTTTCACAGCTGATCCTCACAACAGTATCGCTGCAATTGTGCACAATGTCCTCTTGGTTCTTCTTACTTCATTTTGTATCTGTTCACATTGGTTTTGTTTTTTTTTAAAGCAATCAGGGTTAAGTAACTTGCTCAAGGTTACACAGCCAGTTATTTCTGGGTGTGGTGCTAAGTATCTGAGCCCAGATTTGATCCCCAGGTTATCACAACACTGGAGCCGGTGCTCTTACTCGCTGAGCTACCTGGCCGCCCCTAAGCAATCGGGGTTAAGTAACTTGCTCAAGGTTACACAGCCAGGTGTTTCTGGGTGGGTGCTAAGTGTCTGAGCCCGGGATTGGATCCCCAGGTCATCCTGACACTGGAGCCAGTGCTCTTACTCACTGTGCTACCTGGCCACCCCTTCACATTGGTTTTGTCACATTTTCCTGAAACCCTTCCCTGTACACTTTCCCCTTCACTTATAAATTCACTTTCTCATGGGCATCTTTTATGTGAGAAAATTTTTCCCTTTCTACCTTTCCCTTTCCCCTTTTCCAAGTACATCCTTCTTTTTCAGTCCTACATTGTTTTGAGATCATCCCAACATAACCAATTTATACCCATGCCCTTTGTCTTTTAATTGACCTAATGATAAAGTTCTTCAGAGTTACATGTATCGTCTTCCCAAATAGAAGTGTAAATAGTTTAACTTTATTGATCCCCCTTTGATTTTTCTTTCATGTTTGCCTTTTAACGCTTCTTGTGAGTCTTCTTTTTGAATGTCAGATTTTCTATTCAGCTTTAATTTTTTGGTCTTTTCATTGGGAATATTTGAAAGTCCTCTATTTCATTAAATATCCATTTTTTTCCCCTGAAAGATTATACTCAGTTTTTGGGGGTTGGTTTTTTTTTTGAGGGGAGAGGGCAGGGCAATTGGGGTTAAGTGATTTGCCCAAGGTCACATGACAAGTAAGTATGTCAAGTGTCTAAGGCCAGATTTGAACTCAAGTCCTCCTAACTCCAGGACCACTGCTCTATTCACTGTACCACCTAGCCACCCCAATATACTCAGTTTTACTGGGTAGGTTATTCTTGGTTGTAATCCTAGCTCCTTTGCTTTCTGGAATATCATTTTCCAAGCTGTCCACTTCTTTAATTAGAAAGCTATTAAATCTTCTGTAATCCTGTTGCTCTGTGATATTTGAATTGTGTCTTTCTGGCTACTTGTAATATTTTCTCCTTGACCTGGATGCTCTGGAAATTGGCTATAATATTCCTGGGAGTTTTCATTTTGGAATCTTTTTCAGGAGGTGAGAGCAGAATTCTTTCAATTTCTTTTTATTCTTTGGATCTAAGGCGTGAGGGAAGTTTACCTAGTCTTGAAATATGAATGTATTTGAAGAAAATTGAAAGTATAATTTCTTAAATATGATTTCTCAGTTCTGTTTTTGATCATGGTTTCCAAGTAGTCCAATAATTCTTAAGTTATCTCTCTTTAATCTATTTTAGAGTTTAGTTGTATTTCCAATGAGATATATACATTTTATCCTATTTTTTTATCCTTTTGACTTTGTTTTATGATTTCTTAAAGTGACATGGAGTCATTAGCATCTTTTAAGGTGTTATTTTCTTTAGTATTTTTTGTTTTTTGTTTTGTTTTTGGAGGGCAATTGGGGTTGTGACTTGCCCAAGGTCACATGGCTAGTTTTTGTGTTAAGTGTTTGAGGTCACATTTGAACTCAGGTCCTCCTGACTTCAAGGCAGTGCTGTATTCACTGCACCACCTAGCCACCCCATTCTTTAGTATTTTTTGGCGCCTCTTTTACCAAGCTATTAATTCTCTTTTCATAATTTTCTTATATCACTCTCACTTATTTTCCTAGTTTTTCCACTACAACTCTTTCGTCTTTAACTCTTTCAGGAATTCTTATTCTTCTTGGGTCCAATTAACCTTTTTCTTTGAGGTTTTGCTTATAACTGTTCTCACACTTTTATCTTCTTCTAAGTTTATATCTTGTTCTTCCCTGCCACTATAGTAGCTTTTTTATGATCAAGTTCCTCTTCTTCTTCTTCTTCTTCTTCTTCTTCTTCTTCTTCTTCTTCTTCTTCTTCTTCTTCTTCTTCTTCTTCTTCTTCTTCTTCTTCTTCTCCTCCTCCTCCTCCTCCTCCTCCTCCTTCTTCTCCTTCTTCTTCTTCTTCTTCTTCTTCTTCTTCTTCTTCTTCTTCTTCTTCTTCTTCTTCTTCTTCTTCTTCTTCTCCTCCTCCTCCTCCTCCTCCTTCTTCTTCTTCTTCTTCTTCTTCTTCTTCTTCTTCTTCTTCTTCTTCTTCTTCTTCTTCTTCTTCTTCTTCTTCTTCTTCTTCT
>NW_027185616.1:24771480-24774360 GCF_028583685.1 Petaurus breviceps papuanus
TTCTTCTTCTTCTTCTTCTTCTTCTTCTTCTTCTTCTTCTTCTTCCTTGCTTAAGTTCCCAGCCTGTTTCTTTACTTTGAACTTTATGCTAAAGTTAGGCTATGTTCACCTTGGGGTGGGGAGGCACTGTCCCAAACTTCAGGCTTTTTCATTCTACTGTTTTCAGAGCTCATTCTGGGGGGGGAGGGGATCTGCAAGTTTTTAGTGCTTCCAAAGTACTGTTATCCTAGAATGGGTGTGGTATCTTAACCCAGGAAGGACCCCAGTCCCCTGCAGCAACAAATCCTAGTGCTCCCATTGACCTCGGACTGTGACTAGGTGCCCTGCTCTCCTGCAATGGTGAATGCTATCACTGCTCTTGGCCCTGGAGCTAGGATCAGGGCCCCTGTTTCCTTGTACCAGATCACAAATGCTCCTCTACACCCTAGGACTGTGACCCAGAGCTGTTTATGGGCAATATGTTTCTGGGCATCAATCGTTGCCAGCTGTACCCAATGACAGCAAAGGGTTACCTGTAATCTTTTTCTGTTCAGTTGTCTGACCCCTTTAATGTCTCTGAGCTGAGAGCTCCCCAAACTGTTGCTGCTGCTGTCAGGCCAGCCTCCAAAACCCACTGCATGTGTTCCTGATACACTCCGGACCTGTGTCACCAATATCTATTGAAGACCTCTTAGATTGTTTTAGTCTGGAAAACTATTTCCCTCTGACCTTTGGTTGACTCTGCCATTCCAAAATTGATTTGAGGTATTATTTTAAAGTTGTTTGGAGGGGGACTGCTAGGTGTCTCAGTTGATAGAGCACTGACCCTGGAGTCAGGATGACCTGAGTTCAGATCTGGCTTCTGACTTTTACTAGCTGTGTGACCCTGGGCAAGTCACTTAACCCTGATTGCCTAAAAAAAAAAGTTGTAGAGGAATGTTGGGAGAATTCATCTGGGTCTTGGCCTGTACTCAGCCATCTTGGCTCCCAAGCTATGCTTTCTTAATGTGGTACAAGATCTCCTTACCTTTTTTGGCTACTACATCATATTGCTGAATCATATTGAGCTTGCATATTCTAAAACCCCCAGATCTTGTTCAGAACAACTGCTATCCAAACATAGTCCGCCTCTATCTTGGATTTGTGACGTTGATTTTTTTTTTTGCTCTCAAGGATGCAGCTTTGCATATGTTACATTCAGCCCAGTCTTCCAGATTGTCAACATCCAGAATATCCGTTCTTCTTTCCAGCTTTGTGTCATTTGCACATTTGATAAGCATGCCATCTCTGTTTTTATCCTCCTCACTGATAAAAATGTTAAACAGCACAGCAGCAAGCACAGGTTCCTGGGGTACTCCCCTGGAGGGATTAATAGATGTTTGGGTAATTGAAGTCCCGCATTACTACTATATCATATCTCTATGCCAGACTTATGATATGTTTCCTAAAATCCTTTATCTATTTCCTGTTTCTGTCTAGGTGGTCTATGTCTGTGGTATCAAACTCCAATAGAAATGGGGACCACTAAATGGTTCATAAAAATCCCTGTGGGCCTATATTTACTTAGAAAATGGCATGTTAATATTTTCAATGTTTTATTGTATTTTTATTTATTTTGTAAAGTATTTCCCAATTACATTTTAATCTGGTTTGGGCTACCCTTGGGAGTAAGTAGCCCATGTGTGTTTAGCATCTCTATGCAATCTAATGTCAAAATCATTTCTGTTTTTCTATTCATTGTCCTTCACCCCAATACTTTCCATAAGACGTCCCCCCTGGGGAGCAGGGAATGTATATAAATATCTACATTTCTGCATACGAATATTTCTTCATTGCTGTCCTCACTACTTTAATGCCTGGATTCTTTTGAATGTTATCTCCTTGTGAGTTTTATCCCATGAGGGAGGCTCTGACACCAGTTGGGTAAGGGACTTTAATTCCTCTTGTGTGCTATCAAAATTTGGGATATTTGTGTATACATATCTGAGGTCAAGATTTCATTTCTCAGCTTTTCATCGCCTGTGAACTTTTGGGTATCTTAACTGTTCTTCTTCATCCTTCTTTGTAGCTATGCTAGGTCCCGAAAGGGGAGCATTTAAAGAGAAGAGAAGCACATCCATGACAGAGCCTTGTGGTACACCCATAGTTAGGACACATGGAATGGATGAGAATGCCGCAGAAGAGAATGGATAGGAATAGGCAGAGAGGTAGGAAGATAAACCAAGAGAATACTGTCCTGAAAACCCAATATGGTGCCAATATACCAAACAGTACACAAGAAAAGGGCGGCCAATAGTGACAAATGCTGTGAAAAGGCTTAGAAAGATGAGGATAGAGAAAAGGTCATGAGATCTGGAAATTAAGAGATTATTGGTAATTCTGGAGATTATTTTTAAATGTGTCCTCAACGAATATACATTCTTCTGGAGAGATAAGAGAGATGCATAGGTATCTTTTTTCCCTCCCTTTTTCTGACCTTAGTGGAAGGACTCGCTAGTGGCAGTTCTCTGTAGAAGACTCATGTATATTCAGTGATCCAAGACAATTCCAAAAGAGTCAGGATAGAAAATGTTATCCACATCCACAGAAAGAAGTATGGAGTCTGAATGCAGATCAAAGCACACAATTTTCACTTTTTTTGTGGTTTTCTCTTTTGTTCTGTTTCTTCTTTCACAACATGATTAATGTGGAAATATGGTTACATGATTGCACATGTATAGCCTAGATCCAATTTTTG
Organism: Petaurus breviceps papuanus; assembly: GCF_028583685.1. NCBI lineage: Eukaryota > Metazoa > Chordata > Mammalia > Diprotodontia > Petauridae > Petaurus > Petaurus breviceps. The sequence continues at coordinate 24,774,197 of NW_027185616.1, forward strand.
GTGTTTTGGAGAAGGGGGGTTAGGGGGGAGGGAGGTAGAAAAAATTTGAAACTCAAAATCTTATAGAAAAAATGAATGTTTAAAACAACTCTACTTGTAACTGGGGAAAAATACTAAGAGAAGAAGAAGAAGAAGAAGAAGAAGAAGAAGAAGAAGAAGAAGAA
>NW_027185616.1:24774460-24844887 GCF_028583685.1 Petaurus breviceps papuanus
GGAGGAGGAGGAGGAGGAGGAGGAGAAGAAGAAGAAGGAGAAGAAGATGATGACATGTATATTCTTGAAAACAAAATTTAAAATGTACTTGAGTGTCTGCTGCATAGTGTAGAGACTAGCGTCCCTAACTTTCAGTTAGCAAGACCTGAGTTCAAATCCTACCACAGGCCAGTCACTAAAACTCTTTTTACTTCATTCTCCCATCTGAAAAATAGGGATAATAATAACTCCTACCTTATAGGGTTATTGTGAAGATCAAATGAGATATTAGTTTACATAAAGCACTATATAAATGCTAGCTAATAATATTAATTATATTATATATCATATAATATTATTAATATGGGAAACTATGTGATACAGTGTATATAGAATGCTTGGCCTGGAGTCAGGAAGACCTGAATTCAAATCCAGCCTCAGATACTTGTTGTGTGACCCTGGGTGAGTCATTTAACCTTGTTTGCCGCAGTTTCCTCATCTGTAAAATGAACTGGAGAATGATATGGCAATCCATTCCATTTTCTTTGCCAATAAAATCCTAAATGGGGTCATGAAGAGTTAGACACAACTGAACAACAACTACAAATTAATATTAAATGATCCTAATACCTTTATCTTTCCATTGCTAAGCAAATATTTGTTGAATATCAGGTACACATTCAGCACTGTGCTAAATGCTCTGGTCTTGGGCATTGCATCTGGGGCCATCTCCAGTCGTCCTGATCTATATCTGGCCACTGGACCCAGATGGTTGTGGAGGAGAAAGTGAGGCTGGTCACTTTGCTCAGCCCTCCCTCACTTAAATCTAATTCACTTGCAAGTCATGGCCTCACCATACTGATGTCATGGTCCTCTCTGAGAAGGAAGGACAAGCAGCAATAACAAATGCTCTGGGGAATATGTTCCCTCTACCTCCATCTCCTTAACAATTTATTTGGATCTGAAGAGGACCTTAGAGACTATCTAGTCCAATTCCTTCATTTTACAGAAGACGACATCAAGATCCAGTCAAGTTAAGTGATTGACCTAAAGTCACACTGAGGTCACATTCAAATCCAGTTCCCCAGAATTCTTGTGAAGTAAATAGAAAAAAAAAAAGGTAGCAAGAGGCCAGATGTGAAGAGGTGCCAAGGGAGGGGTTATCGACTGTAAGTGCTGTGGGCTTTCTCTCAAAAGCCTTATTTTCAGTTCTTTAACCTTCTCTTGTGGTTTTCTGGTGAACTCTGCTCTTATTTTCCTAGTTCCTTATTTATTGACAGAGTTGAAACTTTCTGCAGATGATAATCTGATTGGTATTAGGAGGGCTACTTCCAAGTTCCTACTGAGAGCCTTGGTTTATGTGGCCCAGAACCACATTGGCTTTTTATCTACAGCACTACATCGCTAGCTGACTCATGGTCTCCTTGCTTTTAACTTGTGGTTTCTGAGAGTTTTTTCTGCTACACTCACACCCACCCAATCACTCCTGCCTCTATCTCTCTGCATGTACACTTTTCCTTTTTTCTCTCTCACCCCATTCTTACTTCTTTTTACTTGATTTGATTGAAGTGCCAGTATTTTGTTCAATTCCCACCATCTCTGCTCATAAAAATCTGGAATTAAAGAGTCATTATCTAAAGGCAAGAAGACTTCATGATTCCATCTGCCATGAAAAATGTCTCTTTATTTTTAGATCAATGAAAAGAATCAAAGAAAAGGCACTATCAACTGTCTGATCATACACCCATTCTCCTAACACACAAAATCACAGTTCATTAGAATATTGTTTCTCTGACTTGACACAAACAAATGTGGACAAGATACATAGCGGATTGTATAGACCATCAGCTGAGTTCCTTGGAACTCTTCTTGTACTGATGTCGCATTTCAAAAGAGAAGAGTAAAGATCTTGCCTGGTTGTCTCTAAGGGCCTCTTTCTATGAAGAGGTCTCTGGCATACTTCAGGTAAATCCTCTCACCTTCATTGTAGTGTCTGGCCTTCTAACACCTAACCTCAGCAGCCAGTTATCAACTCTCTTTCCTTTCCCTTTAAAAAATCTGCTGTTAGTTTGGAAAGGGACTAATAAGTAAATTTGTACTGGTGTGAAAATGACTGACAACTACCTCCTAGTTTTATTTTTTTTTTACTTCTCTTTTTGGTAATAGGCTTTTCACAAGATCATAAATTTAGAGCTGGAAGAAACCTTAGCAAGTCATTGAGTCTAATACTCTCATTTTATAGGTGAGAAAACTAAAGGACAGAGAGGGTGTAAGTTATTTGCTTAGAACCACATAACTAGTAAGTACCTGAGGAGGGATTTGAACCTAGGTCTTTCTGATTCTAGTTCCTATCCGTTGTGTAATTAAAAAAAAATCATTTCCATTAATTCAAAGGAAAAAACCAAAGGATCACTGATTTTCTTGGAGTTCATCTAGTCAAACCTCTCATTTTATTTTTTTAATTGACATCATTTTTTAGTCCCATGTTTTCCAATATTTCCCTCCTCCATCCTCTTCCCAGAGAGGCATTCCTCTTAATAACAACGAAAAAAAAATTTTTTTAAGCAATTGGCATTAAGTAACTTGCCCAAGTTTACACAGCCAGTTGTTTTGTGTGGGTGTTAAGTATCTGAGGCTGGAACCGATCCCACCTCCTCCCAACTCCAGGGCCAGCGCTCTTACTCACTGCACCACCTAGCCACCCCCAAAAAAATTTTTTTAAGGAAAAAAAACACAAATAAAACTAATCAATACATAAACCAAGTCTAACATTATGTGTAGTGTTCCACACCTATAGTCCCCTACCTCAACAGAAAAAGGAAAGGAGAAACATTCTTCTTTGGGGTCAAGTTTTGTCATCATCATTGTATATCACTTAGTCTTGATTAGTTTTGTTGTGGTTTTTTTTTTCATTACATTTTATATAAGTTATCATGTGTTTTGTTTTCCTGGTTCTGTTTACTTCATTTTGCTTCATTTCATAAACTTTCCCCTCATTTTAAAGGCGAGGAATTATTGTTGGGGGTATTTCAGTGGTCTCTGATTTTTCATGACCCCTTTTGGGTTTTTCTTGGCAAAGATACTGAAGTGGTTTGCCATTTCCTTCTCTAGCTCATTTTTCCTTTTAACAAATGAGAAACTGAGGCAAACAGGGTTAAGTGGTTTGCTCAGGGTCACAAAGCTAGTAAACATGGATGAGGAAACTGAATCCCAAAAAGATTAAATCACATATCCAAGGTCACAAAAGTAGTAAGGAACTGAACCAGGATTCACATTCCGGTTTTCTGACTCCAAATCCAAGACTAGACATGAACCATGTTATCTCCCAAGAAGCTTTTATGATGAAATTTTCAGAAGCATTCACAGATCATAGGGAAGATACTTTTATTAGGATAATTATTCCTACCCTGAAATCTCTTGGGCTACTTAGATGGTTGTTCCTTTGGGCCATGTCCACAAGGTTAGCCTAGATGGTTCCAGCAAATGAATGTTTCCTTGTGTAACACAGAAGATTCTGACCCTACTAACTCAAGGGCCAGTCTGTTATATTTTATCCATCCCTTGTCTCCCCTCTGCTCAGCATTCCTCAGTGCACTGGGGAGATGAAATAAGATTTCTTCATTACCTTTGGCTAGAGCCCCCACCAGTTACCGTCCCAACCTTTTTATGAGCATAGTGACTAGCACTCTGGATTTAATCATAGATCAGGTTAGCTTTGACAAAGAAATATTTACTTCAAGCGTACAGGAAGAGCAAACGTACCAACATTTCCCCAAATGTCTTGGGGACATAATCCTCAACCCCCAAACTACTTCAGTCTCTCAGGAGGGGAGAGGGAATAGGGTCACATCCAAAGTCACATTTGGCTAGTGTGCTTGTACTTGTACCCTTTCTCGCCAGGGCTTTTATGCTAGACAGGCTATAACACCTGACCTGGACTCCTGGTCTCTCAGATCCCCACGGTTAGAGTTCTTGGTTCAAGACTACTCTCTCTGAACCTAGAATAGAAAAGAATGAAGGAAAAAGCCAAAACTCTAGGCCGATTTCTGTGGCCAGATGGCCTATAGAGTAGGGGGTCAGAGGCAGACCTCAGGCCTTCCCCACTTACTACACAGTTTAAGTAAAGTAATTCTTTTCTTTTTTGCTTTTTGGAGGGCAATTGCAGTTAAGTGACTTGCCCAAGGTCACACGACTAGTTTTTGTGGTAAGTGTCAGGCCAGATTTGAACTCAGGTCCTCCTGACTCCAGGGCCGGTGCTCTATTCACTGTGCCATCTAGCTGCCCCAAGTAAAGTAATTCTTAACTTTCAGATACGAATTTAGGAAACAATCCACTTGAGACACTGACTTTTCTGGTTATGTTAGCAGTGGAAGAGCCTGCTCCTACACATGGTAGGCCAATACGGAATGTACACATATGCTCTAATCCTATGTTTTCTGGGAAACTGTACCGCAGATCTCCACCCCCATCCCCACCCTCCAGCACCTTCCATGTGGAAAAAACATCTCAAGTAGTCCAGGTATACTTCAAATTTCTACTTCTTTGGTGCAAGGGCTGACTCAACTGTGGTGAAATGTATGTAAAACTTGCAACAAGAAAACCTGTGTACTATAGAGAAAAAATTGTGATTTGTGATTTAAGGTCCTGAGTTTAAGCACTGACTTTGCTGCTTGGAAAGTTAAATGAACCTCAGTTTTCTCATCTGTATAATGATGGCATTGGACTGGATGATCTCTAAAGCTCCTTGTTCAGATTCTTTTCAGCTCTCAGCTTGTTTCCTCCCTCTCGTGCCCACTCTGGGTCAGCCAGTCTGATCAGCATTCTTGGCTGCTATCTGACCTAGCAGCTCTAAAGCTCCATGATTCAAGGCAGAAAAGTGAGTAAAGCCTCTTGTCCTGCCTACCTTTTGGTTCCCTATTATACTTTGCATTTAGACCCCCTATTTAACCTGAGACATTTTCTTATACTGTTTGATTCTTGGCTGTTTTGACTCCACCTTCACGTTCTGACAAGCAATTTTGCAATCTGCTATTCTGGTGCCCTTTGCACACCTCTCCCCTCCCCTCACATACACTGAGGCTGATTTTACCATGGAGGACCCATTAAGTTCTCTATCAGGTAAGCTGCAACCTTGGGCTGGACCGGAATTCATTACAATCTTTAAGATGATGATGCTCAAATCTCCTTATCCTGTTGTAATCTTTCTCTCAAACTCCAGTCATATCTCCAGCTTCCTATTAGACAACTTGAACTGCAATGCCTTAGACAGCTTAAACTCAACCTGTCCAAATGCATTACCTTTTTCCCAAACCCTTCTCCTCTTCTTAATTGCCCTGTCATGGTTGAGGGCAATGCCATTTCCCAACCCCACCCCTTTGGCTCCCTATCTAGGTGTGAGAAGATGGAGGTCTTTTCCAATCCACCCTGTACATACTATCCAGATTAGCATTCCTTTTTTTTTTTTTTTTTGAGGGCAATTGCGGTTAGGTGACTTGCCAAAATCACATGGCTAGTAATTGTGTCAAGTGTCTGAGCTGGATTTGATCTCAGGTCCTCCTGACTCCAGGCCTGGTGCTCTATTCACTGCACCACCTAGCCACCCCAAAACTTTTTTTTCTTTTTGGAGGGGGGAACATAGGGCAATTGGGGTTAATTGACTTGCCCAAGGTCACATGGCTAGTTTTTGTGTTAAGTGTCTGAGGGCAGACTTGAACTCAGGTCCTCCTGACTCCAAAGCCAGTGCTGTATTCACTACACCACCTAGCCACCCCAGATTAATATTCCTAAAGCACCTCTTTGACTGGGTTATCTCTGTTGAAACACCACAAACTCTCAGAGGGAGGTATATCCACAAATAAGAGTTCATGTGTATAATGCAATTCAAGCTGAATTATTATAGCTAGTTTAATTTTAGGTGTGGTACAGGATGTGGTAATGAGTTGTGCAGAAATGCTTCATACATCAAAAAACCCTAACTCCGTATCTTTACAGTGCCTATAAATGTACTAGCTGTGCTAGTGACATTGGTTGGGATGGATAGGAATACCTGACGACCTAAGCATACTGTATCCGCCGGCCCTTTGAAAGCCAGTCTGGCAAGTAGGGCATAGGACTGTGGAGAATAAGACCTCAAGTTCTGCCTGGCTCTTCTGCTTTGCTCAATGAGATGAAGTTTACTTAATCTAACCCTACCTCAGCTTGTCTACCTCAAAGTTGAAAGCATCCTGTATCTCTCACAAGATAATTTGTCAAGGGCAAGAAAATAATTTTGAAAAGTTTTGATTTGGTTGGCACCAAAATACTCAACACATTTTTAAATCGATTTTTGCTATTGATCCTTCTGTCATTTAGCCCTTGTATCCCTGATCCTCTGTGCTTCCCCTTCCCACAAAGCCATCCTTATAAGAGAGAGCCACAATTTTAAAAATTGTTATTATCATCAATATTATGATTTTTGACTGTCTTCTTCCCCAGCCTCTAATGCCCTTCCTAGTCTGGTTCACTTTCCTTTCTCCTGTAACATTCAGTTTCAAATTCCTCCTCCTCCATGATGCCTTCTAGTGACTTCTCAGATCTCAGGAATCTCCTTATCTGAGCTGCTGTAAGTCCCACCTTGCATCATTACTTTGTTTTAGGTATATATGTCTAATTTCCCTATCTTGGGGGGATCTTAAGATCTTAATCTAACCCTACCTCATCTTACATTAAATCTCAAGAGGGCTCATCTTACATTAAAAAAAATTCCTCTGGTATTTATTACTGCGTTAGGCACATAATAGTTACTGAATTCATATTCACATTCATTGAATGAATCAATGATCTTTTGGGGGCTCTTTGTGTTTTAATTTCATCATCTAAAAATTGGAAATTGACGAGACATAAATGTTGTATTTGGAACTAAGGGACTTGGGTTTGAGTCTTCATTCTGCTATTTACTATCTGTGATATTTTAAAATCATTTATCCTACCTGAACCTCAAGTTTCTTTTTAATAAAAATGAAGGGGTTATACTCTACTCCTTGACCTTGTACCACTGTAAATCTATGACACTGTGACCTACTTGCATGTAATGAAAACATTCATTTCTCCTCATATGTCCCCCATATGCTATTCTATTCTAAAATGACAGCTGTAAACACCATGATAAGATTTCATATTTTAGGCCAATGCTGATAAATGTGGTATTAATGTTTTATGTGGGTTGGCTCCTCTCCTCCTATATCCGTATCTGCCATTTGGCGCTGATCCTGATCTGCTTGCGATATCCTTGAACTGCTCCCTAGCTTCTCCTTTCTCTAGGTCTTTGGGTAGCCCTCTTTTAGAGATGTATAGTAGAAAGTAATCCTGCAACTTCTGGCAACTCCCTGCTACTTTCCACAGGATGTAAAATTCTATATCTTCTTACCAAAGTGACTGATTAGTGTAGCCAGAAATGCAATTGGACAAATAAAGAATATCTTAAAGGGACAGAGCACAAAAAATGTTTTGAATATTGGAAAAGTCACATTTTATGTATTGCATCTTTAGTGCCTAGTACGGTGCTTAGTGCATAGTAGGTGCTAATTAATCATTTGTAGAATGAAATAATTGCTGTGTTAACAAACCAGGAATTATTGAATAAAAATGAAATGTTCATTTTCAAATGCACACAAGCCAAATGGTCATAAATGGGCTTTAATAAATATGATATAAATAATTTGATAATCTCTGAACTCAACTAAGACCAACCTGAAATACAAAACCTCCAAATGTAATCAGAAAAAACTTATGCCGTTGTGGTTTTTGGCCTGGGTTTCATCTTATACATATGATATTCAACTTAACATAATTTAGTCAACATTTATTAAGTGTTTACAATGTACAAGGAATTATACTAGGTACTGATAGTAGAGATAGGGACTGGTTCTGTAATACATTGCTATAGGGAACTCCTGGATGTGGAAATTGCCTCTATAGATGTAGATAAACAACTTGTAATCTTACAGAGTTCTCTAGACCAGAGGGGTCAAACTTGGCAGAATCAGATTAAAATGTAATTGGGAAATTTTTAACAAAATAAAAATACTCTATATCATAGATAATGTCAATTTGTTGTTTTCTAAATCATTGTGACAAGCCTTGGCAACAGACTGGATATAGGCGGTGAGAGATGGTGAAGAGTCAAAGAAGACACCTAGATAGGAAGCCTGAGGGGGTGGGGTTGGGCAATGGCATTGCTCTCAACCGTGACAGGGCAATTAGGAAAAGAAGGGTTTGGGAAAAAAGTAACGCATTTAGACATGTTGAGTTTAAGTTGTCTAAGGGACCTCCAGTTCAAAGTGTCTAATAATAGGCCGCTGGAGATAGAAGCTTGGAGTTTGGGAGAAAAGTTAGGACAGGATGGGGAGAGTTGAACTTCATCACCATAAGGACTGTAATGAATTCCTTAGAAACTGATGAAATAACTAAGTGAAATAAAAGAAGGGAAAAGAGAAAAGACCTGGATGGGGATACAGCAAAGAAGACCGAGAAGGATCTGTCTGATTGGTAGAAGGAGAACCAGGAGACAGTGTATCCATCTTTTTTCTATCATTGTTTTAATTTTTAAAAATATTAATTAATTTATTTTTTGCTTTCAACATTCACTTCCATAAGATTTTGAGCTCTAAATTTTCTCCCCCTTCCTTCCTTGCCCCCTCCCCAAAATTAGCCTGAAAACCTAGATGGAAGAGGGTTGACCATATGTACAAAAATATTTATAGCAGCTCTTTTTGTGGTGGCAAAGAATTGGAAATTAAGGGGGTGCCCATCGATTGGGGAATGGCTGAACAAGTTGTGGTATATGAATGTAATGGAATACTATTGTGCTATAAGAAACGAGGAGCAGACGGTCTTCATATTTACCTGGAGAGGCTTATATGAACTAATGCTGAGTGAGAAGAGTAGAACCAGGAGAAATTTGTACACAATTACAGACACAAACTGTGTGTGACAACCAATTTTGAGAGACTGGACTCTTCTCAGCAATTCAGGGTTATAAGTCAACCCCAAAAGACTCATGAGGGAGAGAGATGTCTACATCCAGAGAAAGAACTGGGTTTGAATCCAAATTGAAGCAAACTACCTGATCTTTTTCTTTTTCTTGTTTGGTTTTGTTTCCTCTTTTCCATTGTTCATTCCATCTGATACAGTCCTTTTTTATAACCTGACTAATATCTAATGTGAAAGTATTTGCAGATACTATCCTTGATTGCATGTCGCCATTGGGGGGGGGGAAGGGAGAGAAAATTTGAAACTCAAGGAATGGTGGAACTAAATCTTATAAATTAAAAGTAAACAAATTAATAAAGACCAAAAAATTTAAGAAAAAAAATGGGTTGTCAACATTGTCAAAGACTGCAGAGAGGTCAAATATGAAGGTTTGACAAAGACATACTCCAAGCCTTTCTAGCTCTGTAGATATTGCAAGAAATAAGAAAAAAGACATTAATCAAGCACCTATTATGTCCGAAAGCTTGTGCTCTGCTTTTGGGAACATAGGGTCAAGGAAGATGTGAGTGTCAACCATATCACATAATCCTTAGTATGTGGTTTGTCTTATATGTCATTTATGGCTTCTTCAAATAGTTTAACATTGTTTAAGTTCTTGCTCTTTGTGTCTTAGGTTCCTGTTTCATTATTAATAATAAAAACAAACATTTATTCAATGTTTAAAGGCTTGGAAAGCACTTCATAAATATTAGCTCTTTTTAACCTCACAACAACCCTGGGAGGCAGGTATATTTTATTATAATATATTATTATAATCCCCATTTTACAGATGGGATAATTGAGGCACATAACAGTTAAGTGACTTCCCGAGAATCACACAGTCAAGTGTCTAAGGCTAAATTTGAACCCAAGCCTTCCTGACTACAGATCTAGTACTCATCACCTAGATGCTTATTTTCCAAAGCTTAAATTGCCTTCAGTTAGTTGTAGATGATATTCTTTATTTTTACCTGTGTATATATTTTATTCCATCTTTTTCTATCATTGTTTTTATTTTTTTAATTTTAATTAATTTTTTGTTCTCAACACTCACTTCCATAAGATTTTGAGCTCTGAATTTTCTCCTCCTTCCTCCCCTGTCTCCTCCCCAAGATGGCATGCAATTTGTTATAGGCTTATAGATGATATTCTTTTGTTTCCTCAACAGCTTAATGCTACTTTTACAGATACCTTTTATTTTCTACATGAGAAAGGTAAAAATTAGAATTAACTGTTTGTCATTGTCAAGGAACAAATGCATGGAAATGTACAGCTGTTTTTGTTTTTCTTCTCATGGAAAGTGACACTGAACTGGACACTAACACTTTTAATGGAGCATTTTGGTGTAATTGTAAGTTGCAGATTCATAGCAGCATCTAATCAGACTGGGGTGTATTTATTATTCCTAATATTTGTGGAGCCAAGCATTTCAATCAAGGAATAACAACTTTTACTTCATGTGAGTCATGTTTCCTCAATGGGGGTGCCTGAGGTTGTCAGTGTGGTTGCTAACATTCTCATTTTTTCCCCCCTTTTGAGACATCATGTGATTTAACTTAGTCACTTAAAACATCCCACCCCTGGATGTCACAGAGATCTCACAGCTTGAGGTCACTTAGGACTCAGGGGCCCACAAGGAGACTGTTGGAGGGGAATGATAGAATTCAGTGTCAGGTATGATGAAGAGCACCAATCAATATATGTGATCCATGGGATCCATTAAATTTTATTATTGATGCTGTCAAGCTGAGGAGATGAATAAATAATAGGCTATTCTCATTTTTCTTCTTTGATGCCATCAGTCTGTTGATAATCCGTCTCTCTTATGATTCAGCATAGGACTTAACCAAGCATAGGCAGCAGACACATTTTGTTACTTGAGACGAATTTCCAGGACAAAGATTCTTTTTTTCCCCCAATTTTTGGACATTTTTATTTACAGTTTTGAGTCCCAAATTCTATCCCTCCTTTCCTCCCCTGTCCCCTCCTGAAATGGTAAGCAATCAGATAAAGGTTATACATGTGCAATTATGTAAAGCATCTCCATATTAGTCATCTTGTACAAGAAGACTTGAATAAAAGAAAAAAAGAAAGAAAGAAAGTGAAAAATGGTGTGCTTCAGTCTGTATTCAACCAATATCAGTACTTTCTCTGGAGGTCTATATCATGCTTCATCATTAGACCTTTGGCATTGTCTTGGATCGTTGTATTGCTGGAATAGCTAAGTCATTCACAGTTCTTCATAAAACAATATTGCTGCTAGCATGTACAACATTCTCCTGGTTTTTTCACATCATTATGCATCAGTTTAAGTAAGTCTTTCCAGGTTTTGCTGAAATCATCCTGCTTGTCATTTCTTTTAGCACAATTCCATTACAATCATATACCACAGATTGTTTAGCCATTCCCTAATTGATGGACATCCCTTTGATTTCCAATTCTAAACCACCACAAAAAGAGCTGCTCTAAATATTTTTGTACAAATAGGTCCTTTTCCATTTTTTGGGTGTCTTTGGGATATATACCAGCAGCAGACCTTGCTGGATCAAAGGGTATACACAGTTTTATAGCCTTTCAGGCATAGTTCCAAATTGTTTTTCAGAATGGTTGGATCAGTTCATATTTCCATCAACAGATAGCACAGAGATTCTTAAGAAGACTGTACAAGATATGAAAATAAAGCCAGAATGTTCAAATCTCTCCATAAATATTTGGAATTTATGCTTGTATGAACATGCACAATGGGTGTTCTGACAGCACAATGATTGAAGGTAGAGCAGAACAGTGAAGAACAAAGTCAGATAAATGATGTGAGTGAATATTATCTCCCAGTCCCAAGAGAAAAGGTCTTTTCCAAGGATGGGGTGGAGGTGAACCTGTAGCCTCTAGGTCACATGGGTCTCTCTAAGTCCTCAAGTTGGCCCTTTGACTTAATCTAAACTTCCCAGAAAGTTTGGATTCAGTCAAAGGGCCACACTTGATTCTTCTCCGTTCCCAATTGGCCCTGGGCACTTTGCTAGGGCTGATCCTGGGAGGTTGGGAGGGTTTCAACCTGTATGTAAGATTGCTTCTGCTCTAGAGTGGTCCCAGATTCAATTTAACTCAACTAACATTATTAAGCAGCTACTACATACCAGGCACTCTGCTAGCTATTGGGGATGCAAATTTGGGAGTAAAATAGTCCTTGCTTTCACAAAGTTTACATTCTCTTTGGGAGAAATAATAGACGATGATGGTGATGAAGCTGATAAATTAAAACAATAGTAAATAACATTTATATAGTACCTTAAGATTTGCAAAGCACTTTATAAATATTATCATTTTCTCCTTATAATAATGAGAGTGCCTGGACAACAAGTACTATTGTTTTTCTTATTATACAGATGAGGAAACTGAGGCACATAGAGGTTAAGTGACTTGTCCAGGATCACACAGCTAGTAAATTTATAAGACTGGATTTGAACTTAGAATTACCTGACTCCAAGTCCAATGCTCTACCCACCAAGCTACCTACATGCCTCAGAAACAAACGAATAAGTAAGCAAATAAATAATACAAAATCCATGCAAAGTAAATACAATGGTGTTTTTTTTTTCCCTGTGATGGGAGAGTTCTAACAAATGGAGTAGATCAGAAAAGACCCCCTAGAAGAAGTACTGGAGTTGGTGGAGTCAGGAAAACCTGGGCACAAACCTTTTCTCAGGCATTTAAAATTACCTGTGAGCTGCTGAGTAAATCACTACCTCTCAGTCTTTGTTTTCTAATCTGTGATAGAGTTGATATGAGGATCAAATTAGATAAAGGACTTTGCAAACCTTAAGATGTTAGCTCCTCTTCCTCCTCCTTGTCTTTTTCTTCCTCCTCCTTCTCCTCCTCCTCCTCTTCCTCTTACTCTGTGGCATTTAAGGTAAACCTCGAAAGAAGCTAGGAAATCCACAAAGTGGTAATGCTGAGGGAGAACATTCCAGGCTAGAGGGACAGATAGCCTGTACACAATCATGGTGGCAGGAGATGGAAAGTCTTGTTCAGGGAATTGCCAGAAGTCTTGTTTGGGTAGATTCTGTGGTGAGAGAAGAGAAATATTGTGAATTTAGTCTGGAAAGATAAATTGTAGTAAGATAAATTTGTATTGTATCCCAGAAGCTGTGGGAAGCCCTTGAAAGTTCTCAAGTAGGGCAGGGCATATTCAGACCTGTGCTTTAGAATAAAGTATCGAAGTTCATACTGGTCTTCAATGATGCCCTTGGGCTGAAGTGAAACTTTCCAAAAAATCAAATAACAGGTTTCTGCAGCCCTACCAAAGAATAGCTAAGTTTAGGAATAAATTGCCATCTTCCCAATCATCCAGGTTCAAAACCTCATAGTAGAGTCTGACCCTTCATTTATCCTCAATTGCTATACCTACCCATATGACAAATCCCATTGATTCTAGCTCTTCAAAATTTCTCAGATACAGATCCTTCTATTCGCTCACACTGCCTCCCTCCTAGTTCAAACCTTCATGACCTAGATTATTGTAATGGCCTCCTAACTGGTCTTATATTGTTCCCATAAGTATAGTGTCAGAATGATTATAGGATCTACTGCATTTGTTTTGGTCAGACCAAGAATCGTTATACATCTCTCTGGAAGCATATCTTTTCTACCAGAGAATATAAATGAACATCTACTCCCATTCTCTGCAAGTGGTTTTCCTTACAGTGTTGTAACTAGAGTGCTGAAGTTGTAGTCAGAGGACTTCAGGTCCAATCCTCCACCTACCACTTACCATCTGTGTGATGTTGGGTAAATCATTGTCCCTGTCTGGGTCTTTCCTCATCATTTTTCAAATGCTTTATTAAATTCTGATTACATCATTCATTTCCACAAGATTTTGTTACAAATTTTCTCCCCGTTTTTCCCCTACCCACGCCCCCAAAATAGCAATCCCACAGGATATCCTCTCCTCCAATCTGCTCTCTCCCATATTTTCTCCCATCCCCCTTTCTACTTTTCCAGTGGTGGATCTCTATGCCCCAGTGCCTGTATATGTTATTTTCCAATTACATGTAAAATAGTATTAATAATAGTGTATATATATATATATATAAACACACACACATATATTATATATATATATATATTTAAACATTTGATTTTAAAATATTGAATTCCAGATTCATTCCCTTCCTCCTTTGTCACCCACCCTTACTGGGAAGATAAGCAGTTCAGTATAGGTTGTACATGTGTAGCTAATGCAAAACAATAACATAGTAGATATATTGTAAAAGACTGACTATATTTCCCTCCCTCCTATCCCACCTCCCACTTGTTCTATTCTCTGCTTTGATCCAGTCCCTTTTCAAAAGTGGGTGCTTCCAACTTCCCTCCCCCCCAGCCTGCCCTCCCTTCCACAATCCCCCCTCTTGTCCCATTGCCCCCTACTCTCCTGTAGGGTGAGATACCCTATTTAGTGTGTATTTCATTCCCTCCCCAAGCCAAATTCAATGAGAATAAGGTTGACCCATTCCCTTTTGCCTTCCTATTCTTCCCCTCCATTGTAACCATTTTCCCTTGCCTCTTCTATATGAGATAGTTTACCCCATTCTGTCTCTCCCCATCTCCTCTCATTATATTCCTCTCTCACCTCTTAATTTTACTTTTTAAGTTTCATCCTTTCCTATTAACTTGGTCCTGTGCTCTCTATCTATGTATACCTGTAAACATACATACACACATTCACATATGTATTCAAATGCCCATATACCCGAATATATATGTATATATATACATATATATGTATATATATATTTCTTTCACCTATTTTCATACTGAGAAAAGATTCATCAGCTACAATTATTGTTTTTCCATGTAGGAATGTTAATAGTTCAACTTTGATTAGTTCCTTATGGTTTCTTTTCCCTGTTTACCTTCTCATGCTTCTCTTGCTTCTTGTATCTGAATGTCAAATTTTCTGCTCAACTCTGGTTTTTTTCATCAAGAATGCTTGAAAGTCCTCTATTCCACTGAATGACCATATTTTCCCCTGAAACATGATACTCAGTTTTGCTGGGTAGGTGACTCTTAGTTTTAATCCCAGCTCCCTTGACCTCCGGAATATCATATTCCCAGCCCTTCTATCCCTCAGTGTAGAAGCTGCCAGATCCTGTGTTATCCTGATTGTGTTTCCACAGTATTCAAATTGTTTCTTCCTGGCTGCTTGTAATATTCTCTCCTTAATCTGGGAATTCCGGAACCTGGCTATAATATTCCTAGGAGTTCTCTTTTTGGGATCTTTTTCAGGAGGTGATCGGTGGATTCCTTCAACCTCTATTTTGCCCTCTGGTTCTAAAACATCAAGGCAGTTTTCTTTAAGAACTTCCTGGAGGATGATTTCTAGGTTCTTACTTTGATCATGGCTTTCAGGTAGTCCAATAATTTTAAAATTATCTCTCCTGGATCTATTTTCCAGGTCCTTTTCGCATGAGATATTTCACATTGCCTTCTATTCTTTCATTTGTTTGGAATAGCATCTTGATTTCTCATAAAGTCATTAGCTTCCATTTGCTCCAATCTAAATCTGAAGCAATGATTCTCCTCAGTGAGCTTTTGAGATTCTTTTTCCATATGGCAAATTCGGCTTTTTAAGGCATTCTTCTCTTCATCGCCTTTTTGAGCCTCCTTTGCTAATTGAGTCAGTCTGTTTTTTAAAGTGTTATTTTCCTCAGTCAGGCCGTTGACTCTCATTTCATAATTTTCTTGCATTGTTCTCATTTCTCTTCCCAATTTTTCCTCCACTTCTCTTATCTGCTTCTTAAGGTCCTCTATGGCCTGTAACCAGCTCGTATTTTCCTTTGAAGCTTTTGGTGAAGGAGTTCTGACTTCACTCTCTTCCTCCTGTTCTATGCTTTGCTCCTTTTTGTACCCAAAATAGGAGTTTAACGTTGGAATCTTCTGTCTGCTTTGTTTCCTCTGCCTGCTCATTTTGCCACTCAATTACTTGACTTATGGGCTTTTTGCCACAGTAGGACTCTGCCACCAGACAGGGGAGCTTTTGTCCCAAACACTGGGGTTTTCTCAGCTGCCAGAAGTATTAGATGGGTGCCCTCTCTGAGGCCTCCACACACTCTGGCAAGCTGGTCACGCACCCCAGGACCTCCACCCTAGGCTGCAATCCAGATCCAAGCAGGTTAAAGCAAAAGCGATTACCCCTCAGACTAGTTGCTTGGTCCCCCTACACTCTGCAGGCCAGGAGCTGAAGCTGCCACTTGGTGCTGGCTAGCTGTGGTGGCATCTCAGCAGCTTCTTACCCTGGGGGTAAAAGCCATGCATTCCCACTTACTGGGTCCCAAAGTCCAGACTGTTCTGACCTCTCATTTTGTCCTTTGCATCTATGTGTTGATAAATCTGTAAATGACCACAGCTGCTGCTGATCTGGAGTCCCTCCGGCCTGAGGCTGGTCAGGCCCACTCTGAGGCTAAAACCTCCTGCTCACTGGGGCCTGGGCTCCTCTCCCAGAGCGCTTCACTGGCCGATTCCTGCCGGCCTGCTGGGCTGTCCTCAGTGGGAGATTAGCTTTTCTGTGTCATTTTGTGGTTTCTGCAGCTCCAAAGTTTGTTCAGAGTCCCCTTTTTACATTAATTGGGGAAGGTGGAAGCCGGAGCCACTCTGAGGTCGTGCTTCTACTCTGCCATCTTCCTGATTCCTCATCTGCAAAACAAAAGAGTGGGACTAGTTGACCCCTGGTGTTCTTTCCGTCTTTAAATCTATTATCCTATGTCATATCATCACACTGATTCATTTGAGCTATTTGTGGTACTTGAAGATTATTACTGGAATATCTCTAAATCTTAATAAAGATTCCAAGAAGCTCAGTGCCTTCTAGCCAGAGGTGGTAAAATAAAGGAGAAAGGTATATTTCATTTCTTTAAAAAAAAGAAAAGTTTTGAGGAGGCTAGGTGGTACAGTGAATAGAGCACTGGCCGTGGAGTCATTAAGACCTGAATTTAAATCCAACCTCAGATACTTGACACACTTACTAGCTGTGTGACCTTGGGCAAGTCACTTAACCCCAATTGTCCTGCCCTCTCCCCTCCAAAAAGCAAAAAAAAAAAAAAGTTTTACTGATGCTTTTCTGCATAATCTCCCTCACACATTCTATAGAACCCTTCGTGGTACTAAAGAAAAACAGGAAAACAAAGCCACCCAATGTAGTGACTATGGTTCATAGAGCATATCTAAACCTGAGCTGGTAACTTCCTACCTCTCTACTAACAGGGAGAAGATGTATATATTTCATTTTTTGTTCTCTTGGATTTAAGATCAGTCATTATTATGACTCAGGTTTCAGTCTTTTTAGTGATGTTCATAGGATTATAGGTTACTGTAGCAGCAAGCACCCCAAGTGTCCTCAGGGTTTGCTGCCCATACAGGTTCTTGGATCTGCTTTTATAAAGGAAAGCAACTCAAAATTGGTTAACAAGCTTACTTTAATCAGTCAAATATGTATCGTTTACCTAGTTCAGGGGAAAAGGTCAGCACCCCGAACTTCAGAATATACAGACAGAATTATCAAGACAAAGAAACAGATCTAGTAGACAGATTTCCAAACTGTCCAACCATTACATCCATATCCAATCAACATCTGGGTTTCAACATCTGGGTTTTTCAAAGCCAAGGGGCTCTGGACAATGGCTTCCCAGAGTCTCATATGATCAAATCACAGAACACTTCTCAAAGTGAGCCCCAAAACAAAGCTACACATCAGGGCTTATATAGCCTTCTCCTGGCTCAGAGAATGTAACAACCTTATTGACTCACTGGCCAATAAAAAAGTATCTACTGAAAAACAAGCCTCCCACCCCAGGCTCCAGGTGCACTTTAGCCTAGGGGCAGGGAAGATCTTTAAAATTTATATTCCCATTACAGTTACCCAGTCTGGCTCCCTCGCTTTGCAGAGGGCCAGACAGATAAAGTGATTTGTTCAAAGACATATAGGTAGGAAGTGGAAGAGACAGGATTCAAACCCAGGTCTTCCTGCCTTCAAATTCAGAGCACTTACTACTACTGTGGTTGCTGAGTATATTGGCATTCTGATTCTGCTTATTTCATTCCAATAGTTTCCCCAGATTTCTCCAAATTCCTCATGGCACACTAGGTGGCACAGTGGATAGCATGCTAGTCCTGAAATCAGGAAGCCTCATCTTCCTGAGTTCAAATCTGACCTCAGACTAGCTGTATGACCCTGGGCAAGTCACTTAATCCTATTTGCCTTAGTTTCCTCACCTGGAAAATAAGCTGGAGAAGGAATGGCAAAGCCTTCCAGTCAGTATCTTTGCCAAGAAAACCCCAAATCGGGTCAAAGAGAGTCAGACACAACGAAATAACACATAGTTCATGAACATTCTGTGATAGTGGTTTATTTTCTAGGAAAATTACCCAAGTCCCAAGGCCTGGAGACTTTATAATAAGTTCTTAATAAGTTTATAAGCAAAGTCTTCTCTTTACTCTGGGAAAAAGACCCCAATTTCTTTGTCTATAGGTTAGAATCAATCCAGAATTGACAATGCTAATTGAGCAAAGCAAAAAAAAAAAAATTCTCTCCTACTCCCACCACTTTCTTTTAGAATTCTTTTGGTGAGAGGAAGAAGGGTACAATTAAATCTAAGCAATGGTCCTGAGTCCAGGGGCTTACTGGTAAATGTTCCACAACTGGCTCCTTGAAGGGAGGTTGGGGGAGGGGGGAGGGAAGGTAGAGAGGTGGGGGAAGGGGGGTTGAAGAACACATTCACAGGATGTATTTTAAGTTTAATCTTCATTAGTAACATTTTCTCCACCACTTTCTTAAATTAGGAAAATCATCAGAATAGTAAATCAAGCCCTGATTTGTAGTTTACCAGTTTCCTAGATATAAATGCTGAAAAGTTAACCATCCATGTCTAGGGAGACCGTACAAGATGCTTCTCACATACTCTTGCCTGAATCATTCCTTTAGGAGCAGTTGGTGGCCCTGCTACCTGGGCCTAATATTATAGGGTACCCAGGTTAGACTTCAGCAAAAACTGAAGGTGAGCCAGAAGACAGAGGCATTGAAATGTAAAGGAGAATACCTATTCTCAGATGCAAAAGAAATATCTCATAGCCAAGAAAGTTTTAAGACTTGAACATTCAATTATATAAGAGGTCAATGAAGACAAACTAATGTCAACTCTGAAATCAAATGATCAAAGAGTCACAGAGGTTTTGCAACTGCTGTTAACTCTAAAAATACCAAAGAGCTCACAATTGATGATATAAAAATAAAATTAAATAATACAAATAAAGCAAAGCAAAACAAAATAAAATCAAAGAGCGGTCAGTGGTCATAAGCAAAAAGCTTTCTTTATTCTGTTGGAGGAGGGAAACTAGACAGATACACATACCAGGATCTCCTCTAAGAGAAGAACCAAGGCAGTGAGGCCAAACTTCGATTATAAATACCTATATCTATCTATCCATATATATATGTATATTTATGTGTGTATGTGTACATATATGATTATGTATATATACATGTATATGCATATGTGTGGATATGTATATACACACATATGTATATATTTGTATGTGTGACTTTTGTCACTCATTTGTGACTTTTTGTGACTACATGAAGAATCAAACAGTGTGGTGTCCCAATAGCGATGAGTATAACAGTAATGGAATTTAAAGATCCCCCTGTATTGGCTTGGTTTTTGGTTTGATTGTGTTAAAACCCAGAGCTTGTGAATCCCACTTGTGGGATGGACTTGTTGTTGTGAAAAGAGAGTGGTGAACTGGGAGGAGCTGGTGACATAAAATTTAGAGAGACACAAGCAAAGAGAGAGGCAGAAGAACTTTTTGGAAGCAGCATCTTGGAGGTAGAGAGAGATGGAGAGGATTGCTGAGGGCCAGTTTGAATTGCCCAGGACTTTTGAGCCCACCCAGAGCTGCCAAGGACTGAGGAGACATGCCTGTTATGCTGGTACTTTGTCTGTTTTGATGTTGTTTTGCCAGATTTGCCCACTGGTGAAAGACAGTCCTGTTGTTGCAGAGGTTTGGGAACCTTGCTGTTGATTCAGAGCTCCTGAGACTGTTCTGCAGACAGAGAGTGAATTCTGTCCACTGGTGAAGGACAGTGCTGTTGTTGCAGAGGTTCTGGAACCTTGCTGTTGGTTCAGAAGCCCTGACGAAGGATTTTCTTGTTATATGTTTACAGAAATCCTGGAAGGGGGGTTTGCAAATGTTTTCAGGGGTCCTAGGACTGTTCTGCAGACAGAGAATGAATTAATGAAGACACTGGCAATGTATCTTGTGGCCTTGCTAAGTTTTGTCTCCCCAGGAACAAGGATTGCTGAGACCTTGCCTCAGGTCAAGATGAAAAAAAGACCTCTCTTTGGGTATTAAATGCTGTGCTTAAGCTTGTTGTAACTCTGGGGTAGATTCAATTGTGATCCATGGGTGGGGAAATTTTGACTTTTTTGTGCTCTGTGGTTGAACAAATAAATGTACTTATGATTGAAAACTAATCTCCATTTGAGAAGAGGGGCTTTGTGATGGACTAAATGAATGTACAGCCTAGGGGTGAAGTAGTATTTAGTACAGGGACTTTGTGATTGATTAAATGAATGTAATGTCCAGGGGTGGGGTAGATTGAATTGCACTTGGTAAATGCTGTATTTTTAATGATATTATATTTTGATTTTCTCTGTTCTTAATTTTTCCCTGAATAAAATGGAGAGCACCTATGCTGGTATTTTGAACCTTGGGAAGTTGCCTTTGCTTGGCATTACAATGAGACATAGCAATAAGGAGGCAAGGTTGCCTAGCGGCAAATAGGTGAATCATAGGAGGCTTCCTATCATTCCTGTTGGCACTAGCCTGAGCTCAGTGACCACCTGTTCTGTGATTTTATCATAGCAGAGTTCATTGAGGGGGTGAGCACAGAGGATTGTTATGCCAAGTTCAGGGCACAGCTTGCTTGCTGGGCCTGAGCTCTGGAAAACAGAGTGTCTCCTATGAGTTCAAAGAGAGGGGTGGCCTTAGTGTGGGGATCCTGGCAACAAGGAACTTTCACCTTGATCACTGGCAGCTTTTGTCCCTAGCTATCAGCACAAGACTTCAAAATATGTGTAGGAGGTATAACAGATTTTAAAATGTAATGCTTCCTAGTTGAAAGAACACATTAGCACTCCAGATAAAAAGAGCCTTGTAACAGTCCACTTGAAGAGAACACAGTACCAACCATCTGAGCTAGGGACTAAAGGTGGTGAAAGACCATTCCTACCCATCAAAGAGCAGGCCCACAGAGTCCAGGAGATTGACTTGTCCAATAGAGACTTTGTGCTTTTGAAAGAGCCCAGACAGGCAGCTGCTTCCCAGTGGCTGAATGACCTGCCTGGCCCAACCTATGAGTAACTGAGCCTGGTGAGGAGCCCACACTGCAGCTGCTGGATCCAGCTGAGAAGCAGATTGATCAATTCAGCAGAGATTCTGTGCCTACTGAGGAGTCTGTGTAGCTGGGCCGCAGAGCTTTTGTCCATCCTAGGGGCCATCCCTGAAGTGAACTTTCCAGAGAAAGACAGGACTCTGAGGTTCTGCAATTCCAGAGTTATAAGATGCCTTGGCCATGTGTGTCCCCTGCCTATGTCCCTCACTACCTTTTAAGTTAATATCGACTCTTCACCCAGTATGTACTTGTTGAAGACGGCATCCCTGGTTTGTTGATAAATGCTTGGTAATTACTATTCTCTCTCCACTTTTTGAGTAAATTCCTTTGCTAAAGAGCTGAGTTAACTGGTTAATTGTTAAGGAGAAGCACCTTGATGAGAGTCCATGAGCTAGTAGTGTTAAGATGATAGCCACCTACAGAGTTACCTTAAAGGGCTCTGAAACCAAAAGCAGCCGCCACCTTTCTGGGGATCCAACCTGCCTTGTGCTAGTGCATGTTTAGAGAATACACTCAAAGGATTTTCTATTCTAGTGCATACTAAGGCTCACAAATAATTTAACCCATTTCCCCCACATTTTCCTAATTAGTGAGTGTCTAATGCCAACCACTAAATAGAGGATGGCTCTAGTGATGCTTTTCTTTACTCCTTGGCCTTCTACTCAATAGCCACCTTGCCCCCAGGACTAGAGATGATTTCCCAGAGGACTTAACCCTTCCTATACCAGAACTTTTGTCCTGGAGTCTTACGGTCCTCATTAGCTTGAAGCTGCTGCTCCTTTTTCCCTCAGCCCCTGTCCCCTACTAACTTCTAGCTCTGAAATCATAATCAAATCAGTGCCATCACTGATACTGGAAAGGGTGTGCCAATCTATTCCCTTCTGGTTCCATTCACTATCCTTGTAACTTTCAAGATATCTCTCTCCCATTTCACTACTCTGATATGCATTGTCTGGCTCTATGGGAATATAAAGTCCTTGAGGCCAGAGACTCTTCTCTACTGTATTTATACCCTCCAGTGCTTAGCATAGGGCTTGCTATATGGTAATTTCTTCATAAATTCTTTTTATACTTTTTTCTTCTTTCCTTCCATCTTTCCTTTATTACTATTCTACCCACCTTTGTTCGTTCCTTCTTTCCCTTTCTCTCTCTCCTCTTCCTTCCTTTCTTTGTTCCTTCCTTCTTTCCTTTACTTTCCTACCTACTTTTGTTCATTCCTTCCTTTCCTTCTCTCTCTTTTTCTTTCTCTCTCTCTTCTTCCTTTTTTTTCTTTATTTCATCCATTTATTCATTCATTCTTGGTCAGTGACAACCCCTCTACCACTTCTATGTAACCCTTAAAGCAAGTTATTCTTTAGTCAGCACTGTATTTTCAAGGCTTCCCAAGATGTGTATTCTAATTTGATTTCATTTGGATAAAAATATTGGGGGTGAAGGGCTGAGGTGAGTCAGATTTGTCCCAAGCTTTGAAACCCCTGGGACTTCTCTTCCAGATTTTTCTTTTGGCATGATAGACTTCTGTGAAGTCTTTCCAAATGAAAATCTGAACCTGAAATGAGATCTTGCACTTGCTAGGTGTTGATGGAGATTCAAGTCTTAGATAAGCCTTGGTATGGAAGAAGGAAGAAAACAGTAAGACCTCTTAGACAGCTATTGTAATATTGCAGACAATAACTATGCCTGTACTAGGTTACTGGTACCAGGAATAGAAAGAAAGGAATAGATGAAAAAGATATTGTAAAAGGATAGATAAGACTTGGTGAAAGAGAGTGAGAAGAGAGAGTCAAAGATAAATTAAGGATTATGAATATGGGAACCTGGAATACTGGAATTCCTTGACAGGAATAAGAAAGTTAGAAATAGAAGCAGAATTTAATGAAAATATAAATTTATTGCCTTTTTCAATTTTATCCAGAAACAGGAAACATAGATTTGCCCTTGTGATATGATTTTGATTTGAATGCACTGCAGAAAGTAATGTTATAGAATTAAAGATTTAAACCTTTAATTGATCTTAGAAGTTGCCTAGTTGGACTCTCTCATTTACAAGTAACAGACCCAGAGAAGTATCCTGAAATTTATTAGGTTTGGTAGGTTATGCACCACCTTTTTCTTTTTTCTTTTTTTTTTTTGAAGGAAGGAGGGCAGGGCAGTTGGGGTTAGGTGACTTGCCCAAGGTCACACAGCTAATAAATGTTAAGTGTCTGGGGCCAGATTTGAACTCGGGTCCTCCTGACTCCAGGGCTGGTGCTCTATTTACTGTACCACCTGGCCTCATAGAATACCAGAGACTAGGAACATTTTAGAGTCCCATCTAGTTATGGGATCACAGCATTTATTAAGAGTCTTTCACCACAGATTTAGAATAGGAAGAGATTTTAAAGATGATCTAATCCAATCCCCTCAGTATAGATACTGAAAGGGAAAGCTCTTTTTTTTCCTTTTTAAAAATGTATTTTAAACTTAAACACTAAAACTTAAATACACAAGAAAAAAAAGAAATATTATAAACTTTAATACTAAAACTAAAATACAAAATAAGAAAACAAAAGTATTGCCATGTACACAACAGAACATAAAAGAGGATTCAAAATATACGGCAATAAATTTCCATTTCAAGGAAGCCTATATAATAAATTGTGTTCAGAGCTGTCCATCTTGTTCTCTGCTGTGCACTTTTTACTTTGTTCTCTTTTTCTCCCTCCAGCCCCACCTCCGCAGGCTACAATTAAGCATGGATATGTGTGTGTACATGCATATCCCTATACACACAAACATATATACATACATGTACACATACACACAAATACATAGATACCTATAATGATATTCATATATAGACATTCGTATGCACCTATGTAAGACTGTAGTATACTTATTTGTCTTCTGTTGAGGGTAGATAACATCTTCCTTGTTAAATCTAAGTCCAACAACTCATCATTTCCCATACCACAGCAGTTTTTTGGAATTTGATTTATACTGTCTAGGTATTTTAAGTAGTCTAAAACAATATTGATTAATATGACTGACATAGTATCTTTATTTTTCTCTTTTGATTAAATCTGTTTTAGCTTTACTAGCCCTGCTTTTTTTTCCTAATAAATTCTACTGCTAATCTTTATTTTGTTTATGGATATCTCTTATTTCCTATTTCTCCTAACACCCCTACTTTACTTCTACCTGCTACCTTGCCCTCCTATTACTTAATCTACTCCATCTCCAAAGATTCCTCCCTTATCTTCTCCCACCCATTCTTTCTCCTTACCCCATTAATCTAGACACACTTCTATACCACACCCCCTTTATCCTATTCCCTCACCTTCTCATTTCTTTATAAATTTAGAAGACTTTTATTCTCTTCTAAGTGTATATATTGTTCTCTCTTTAACACAGATCTGATGTGAGTAGGGCTCCTCTAAAAATCCCTTCCTTATCCTCCCCCCCCATCCTCTTTGCCTTCTTTCTTTATGAATTTTATATGTATTGTTCCCTTTTTAACTCATTCCCAAGGAAAGTAGGGTTCAAAAACTATCCACCCTCCTTCATTGAATTCCTCTCTATCAATTCCTCCCTTGCACCTCATTTATATAAGATATTTACTCTTTTTACCTTTTCCTAGATGGTATTACTCTTTAGAATCACATCGTAGCTCTATCTCAATCTTTCTTTTGAACTACCCAATTACTAATTAAAATCTTAGATGTGCAGTTTGTATTTCCTTGTATAAAAAGTAGAGTCTGGGGGGCGGCTAGGTGGTGCAGTGAGTAAGAGCTCTGGCCCTGGAGTCAGGAGGACCCAAGTTTGGTTCCAGCCTCAGACACTTAGCACCCCCACAAAAAAACTAGCCATGGAACCTTGGGGAAGTTACTTAACCCTAATTGCCCTCCAAAAGGCAAAAATAAAAAAAAAAGTAGAGTCTGTCCTTATTGAGTGCCTTGTAATTGGTCTTTGATGATTACCTTATACTTCTCTTGGGTCTTGAATGTCAAATTTTCTATTAATTTCCGATCTTTTTGCAATAAAATCTCAGAAGTCTGGCAATTCATTGAATATCCATTTTGTTGTTGTTGTTGCTGTTGTTCAGGATTATGCTTAACTTTGCTGGGTGTGATATTTTTGCCACAGCCCCAGTCCTTTTACTCTTCAATATATAATGTTCCAAGACCTGAAGTTTTTAGTGTGGCTACTGCTAAGTCTTATGGGATTCTAACTGTGGCTCCACTATATTTGAATTTTTGTTTGTTTATTTGTTTGTTTGCTTCTCAGAAGATTTTCTCTTTGAGTTGGGGGCTTCAAAATTTAGCTATGATATTCCTATAGGTTTCCCTCATACTATCTGTTTCTAGTGGTGATCAGCATATTTTTTCTATTTCTACTTTTCCCTCTTGTTTTAACACTTCAGGACAATTTTCTTTAATTATTTCTTGTATCTTTGTATGAGATTCTTTTTTTTTATTATAGCTTTGAGGTAGTATTTCCTCCTCTTGATCTGTTCTTCAGATCAGTTGTTTTTCTTATGAGATCTTTCACATTCTTTTCTGTTTTTTCATTCTTTATATTTTCTTTTATTTCTTGGTGTCCTATAATTTTACTGGTTTCCCCTTGCCCAATTCAAATTTTCAAGGGATCATTTTCTTCCTTAAGATTATGGATCTCCTTTTCGAGTTGTTTAACTTTCTTTTCATAATCTCGGGTTTTTTGAATTGTTCTTATTTTTAAATTTTTTTTTCCCTCAATCTATCTCATTTGATTTCTAAACTTTTGAAAACATTCTACGAATTCTTTTTGGGCAGGTGACCATTTGACATTATTCTCTGGGGTAGGAGAGACTTTTTTTTTTTGCTTCAATATCCTCCTCTAAAGACAAAACCCAGTCTTCTTTATTTCCATAGTAACTATGATTGGATTTTTTCCTTTGCCTGCTCATCATTAAATTTTTTATTTGTAACAACTTTTAATCACCTCTAGTCCTGGGGTTTGGGGTATGATGCCTCTGATCTGAGATCCTCTTCAGTTCTTTTCTCTGTCCTGGAACCACAACCAAGAACTCAACCTTCTTGTAAGTCTCCATAGGCAGCTGTGTTCCTGCCACCTGCTTCTTCACTCCACCTGTGCTGGCTTCTTTTCTCCTAGGACCTTATTTCAGTGGCACAGCTGGGCCTGGTGTCCCTTATCAGCAGAGGTCCCCTCAATCCTCCCCAGCTCAGACTCCCTCCTTTCCGCACTGGCAGGGAGGTGAAGATTCTTGTGGCTGGGACCAAGGCTCTTCCCAAGCCAGATCACCCCAGGCTTTACTGCTTGCTGTTTCAGGGTGATTAGCTTGGAGGAGTCTGTACTTCATCAGGACCTGGGATTTTTCTTCCATTCTTCTCCCATTGTCCTGGGGGGACTACTGCTCTGCTCCAACTGTTCTTTATTTGTACTACTCTGTGTCCACCCTGAGGTGCTGTTTTGTCTTGTTTTTGAGAGAAATCTGGAGCACTTGGAATTTTCTGACCTACTCCACCATGTTGCCTGAATCCTCTCCCCTATCCCTTTTTGTTCAAATGAGGCAGCATCCTGTCACTGTGTCATTGACATGGGATAGTTGAAGACCAAGAGATCATTTATGTTTTGCCATATTATCCCAAAATACCAAGTCTTTTCAGCTCTGGGTCACCACATAACTAGAAGCAATCCTTAAATCTCCCTGTAGTTAACTGGGACCAGGAAGAGTAAATCCTGAGTATGTTCTTTTTGTTTGTTTGTTTAATTTGTTTATTTTTAGTTTTCAACATTTATTTCCAGAAGATTTTGAGTAACAAATTTTCTCCCCATCTTTCCCCTACACCCACCCCAAAATGGCGATCCTACTGAATACCCCTTCCCCCAGTCTGCTCTCTCTTATATCCTCCCCCATCTCCCCTCTGGTTTTCTAGTAGGGCAAGATGAATCTCTATACCCCTAGTGCCTGTATATTCTATTTCCCAGTTGCATGTAAAAAAAAATAATACATATTATTTTAATATTTGATTTTAAAACTTTGATTTCTGGATTCTTTCCCTTCTTCCTTCACCACCCACCCCTACTGGGAGGAAAAGCAATTCAATATAGGTTATACATGTGTAGTTACACAAAACACTTCTGTAGTAGATATATTGTGAAAGAATAACTATATTCCCTTCCATTCTATCCTGTCCCCCACTTATTCTATTTTCTACTTTGACCCTGTCCCTTTTCAAAAGTGTGTGCTTCTAACTACCCTCTCCCCCCCCAATCTATCCTCCCTTCTATCATCCCTCCTCTTATCCCCATCTCCCCCCACCCCCGACTGAGTGTGTATGTTATTCCCTCCTTCACCACCTATTGACCCAAGGGCAGGGACCGGACTGTACCCTTCCTTTGCAACAGAGTTCCCAACTGACCTTTTACTTTCTTTTTGGTGTTTATGGGTTGAAAAGTCTGGAAACCACTGCTGGTGATTCACTCTCCTGAAGTCTGCTCTGACCACCGCTGCCTCCCTGGGGCCAAAACTGTGTGGCTGACTTGGGACTGCACTTGGCTCTCAGAGTGCTGCAATGAACCCTTCCTGTTGGCCTTCCAGGCTGCCTTCAGCAGGAGATTTGTTTCTCTCTGTCACTTGGTGGGTTCTTTAGCTCTAAAAAATTTTTAGAGTCATATTTTATAGGTATTTGAGGTGGTTGTGGGGGGAAGTCATGAAATTTCCTGCTTCTACTCCACCATCTTGGCTCCACCCCCTGAGTATATTCTGTGGGAGCAACTTTAACATATTAGAAAATGAACAGAAAAATCTATTCCTTATGAATGAAGAGGACACATAATGAGTTAAATAATTAAAACTTTCATGGTCCTTCTTTTGTGTTATCAGGTGGGCTGATCTTCTAAATCAGGAGTCAGGACAATCCCATAACCCCTTAACTAACCCTTCTCTTTTCCTCATTCTTCCATCTGTCCATATTTCTTAAACATCTCCCCCTTCCTCACTCCCACCACTAAAGTACCCCTCTGCTCCCTACCTCCTTTTGTTCCTTTGAAAACATTCATTAACAAATGTTAATGCATGCTAATAAGCATTAATTAGTATCTCTATCTTGAACAAAGGAAATGCAAGGAGTAAAGAGTAAAGAAAACTATTTGAGCTCAACTAACCCTAATCAGCATTTGTTTGTAGTTAAGAAGAATCTGTATTATTAGAAATTCATTCATTTATTTATTTAACTAAATCCACAAATGCAGACAAATAATTTCAATATGGAACATGCCAAAATTCTAGCCACCATTTTCATGTTTCAGGATGTAACTGAAGCAGCCACCATGTCCCTTAATATCAGCTTGCATTTTCATCTGGGTACTATCATGGTGAAATATTTAAACAACAACAGGGCTCACAAGAAAATGTATTTTCTTTCCACCACACTTATTTACAGTGGCCACACTTTATGGTCATAATTGCAATATGACAGTACACCCTGAATACATTACTAAAGCATAGCCAAGTGATCAACAGGAACTTTCTCCACTTGGATCTCAATAAGTTCCCAGAACCTTCTTTCCCTTCTTCCCCAGCCCTCTCTTAAATGCAAAGAAATTGCAGAATTCAACCATTTTTCCCTGCCTGAGATAGTATTGAATGCTTTTGTAAATAGCAAGTCATTCAACTTGTGTATTAAAAGAAATTTTACTTTCCAAGCTACCTATGGTAAATGCTGCTTTTGCGTCATGAACACTATTGCACTATCTCACAAATACTTCAAGCATTTAATTCTTCTTTTGAATAGCCATGCTTCAGCATTTCATATTTACTCTTCCTGCTCACTTGGGGTGAGATTTGGATAGACACCAGCTCCCTACTTTGGCTCAGCCTGTGTTTAATTATAATTGCATGTGGCAATAAAACCAAAATAAAAAAGTGCTAGACAATTTAAGCCATTCATCCCCTCCTCCACCTTGTTCCTAACAGTGCTTCTCTTGACTATATTTCTGCATTATTTTCCTCTTTTTCACCCTTTATTCTCTTTAGTGTTACCAATCCCTACTGTGCACTACACAATAACCTGTCTTTCCCTACAGATCTCATCCTCTGCTGTTTGGAAGCCATTGTGTTTTATTCTGTGTTTTTAATAAGGCAGAAACCACCAATTCTTTCTTTGTAATTTCTCTCAGGCCCTAGAGCTTCAGAAGATGAGAAACCCAACAGTGGTGATAGCTGCTACTTTAGGAGTGGAAGAGTGGGAGAGAGCCTAGGTGGCCAATTATTGTTGTTCAGTTGTGTCTGACTAGTCTCGGGGGTTTTCTTGGGAAAAATACTGGAGTGGTCGGCCATTTTCTTCTCCACTGTGTCCCCATTTTACAGATGAAGACTTGAGACAAACAGGATTAGGCGACTTGCCCAGCCATCACACAGTAAGTGTCAGAAGCTGGATTTGAACTCAGATCTTCCTGACTCCAGGCCTGGTGGCTCTATCCACTGTACCACCTAGCTAGCTGCTCTCAAAAGTCTTCTTCTTGTACTTGCTGTTGTTGTTTAGTGCTTTGGTTGTATCTGACTCTTAATAACACCATGAACTTTTTTTTTCTCATTTTTTGGAGGGCAATTGGGGTTAAATAACTTGCCCAAGGTTACATGGCTAGTTTTTTTGTGTGGGTGTTAAGTGTCTGAAGCTAGAACCAAACTCAGGACATCCTGATTCCGGGGCCAGCGCTTTACTCACTGTGCCACTTAGCCGCCTCAGCTCAAGGTTACACGGCCAGTTATTTCTGGGTGTGGTGCTAAGTATCTGACCCGGATTTGATCCCCAGGTCATCCCGACACTGGAGCCGGTGCTCTTACTTGCTGAGCCACCTGGCCGCCCCAACCCCATGAACTTTTTATCCATGGGATTTTCTTGGTGAGGATACTAGAGTAGGTGGGTGAATGGAAAGAGAATTTTAAAATTTTTGATTAGTGTGTTTTGCCAATACAAAAATGATTATTCTATGTGTCATACCTTACCTACAGTTAACCATCAAGCGATTTCCCAATACCTCCTAGTAGAGTGGAAATGACTCTGAGTTTTTGAAGGCTAAGATACTGTGAGAGGTTCTAAAGAGCTAGAAAAGCCTCAGAGGTCACTCTGATGAAAAACTAAGTGTTTGTTATCCAAGGAAGGGCCTAGCTAGCTAAATATTAGTGTTCTCCATGCCTTCTCCAAATTACTTTGCATCATATATGTAGTCTTTACACAATACCACAA
The DNA here is from genome assembly GCF_028583685.1 of Petaurus breviceps papuanus. Lineage (NCBI taxonomy): Eukaryota > Metazoa > Chordata > Mammalia > Diprotodontia > Petauridae > Petaurus > Petaurus breviceps. The sequence continues at coordinate 24,805,124 of NW_027185616.1, forward strand.
AATATAAGAGGCCTGCAAGTCATTAAGACCTATGGTCAAATCCTGCTTCTGACACATAATAGCTCTATGACCTTGGGGAAGTCATATAACTTCCCAGAGCTCTAGGCAAGTCTAAGACAGGCACTCTTAAGCTGGAGTCCTTTCTTAGTCCTACTCCAAGGGATCTACCAATAAGTTTTTAAAAGTCTATGAACTTGAATAGGGAAAAAAACAAAATAAAACCATATACATACATACATACATACATATATTCTGATATCATTAGTTTCCTGTGTAATCTCATGTATTTTTATTTTATCCACTTAAAAAAATTATTCAGAAAAGAGGTTGATAGGTTTCAGTAGACTACCACAAGGGACAAGAAAAGGTAAGAACCCTTGCTCTAAGACTATGTTACAAAAAAAAGTGCCAACTTGCAATGATAAAGGAATTTCCTCCCCAGTGAAACCACAAGTCCAGCTTCTATATCTTTTATCTACTTAGCTGTGTACTTGTTATGTCTAATCCCTCTCCCTTCCCCAAAGTAAATTCCCTGAGGGCATGGTCTGCATAATTTAAAAAATATATATTTATCTATGTTTAGTTTTTAACTTTTACATGATTTTGTGTTATAAATTTTTTTCTCCTTCCTCTCCTCCCCCCTCCCAAAGATGGCAGCCAATCTAATATATAGTCTTTACATGTTCAATCATATTAAACATCTTTCCACATTAGTCAAGTTTTAAAGAAGAAGCAGAACCAAAGGGGAAAAAAACAAAACAACAAAAAGAGAAAATAGTAGGTTTTGAACTTCATTTGGACTCCATAGTTCTTTCTCTGGATGTAGATGGCATCATGAGTCTTGGAATTGTCTTAGATCTTTGCATTGCTGAGACGACTTAAGTCTATCAAAGCTGGTCATTGCACAATGTTGCTGTTGCTGTATACAATGTTCTCCTGGTTCTGCTCACTTCACTCAGCATCAGTTCATGTAAATCTTTCCAGGTTTTTCTGAAATCCATTTGCTCATCATTTCTTGTAGCATAATAGTGTTCTATTACATTCATACACCACAACTTGTTCAGCCATTCCCCAATTGATGGGCATCCCCTCAATTTCCAATTTTTTGCCACCACAAAAAGAGCTGCCATAAATATTTTTGTACATATGGGTCCTTTTCCCATTTTTATGATCTCTTTGGGATACAGCCCTAAGGTTCCTGGGTATTCCTGGATCAACAGGTATGCAGTTTTATAGCCCTTTGGGCATAGTTCCAAATTGCTCTCCAGAATGGTTGAATCATTTCATAACTCCACCAACTTCATACTTTTTTACAACTGTTTCCTAGGGAGCATCTTTGAATGGTCATACACTATAATACTATCTAAATAACTGGACTGAAAGAAAATTACTGCATTCACATTAATTGGGTATTTGATGTCACCAGCCTTTTAGTTCCCTCAGTGGCTTCCAAAACACCAATTTTTACTCCCTTCTCTTAACAGTCAATGTCATTGGCTTTGTAACAAAAAAAGTGTAAAGAATGGTGTCTTCTTATCGCCATTGAAAACATCTATGCATAGTTTCTATATTTAGCAGAGGTAAATCACTTATTGAATTTAGTGGACCAAGATCCATCTTTTAAAAAAAATTAATAAAAGTTAATAATTTTACTTTATCAAGTAAACTGCTTCCTTAATGAACAATCCTCATTTCAGTAGTACCTTTCACTTAAAATGTATGTTTGTGTGTGCACACACACACACACACACAAATGCAGAATAAAAAACAAAAACAAAACTACCTAGTTTAGTGATTTTGAATGGCAGGGGGGATGGGAAGGGAATAAATATTTATATAACACTCATTATATGCCAGCCACTGTGCTGGAGCTTTTACAATTTTATCTTATTTGATCTCCACAACAATTCTGTAAGACAGGTGTTATTTTTATCTCCATTTTACAGTTGAGGAAACTGAGGCAAACAGAGATTGAATGAAATGTGTAGAGATGCATAAGTATTAAGGGTTTGAAGTCAAAATGGCAGTATACTTAAAGGTCTATTTTTTAAAAATGACTATTTGTTAATAGGAAAAAAAGAATGTCTGTTTAACTTTGGTCATTTAGAACCAAAATTGTGCATTGTATTTAACCTGATTAGTGTTGCCTTTTGGAGTTGTCTTATGTTATCATTTTTGTGTAGCCTTCTTTTAATTTTACAGTCATCTTTCTGTATCCATTCATATAAGTCTTCTTAGGATTCTCTGAGTTCTTAATACTTGTCATTCCTTATGGCATAATAAATTCATATATACCACATTTTGTACAGCCATTATGCATTTCTAGGCATATCTTTTGTTTCTAATTTTTAGCTACTAAACTGGCAAACTGAAAAAAACCCCAATAAACCAACCCCCCAAAACTCCAAACAATTTAGCTTTCTTTTTTTTCAAACTCATAGCTAGCTCCCTGTTTCATATCTATCAACACCAACATCAATGGAAGGATTTTCATCTCTTTTTTTCTCTGTCTTTGTGCAGGTCCCATAACGAAACTATTTGGAACAATGGGATAGTTATTATAATTTTTATTGATGTTTGTCTTTATATCACATACATTTCTCAATATATCTTCCCTTCTCCATCCCTGAGAGTCATCTCTTATAAGTAATAAGAAAGAGAAAAAGAAATTTCATTTGTTGTTTCCTACATTTATTACAGAAACCCTTCCCTACCCCCTTTGAAAAATGTTATTTTAAATTCCATAATCAATAGGTTCTAGGAGACAGTTTTTGGAATTTGAGGTAAGGAGATGAGCTAATATGGACTATTTGGAAAGATAATGCCAGTGTACTCTTCCAAGCTTTATACCAAGAGGAGAATCGACCCATTGACCTCTATCAAGGGATTCTATAAGTTATTTTCATACAGTTTTTTGTTTCAAGTGAATTTGATCATTAAGAAGACTATTAAATTATGTGTTTTTGATGTTTGATTCCCCAGTAGTCTTTGCACCAAGTAGACATAAAATTTCAAAGTGGAATTGACGTTAGAAATAATCTTATTTAACCATTTTATAAGAAAAGAAATCAAGTCTCAAAGAGGTTAGATAGCTTACTCAAGATTGTACAATTGAAAACAGGGACTGTCTTGCTTTTACTAATTGTATCTCCAGCACAGTGCTTTGCAAATAGTAAGCTTTAGTTAGCTTACTGGACACTTTTTAATTCATTTATTCATATCAAGTCTCCTGATTCCTAGGCTAATGTCTTTCTGTCATACTATTTTGTCATTCTGAAATGACAGAATTACAGAGCTAGAATAGACCATAGAGAGCATCTAAGTCCAATCTCCTTACGAAGGAATTGAGATCTAGAGGAAATTATATAACTTGCTCAGTTCCACTCAAAAGTGAACTCAGACTAGCTATGGTCACTGACTTAGGGTCAGCTAAAAACTAATTCTGTCAGTAGGATGAGGTGGCAAATATCTTAAATATGTACAGTATAGTACATGTAGTGCATGATATATTTTAAAGCCATTTCAAGGGTAAAGTTGAATCCCATACCTCTGTAAGTGAATGACAAGTAAAGGCAGCAACATTACAGGATATTAATGTGATGAATGAAATATGCTGAATAAAAAATAAACCCTTTAAAACACTGAAGTAGAATGATTGAAGATGGAGGAATTAAATGTAATTTTGTGCAAAGAAAATAAGAATAAAATAAGGTACCTGCTGGCTTAAGACCAGAAACATGATTGAAAATATTTCCTTATGATTTTATGGAGTAAGAAAAAGTAATATATGCATGTGTGTGTGTGTATAAAGAAAAAGAGAGGCTTTTCACCCAGCAGTTGTCTTCTTCTCCCTCCTTAAAAAAAAAAAAAAGCAGGTAAACATATTGTTATCCTAAAGTCTCACACTAGCTCTCCTGTGAAGACTCCCCAGAATTCAAATCATTTTAGCCAACCCATATAAATGAATGAATAAAAAAGGGTCCATTAACTTTACTATTAAGTTTAAAAGCTAGCTATTTACCAAGACACAATTAGAGAAAGCAAGACAGTCCCTGCTTTCAAGGAGCTTTTAGGAGATAACACATTAAAGAAAACTCAGTATCAAAGCAGATGGAAAAGCATTTAAACCTTTCTAAAGATTCAACCATGGGGTGGAAGTCAAGGCTCAGTTTTTCTTAGGTTACAATTGTAAGTAGTGAGTTTGGAGGCCATAGAGACAGATGGTAAGATCTGATGCATCTCCATCTCACCAGAAAGAATGGTGTTGATGACTGATCTCGGCCAAGTCTTATGAGAAGTGAAGCAACATGGATGAGTTCTGAGCATCTCTAAGGCACTTTGGTAGGTATTGGGTATACAAAAAAGAAAAAGTCCCTGTACTCAAGGAATCAAGTGAAAAGGCATTTATTAAGTGACTACTACGTGCTAGAAGATATTAAGTGCTGAAGGTACAAAGACACACAGGAGAAAAAGTTCTCTCAGGAAAGTCACAGCCTAATGGGGAGACAGCACACAAATAACTATGTACAAATAAGATACATGCAGGATAAATTGAGATGATCACAGGGGAGGCTTACTTTCCATTTGCTTTCTACAGAAGACTGTAGCCACAGTGGCAATGGTTAACTTTCAGACTACCTCTGCAGCCGATTAGGTTTTATGGAAAGCAAGTTTGGCCCAATCACTTATAACAGGGTCTGTCTTCTTCTGGTCTTGACTAGTGTCTTAAAAGGTTGTCCTATAATATGAGAGGTAGGATATCGGCATCACTAGAAACTGTTTTGTAACTCTGAATTTTCTCTCTGAACACAATCACCGGTGCCTGTATAATACACATTCTTCACCCTCATCATTACGTTTAGCAACTTGATTCTCTCCTCTCAGTCTGACAAGACTGTTCTGACTTCGCTTTCTTTCCCTCTCCAGTCTTGGCCTTATGGTCAGTCATAAACGTAATGTCCTCTTCTGTATTTTTGACTTTCCACTATTTTCACTAGGATAACCCCTTACTTTTACTTTACCCTTTGCTCTTCTTTTTGAAGAGGGGGGGACTGGGGGGGAAGAGTCGTGGTTGAGTGACTTGCCAAGGCCCACACAGCTAGTAAGTGTCTGAGGCCAGATTTCAACTCAGGTTCTGACTCTGGGTCCCGTTCTCTATTCACTGCACCACCTAACTAACTGCCCCTATCTCCTTTACTCTTAATCCTAAACCTATGAATAAAGCAGGTGAAAACTAAGGAATCTGGTCCAGTGTAAACTTATGCTAACTAATCTCAACTGGTGCTCATTGATTCCCAAAAATCCTTTAAGTCTTCGATTATTGATATTCTCTTATACTCCTCACAATACTTGCCCTGTATTTTATTTTGTCCTAAACCATTGCACTATCCCCCTCGGTCTCAGCAGATGAGTCCCACAATTCATATTTTACTGAGAAAATTGAAGCTACTCTATGTGAACTTCCTTAAGTTTTCTCTTTTCCTCTTACCTTCTCAATACCCTCACCATTTTCTTTCTCTTTTCCTCCAGACTTAGAGAAATCAGTGATCTTTCTTCCTCTTTACTTAAACCACCAGAAGTCTTGGCTCACTCTCTTCCTACTTCCTTTGTGATCCCACTGTCAATTATTCTCTTTCCTAAGCATCTTCAGTTTCCCCTCTCCATCAGTCAATAAACAGGCTTGAATTTCTCCTTTTTTTTAATTAAATTTTATGTTTATTTTTAGTTTACATCATTCATTTCCACAAGGTTTTGAGTTACAAATTTTCTCCCCATCTTTCCCCTACACACCACCCCAAAACAGTGATCCCACTGTATACCCCCTCCCCCAATCTGCTCTCTCCTATATCCTCCCCCTCCCCCCTCTGACTTTCCAGTAGGGCAAGATGGATCTCTATACCCCAGTGCCTGTTTGTATTTCTTCTTTAAAAAAAAACCATCCCTTTACAATGCTCTGTTCTCTGTCTTATCATCAAACTCTTAACAAGAGAAATCTATTCTTATCACCTCCACTTTGTCACCATTATTCTATTCTGTAATTCTTTACTCTGTCCTGAAATAATTATCTCTAAGGTCAGTAATAATTTGCTTATTGACAAATACAGTGGTCTTTTTTTCTGGTCATATGCATTGACTTCTCTTTGTCATGTGTCACTACCTTTTCCTTTTTGACATCTTTTTCTACCCAGGGTCCTACATGATCCTACACTTGCCTGCTTCTCTTTCTTTACTGCTGGCTGCTCATTCTCTATGTTTTTCTGGTTTCTCCTTTTCCTCCATTCCCTTAAGGACTCTCTGAAGTTCTGTCCTGGGCTTTGGTGGTCTATAACACCAATGCAATATTCACAGCGCCCACAGTGGCTATAAATATGCTGGTGCAGTTGTGAATCACAAAATCTAACAGACTCTCCACATAAAAGACAGAACCAAAAACATTTATTCAAATACCAGAAAGTCGAATCCCCAAACCAGAAAGTCAAATCCATCATAACAACCAAGAAGCTGGTGCACATAACCGATGCAGTGAGCACTGACATTCCCAAGCCTTTCCTCCATCAGGCCCTCAAAACAAAACAGGCTCCCTTAAGCAAAAATGCCCCTCTCTCATTCACACTGACTGCTCTGCCTCCATGCTGCTTACTCCCAGCTGTTCTGTTTCTCTCTCCTGCTCCTTCCTGCTCCATCTTTCCTGTTCTACCCTTTCAGCAAGCTTCTCCCCCCCTCACCCCTTGTGGTCTCTGTGTGATTACATTTGGCCTATTAAGGGGGAAGGGAAGATCTTCAAATTCCCATTACCATTGTATGGTCAGATTATTATATCTTATTATATTAATTATATCATATCATATATCACATCATATCACATCATATTATATTATGTTGTTGTATTGTATTGTGTTATATTATGTTATGTTATATTATATTATATCCTGTTACCACCTCTGTACAGATGATTTCTCCAACTTCCCCCTCAACCTCTTATAACAACTCTAGTTTCATAACATCTAGGCATAGAGTGCCTAGCTTGGAGTCAGGAAGATCTCAATTCAAATATTCCTTCAGACTCATCCCTCCCTCTATGACACTGAGCAACCCACTTACCCTATCTCAGGCCTCAGTTTCTTTATCTGTAAAATGAGGATAATAGCAACAATCACCTAGGGTTGTTTTGAAGATCAAATGACATGACATATGTAAAGCTCTTCACAACCCTTAAAATACTCCACAAATATTACTTACTATTATGTTGATGTATTTTGAAATGTATTTTCTGTAGGCAACAAAAATGTGATATGAGTAATCATTGTCATTTCCCCCCTAAACTTCTTTATTCCTCCTAAAATTTTTATTCCTATTATGAGCAATATGATCTTCTCAGTTGCCAGATTAAACCTGGGTTTTAAAAGCCTACTGAACTCTGAGGCATCTTTGTCTCCTCTCTTCTTTCTCCTAACCCCCAAGGTTAACTACGTGCCAGGTTCTTGCAATCCTTGCAATCTACAGTAGCTCTTACATCCAACCTTTCATCTCCATCATAAGAATGGAACCATTCTTGTGCAAGCCCTTATTTCTTTTCCCTCAGACTTTATTAATAGCCTCCAAAATGATTTTCCTTCCTCTAGTCTGTTCACTCTTTAATCCATCTTGTACAGCTCTTCCTGAGTTTTCTCCCTAATATACTATTAAGATCATAACATTTTGGGGGCAGCCAGGTAGCACAGCGAGTAAGAGCACCGGCTCTAGTGTCGGAATGACATGTGGATCGAATCCGGGCTCAGACACTTATTACCCACCCAGAAACACCTGGCCGTGTAACCTTGAGCAAGTTACTTAACCCCAATTGCTTAGGGGCAGCCAGGTGGCTCAGTGAGTAAGAGCACTGGCTCCAGTGTTGGGATGACCTGGGGATCAAATCCGGGCTCAGATACTTAGCACCACACCCAGAAATAACTGGCCATGTAACCTTGAGCAAGTTACTTAACCCTGATTGCTTTAAAAAAAAATAAAAATAAATTTTAAAAAAGATCATAACACTTCGTACTCAAAACCTCCAATGATTTTCTATTGCCTGTAAAAGTTAAATTTCTGACTGTGGTATTCAGAGCCCACCTGACTCCAACTAACTTGTCTGACTTTATTTCATATTATAATCCTCCATATATTCTATATTTTAGCCAAATGTCCCTCCTCTACATCCTCTTTTCCCATTCTGCCTTCTCTCATCACCATGACTTTGCTCAACCTATCTCCCTCCTTTGCCTGAAATAAAATCCACCGCTGCCTCAACCTCATAGTTTGAAGTCCTTTCCTTCCTTCAAGACCCATGCCAGATATCACATTTCCCATAAAGCCTTCCCTGATTCCTCAAATTAGGTACTTGCCTGCTTAAATGTCTTTACTGCCCTTTGCTTAAAGACCTCTCCTCTGTACTTCTCCCATTCTCCCTTGAATCCTCATTATTCACAAATTTATGCTTCTGTCTCTTAAATGGTAGGTTCCTTGAAAAGAGGGATAGCGTCTAACCCATTTTTATACAGACTTTTACACAAAGTAGATGCTTAATAAATGTTCATTGTCTAAATTGGATTGAAAAAAAATCCTAAAATTCATTTGATAATAGATTAACTGGAGTTTTTTTTGGGGGGGGGCAGCAGAGAGGGGTTGTAATTATAGTTCACATACGTTTGGCACTTTTAACCCTAAAGAAAGCTTTAAGGGTTTCAAAACATTTGCCTTATAATAAGACTCTGAAGTAATTAGCACAAGTGTTATATTGATTTTATTGTTGTTTGTCCCTCATTATCAAAGAGGACCATGACATCAGGGAGATGACGACATGACTTGTAGTTGACTTTGATTTGAGTGAGGGAGGGCTGTGCAAGGTCACCAGCCTCACTTTCTTTTTTTTCTTTGCTTTTTGGAGGGGTAAGGCAGGGCAATTGGGGTTAAGTGACTTGCCCAAGGTCACATGACTAGTATATGTTAAGTGTCTGAGGCTGGTCCTCAGTGAACTCATGTCCTCCTGACTCCAGGGCCAGTTCTCCATTCACTGTGCCACCTAGCCGCCCCCTCACTTTTCACTCCAGAGTCATCTGGGTCCAGTGGCCAGATATTCATCAGGATGACTAGAGATAGTCTATGATGCAATGGGAGACCCTGGCCCTTTTAAGCTAAGGCCTTTTTAGGTAGAGTGAGGTAATGCCCATTCAGTGAATAGACCACCTTTGTAATCCATTTGATAGGAGATTAAAAAACAAACAACGGCTGAGATTCACAGTCATTTGTCCGAGGTCCCAAAACTAAGTGTCACAGGCAAGATTAGAACACAAGTTAACAAAATTTATAACAATAAGATAATAGTAATAATGATAATAACAATAATAAGAGCCTGAATTACATAGTACCTACTATGTGCCAAGTACTATGCCAAGTGCTTAGCTTGTTGCATTCCCGTAACAAACCTGGAAGGTGGATGTTATTATCACCCCCATTTTATAGATAAGATCACTAGGTTCCTCCTAGCTCTGAACCCATCACCATATTGTTTCTGGGGTTGTTTTTTCTTCAGGTTTTTCCTTTGTCCTTTGTTCACCAGCTGTCTTCTAGTTTCTTTACTTTACATTCACAATTATAGCACCAAGCCATATTGTGGCATTGTAACACCATGCACAAGCAGCTTTCCAGGGGACAGCTTTTAAGGTTCTGATTACACAGTATAATGAGCACACTATTTATTCCATAACAAATCAAAGCAAGGTACAGCACTCACAATATTACAACTTATCACAGAAAATCACAACATAGTATTCAAAACAGCTTATCATTAAAATGGCCACATAGTTTTCACCAAAGTGGTCACAATATTTAGCACAAAGAGCAATCATCTCAAAGTACAATAGTCCAAGTCTTCCACTCATGGGGCACACTTGATTAACTCAATCAGTCACTTATTCAGCAATCAATTACTAAGTATCATATACAAAACCCTCCACCCCTAGGTCACTAGTAAAGTACAATTTCTTCATTACTCAGTACCCAAGGAGAGGTCCTTTTATCTTGACTTGGGGCTGGTTCTCAGATTCCCTGGATCCCCTTCCACGGTCCCAGATTCTACCTGGATTCACCAAACTGTCACCTGGGTTCGATGGCAGACAGCTCCCAGGTCCTTGTCCAGCTCTCTGGGCAGGTCCTGCTCCACACTGAAGTTCACAGGGTCCAGTCCATCTCAAATCCTTCACAGTTTCTGCTCCCGGGAATTCAAGGCTCAACCAAGCCACAAACAGACAAAGTTCCTGCATCCCGGTCATGCTTCCTCAGTGTTCTGCAGCTTGTTCAAAAAATCAGAATCACTTTATCCATCCTGTGGGAGGGGGCTCCTGGGCTCCTGGCTCTGGCTCTGGGCTCCTGTTCAGAAGAAGCTCCATCAGGACAAATTCTCAGGAAATTCTCTCTTCTGTAGCTGTTCTGCCACCAGATGCTGGTCCCAAGAAATTCTGCTGTGCCTCTCTGGGGCTTTTCTTATATACACAGTATTACTTACTTCCTTTAGCCAACCCCTTCCTGTTACGTTAATAACAGGAGACAGGAGTTCATACCTTCTGTTCCACTAATCAGAGGCTTGATCAGTTACTAAGTGCTAAGTACCTACTACCTTTGTCAGCACCAAGGGATCTTCAAATTCAAATTACATTACCATTACACACATTTAGTCTTTATTTCCTGGTTTTTGTTTTGGTCTGAAAATGTGAATTCTTTGGTGTAAGGAACTCATGATATGAAAACTCCTTCCATCAGATGCTTGGCAGCAATTCATTTCTCTGTAGTTTTTTAGAATGGGAATTTGAAGACCTTCCCTGTTTTGAAAATATGCTCTGCCCCTATTATGCTAATTATAATCACATGGAGCCTGTGGTGGGAGGAGTTTGCTGAAGGGTAGAGCAGAGACCACAGGAAGCTGGGAGTCAGAGCAGCTAGACTGGAGGGAGGAGAAGACGCATCCAAGGGAGACAGTTAGGCTTGTGAGTAAATGTTGGTTTGTGGGAAGGCTAAAGAATGCTGTGGGTCTCTGTGTTGTTATGGCTTATTCACTTCTTTGCTACTATGATGGAATCAGCTTGTTGATTTTAGTATTCAATTTTCTGGTATCTGAATAAACGTTTTGCTTTTGTCTTTTATATGGAGAGTCTGTTATATTTTGTGATCAAGCACTATGCAGGCATATTTATAGTGACTACTGGAGCTGTGAATATTGCATTGGTGCTACAGTAGTCTATGGCCTTAGAGTTACCTGGGACACTGAGAGGTTAGAGGACTCAGCTGGACACAAAGCAATGATATAGTATTAACAGGTTTTGAAAACAGATCCTGACTCCAAGGTAGACCCTGCTCTTACTAAATTCCTGGGTCTCTCTTTTAGTGACTGCTCTCATTAAATTGTCTTTCTTTTAGAAAAGGATCCTTGGCTTTGACTCTATTCTCTTCCCTTAAGAACCTGGTTCATTTTGCTCTCAAAAGATCATGGTACTTTAGACATGATCTAGTCCAACCTCCTCATTTTGTACATGAGGAAATTGAGGCCCAGAGAGTTTAAGTAATTCAACCAAAGCTTCATATGTAATATGTGACAAGGCTGGGATTCAAACTCAGGTCTTGGGACTCCACGTTCACCTTCTTTGGCTAAAAAGATATTTGTTCTTGCTGTTTAATTTAATCCTAAAAAAATTGCTTGAATTTAGTCCTGTTCTTATTTTGTACTGTATATTTGGATTCAAGATGAACTGAGTTCAAATCTAGCTTTAGACACTTACTAGCTAAGTGACCATGGTCAAGTCACTTAACGTCTTTCTCCTCAGTTTCCTCTTCTATAAAATGAGGATAACATCAGCATCTACCTCTCCCAGTTGTTGTAAGGATAAAATGATATATGGGAAGTGTTTTGCAAACTTTAAAATGCTCTATAAATGTTAGCTAATATTTAATTAACATTAATCAATTTTATTTGATTAGTATAAATCAGTCCAGCGCATGGTGGCCTTTTTGTTTTTTACTTGCCTTGGTGCATTGGAGAGTTTCATGCCTGTGTCAGCATTAACTTTTTGTCCTCAGCTGTTGGTATATTATGTAGACAGATCACAGTTTGCAGCAAGGCTGATCTCAGCATGGAAAATGCTTCCTTGGGGAATTCCTCTTTGGCTGAAGGGAGGCTGGCAGAGACCTTCATTTTGCATAAAAGAGCATGCCCTCTGGTTGAACACAGCGTATCTTTTCAAAACTGGCTGTCTTCTTCATCACTAATTCTCAATAGTGATGTAAAGCGCTTTGTCCAGTATAGATCCATTTACAGCTGGCAATAGCAGGCAGACATCCAGACAGAACAAAAGAATGCTTATTTTCACATTTGGTGGCTGATGTTGAATGATAACATTTTTGCATAATCTAAAAACTTTTTATGCAGATGTTGTTCAAATGACCAAAAAAAAGGGTGCTAACAATGATGGACTTTGTGAGTGGAATTTAAAATCTTTGCCTGTGTCTCCTTTTGAATGCTTGTCAAGCTTTGAAAAATAACCTTTGGCACAATAATGAAAGAACAGAAACAAGGCTTGCGATGAGTGAATTCTTTCTTAACTACATGCTAACATCATTTACTCTCTTTGTTTAATGAACCTATATCCAAATAAAATAAATAAAATATAATAGCAGCAATAATGATCATGGTAATTTTTAAATGAATCCTTAGGGTAACAGTTCTATGAAATTTACCCTTGATTTTTAATCTGGGAAGTTGATAATAATAAAAATAACTAGCTTGCAAATTATTAAATTTATTAAATTATTATTGCTATTAAGTTGTTAAATTGAATTATTATTAAAGTAACTATCTTAACCTTTGTCAGGCACTTTACATATATTATGTCACACAATCTTCACAGAACAACCTTGTGGGCTAGTACAATACACACACACACACACACACACACACACATATATGTTTTTGTTTTGTTTTTTGGAGGGGGGAAGGCAGGGCAATTGGGGTTGACTTGCCCAAGGTCACACAGATAATAAGTGTTAAGTGTCTGAGGCTGGATTTGAACTCAGGTCCTCCTGACTCCAGGGCTGGTGCTCTATTCACTGTGCCACCTAACCGCCCCTACAATACATATTAACATGCTTGACAAATGAAGAAACTGAGGTTGAGAAAGGTTGTGACTTAAGAGGACTTTAGTTCAAATCCTATTTCTGATTCTTACAACTTGTGTGGCTTTGGTTAAATCATTTAACCTCCATTGCTCATCTTTAAAGTGGTAGGTTGGACTAAATGGCCCTGAGGTCTTCTCCAGCTACAGTTCTCTGATCCTATGACTTTTCTACAGTTACAGATAATGAGTGTCTGAGGAAGAATTTGGACAATTTTCCTGACTTTAATTTCACTACTCTATCAGCTACCCTAATACCCTCCCCATTCCTTGCACATCTCCCCCAATTAACTAAGTATAGCTTAGTCTATTCCTGTAGAATTAGTTGAAAAGTCAGGGGAAAATCTATCCCATATTCAATTCCTGACCTTTATTTTGTCTGAAATTTAAGAACATTTGAATAAAACTATCATCAGGGTAGAACTTTGAAACAAATACAAAGATTCTTCTTTCTCCAATTTAGAACTTGGAGGACTATCCAATGTCATATCGTCCAATCACCTCATTTGCAGATAAGGAAACTAATTGCTGAAGAAGTTAAATGACTTACCCAAAGTAATAGAGGTAGGAAGTATGGCAAAGACAAGATTCAAACCCATTGATCCTAGGATCCCAAGTTCAGTGCATTTTTTTCACTGCTTTGCCATAAGGTACTTTAAAATATCACTTCCATATCTACTTTTACTGGTGAATCATAAACTGGCAAAATTTAAACCATTTCCCCACTGCAAACCCAACAGAAACCATTGAAAAATTGGCAAAAATCAGTCATACAATGTAAAAATCAGCCATGCAATGTAAAAGGTATAAAGGATGCTGTCTAACTGGATTCCCTGTTAAAATTTCCCTAGATTTTAATCATTTAGCCCCAAAAGTTGTCAGACTGGTTTGCATGTTCACAGTTTTGTAAATGAACATATTTCATAGGAGATGATGTGGTGAATTATAATGGAAGATCTTTGTTGACTTGAGAGTAAGAAAGCCACTAGGCTTGAATCCTGACTTTGTCACTTATGACTTCGGTGATGCTGGACAACTCACTCAGCTCACTTGGGCTCTGTTATCTTATCTGTAAGACAGGGCAGGTTGGACTAAGTGACTTCTAAGGTCCCTACATCTTTTATTTCAGCTGGACCTGTGCTAGTATTGGAGTAGGAAGTTTCGCTTAAGGGACTTCCTTTACCAATGCAGCTTGGCACTTTCTTTGCAATTTAAACATGCCTGTGGGTACTAGCCAAGGTCCTAGTTAGTAGTGGACCTAGAGGTAGGATGGTAAGATTCGAACTCATCTTCCTGAGGCCAGTCGCTTGTCTTCTATACCAGGCTGTCTCTCCATTAAATCTATGGTTTTGAGATGATAGAATGACATTGCCCCCGCCTGACTTTTTCATTACCTCATATGGGCTTTATTTTGATATAGGTGGTTAATCTGGAACTGTCAACTGCTAATGTTATTCTGCAAAGTTTAGGAGTCGCTGGGGCAAAGAAGATATCATGTAGCACCATATACAACAATGTTGGTATTGATGCTTCTGGTCAAGACCTATGATTTTGTTGGTATGGGAAGAAAAGAAGGAAGGAAGGATGGGAGAGGAAGGGAGGGAACCAACATTTATTAAGTACCTACTATATACCAGGAACCATGCTAAACACTTTCAAACTATTATCTTGTTTCATCCTCATGATAACTCCCCCTGGGATGTGGGTGCTATTATTAGCACCCCCATTTCATAATTGGTGAAGCAGTTAAAACTTGCTCCCCACGGTCACACAGTTATTGAGAGTCCAAGTATGAATCTGAATTCAGGTCTTTCTGATTCCAGACCTAGAATTCTATCCTCTGTGCCACTTAGTTTCCTCTGTGTATGGGAAGTATGGAGAACTTCTGATATGACAAGTCCTTTCAGCAGCGCATGTGGGTATGGTTGAAAGTCTGCCATTTTTCTGGGTCTTCTGAAAGGCCAAGTATCTTGCCCATGGCCATCCAGCCAGTAGGTGCCAGAGGTAGTACTTGAAACCCCTTCTTCCCCAACTCCAAGATTAACTTTCTTTGCACTACAACACAGGGCAATGTTTAATATTATTAATAAAAATGATTATTTCAATCATAATAAGTGTCTGTTAAATGGATAAATATATATTAAAATGAAATCTCTATATCCAGTCCTAGTCTCTGTCCTGGATTCGAATCTTGTCATTTCAATTGTTAATTAGATATTTCAAGCTGAGTGGCAAATGGGTATCTAAAACTCAAAATGTGCAAAAACAGATCTCATTTGTTTTTTCCCTAAACCCAATCCATTCCTCATTTCCCTACTTTTAGGACACCACCATCTTTCTAATCAAACAGATTTCAACTTGAATTTCTGCATGATCCTTGATTCTTCATTCTTTTTCACCCAGCATATCTAATCAGTTGGGAAATCTTGGCTTTTCTAACACCACAATATTTCTCTTATATATCTTTTCTCCACTCACACTCTTACCACCCTATTTCAGTCCTTCATAAACTCTCACCCGGAGTACTGCGAGAGTTTCCCAAAGGGTATCCTTGCTTCAATTCTCTCTCATATCTAATCCATTCTCTGCACTGCCGATGCAGTCATTTTCTGAAAGTACAGTTGTGACCATATTCAACAAACTCAATTACTCCTGTCGCTTCTGTTGTTCAGTCATTCCAGTCGTATCTGACTCGCTGTGACCCCATTTGGGGTTTTCTTACCAAAGATATCGGAGCAGTTTGTCATTTTCTTCTCCAGCTTATCTTACAGATGAAAAACTGTGATATACAGAGTTAAATGACTTGCCCAGGGTCACACAGCTATAAGTGTCTGAGGCCAGATTTGAACTCATAAATGCAAGTCTTTTTGAGAGCAGACCCAGTGTTGTATCCATTGTGCCACATAGCTGCCTCTAGGGCCAAATATAAACTCCTCTGTTTAACTTCACAAACTGACTCTGATCTTCTTTTCTAACTTTATTATAAATCACACACCATTTTTGACTCCATGACTCATCCAAACTATCAAAAATAGCCTTCTTGCTGTTCCTCACATGTAATATTCAACCTCCTTTCTTCATTCTTTTGCATTGGCTGTCCACAATACCTAGAATGCACTCCTAACTCACCTCTACCCCTTAGAAAACCCTGTTTTCTTCAAAACTAATATAATGGAATCTTCTTCCACATGAAGCCTACCCTCCTAATGCCAATGCCATTCTTGCCTCCATTAAATTTACCTTCATTTATTTTTAAAAACTTTATGTTGTAAATTGTATATACTTATATTATTATATATAATTATTAGTATTAACAGTATAATTAGTGTTGATATTATATCATAAGATTAAATATATGTTTTATATATTTTTATACATTATATTTAATGTATGCTTACTGAGGTCAGGGATTTTTAATTTTTGTATTTCTGTTCCTAGAACAAAGCATGGATGTCTAGCACATAGAAAGCACTTAATAAATGTATATTGTGGACCTCCAGTCAAGATGACTGCCTAAATTCCTGTAGACAGATTAGCTCCCCCATACTTTATCCAGCAAAAACCTAAAACTTGTTCCAGACCAAATAACAATCAGGAAATCCAATGAGCAGCTATAGCAAACATCCACCCTAGAAACACACAGCTAGCTCCACTACACAAAGAGTTAGCATGAGACCCAGACAAATTGGTAACCTTCTAGCATAAGCAGAGATAGTTAAAGCCTACAAGTTTCTGTGTTCTGAGGCAGCTAGGGCAGAAAGTGCCTCCAGAAAGTCCTAGGATAGTAGAAACAATGGGGTTGCTGGAAGCTCTAAGAGATGACAGAAACTAGTATAGACTTGGCAGTGCTCAGATGGAGAAACCCCAGGGCTCGAGGCCCCAAGTTTCTGGTGTGAGATAACATAGAGACCCTGAGGATCCATCATTCCTATCTTCAAAGATCCAAGGGACTTAACCCCAGAATGTGGAAATCAGGAAGCCTGCACACTCAGTCTGAGTTCAAGCAAGGCTACTGATTTGATCCAAAAGCACAATAGGTGTCAGAGGAGGGGTGTTTTAATAAATGTTTAACAACCAGCTCTCAAAAAAAAGGAGGAAACACTTAAATTCAAGCTTTCTTATCAACATTTTACTTTTCATTGCTTTTAAGTCTAGACAAACAACAAAACAATAAATCAAACCCTGGTTTGTAGTGTTCCAAGATGTACTGGCTCCAACATACCCCTGAGGCAGAGCTTAACCTTGGAATAAAGTTCCAGATTTGGAACTAAGGCTGGTGAGATGGTTATATCAAAGAAAACACCTTTCACTATAAACAATCATTGTAGATGCAGAGATGTCCAAAGTCCAGATTATTAGGAGAGTATAACTGGAAGAAGAGACTTAAAGGAAATATTGGATTTTCTACAAGGATTATATGAGTACCTAAAGGAAATAAAGCAGATGATAAAAGATGAAATGAAAACTTGTTGGACAGGGAGGGGAAAGTTACAAGGTGAATAAATATCTTAGAATTATCTTGCTCAAGGAACAGACTAACTAAAAATTAGAATAGACCAAGCAGAAATCAATTACTCCATCTAAAAGCAAGAAAGATTATAGCAAAAGTTAAAAGAATTTTTAAAAATAGAAAAAAAATGATAGCGTTTAATAAAAAACAAAAACTTGGAAAACAAGATAAGGAGAGATAACTCGGGAACCATTGGACTCCCTAAAAACCATGACTACACACATACACACACACACACACACACACACACACAGAGGCCAGGACACTATATTTCAAGAAGTCATAGAAAGAATCCACTGGTCACCCATTGAACAGACCCTCAAAAAGAAAAAGTCCTAGAAAGTCATACACAAAATCTAGGGCTTCGATGTCAAAGAAAAAATATTGCAAGATTACAGAAAGAAGGTGCTTGAGTACCAAAGAGCCACAGTTGAAAACATACAAGACCTAGCAGCTTTAACATAAATTAGAGCAGAGTTTTGTAATGGTAATGTAAATGGGAAGATCTTTCTCATCCCTTAATCGGCCCATGTGACCTACCTGAATTACATGGAAGCCTGAGTCACATGAGTCTGTGGTGGGAGGAAGTTGTTGAATGTATAGAGCAGGAAGGGTGGAGCAGGAAATGTGGAGGAGAACTGAGAGGAAGTTGGTCAGAGCAATTAGAGCTGAGGGAGAGAGGAAGCAAACAGTGAGCCGTGAGTCTTCCTTTGTAGGAAGACCTTAGTAGGTGGAAGGCTTAGGGATGATGGTGCCTCCTACATTGTTGTTGTATATAGATTTCTTTGTTGCTATGATGGATTTGGCTTTCTGGTGTTGGGATTCAACTTTCTAGTGTCTGAATAAATGCTTTGGTTCTGTCTTCCATGTGGAGAGTCTGTTATATTTTGCAATTAAGAATTGTACTGGCATATTCATAGCTGCCGTAGGTGCTACGAATATCATATTGGTGTTACAATTTTGGAATACAATATTTCAAAAAGTAAAAGATATGGACTTTTAACCAACAATGAGTTACCCATAAAGACACAGGGGGGAAAAGAACTTCAATTTAGTACAGGATGTTCATGCATTTTTTTTTTATTTTTAAGCAATCGGGGTTAAGTAACTTGCTCAAGGTTACACGGCCAGCTGTTTCTGGGTGGATGCTAAGTGTCTGAGCCCGGGATTCAATCTCCAGGTCTTCTCAACACTGGAGCCGGTGCTCTTACTCGCTGTGCTACCTGGCTGCCCCAGCGTTCATGCATTTCTAATGAAAAGAATCGAGCTAAGTAGGAACTATAAAATGCAAACATATAGGTACAGAAAAGCCTAGGAAGTTAAATTTATATGAACAATTGGAAGGGATTGTGTGATGAGAAAGTGCTAATGTCCTACTAATGGGAGAAGATATAAGTATTCCTTGGAAACCTTAACATATTCAAATGGTACTGAAGGAGTTAAGTAAGAATACAGAGGACCTGGGCATGGACTGATTCTGAGTGTTTTAAGAAGGAGAAGAAAAAGGTAAGTAAAGGAATATATTATTGTAAAAAGGAGAAAGAAGGGACTGATTTTTTTTCATAATTGGTCTATGTGAGAAGAAGAGGAAGAAATGGGTATCAGATGAACCTCACTCTTGGCTGAACTGGACAAATGAAGATTGAACATGTTCACATGCATATGCACACGTGCACACACACACAGCAAGCATACAAAGGGTTTGGAGTGGGGGTGGGAATGTTAAGGGATAGAATGATAACAGGAAGGGAATAGTCCCAAACATACCAAAGGGGGTATTAAAAGATCAAAGAAAATCAAAGAACTGGAGTCCAAGGTAGTACCCGTACATAGGAGAATGGCTTAATGAATTGTGTTATATGAATGTGATGGAATTGTTGAGTCATAAGAAATGATGGAGACAATGTCAGAGAATCCTGGAAAGTAGGAACTGGTGCAAAGTGAAATGAGCAGAGCCAGGAAAACAACTCATAGAACGACAACATTGTAAAGGAAAGTAATTCAGAAAAGCCACATCTCCAAAGTAACTATGATAGAGCATACCTTCCAATAAAGAAATGGTGAATTCAAGGTGTAGAAAGAGACTTTTTTCCTTTTTTAGACTTGGACAACATGTGGATTTATTTTGCTTAATGATACTTATTGTTACCAAGGAAGGGTTTTATTGTCCTCTGATTTTAATTTGTGATATTAGTTTAGTTGGAGTTAGCAAGAGGGATGGTGAGAGAAACAGACAAACACACACATGCAGAAATCCATTGAAAGATTTTTTTTTTAAGATTCATAAAAGAGAATATGGAAGGAAGTTCAGAAAGAAGCACAGACAAGAAGCAAGGCAGTTTTGAAAGTATAATGTTCAATTTATTATATGCTTAAGAAAAAAAAAATGGGTGGCTAGGTGGCACAGTGACTCCTGGTGTCAGGAGGACCTGAGTTCAAATCCAACCTCAGACACTAGCTTTGTGATCTTGGGAAGGTCCCTTAACCCCAATTGCTTTGCCTTCCCCCTCCAAAAAGACAAAAAAAAAGAACTAACCAAGAAGCAGTATGAAATGGAAGCTCAGTTATAAATGCAATCATTTTTCTGTTTGCTCTCTACTCTGCATATGGAAATGGTCATTTTTTTGATGTTAGAGCTTTTAAAAAATTTTTTAAATGTTTGTTTTTTTAAAAACCAACTGTTCATTTTTATAATTTTGACAGTGCAAATAGAAGTGGAGGAAGAAGAGGAAGATGATGACACTGAAGAGAGCTCAAGTAAGCAGGAACAGATTAAGTATGGTTTCCCTTTCCCTAAGGGCAGATGACGATTGAATTGCAACTAAAAATTGCGAGGAAGATTGTTTTGTGGTTGGTTTTGGATTTTTTCTTATACTTGTCAAACTATAGCTACCCAGTGTCACAACTTCTGTTGCTTTAAAGAGAGGCAGATGAGAATTACTGCTCATTTCTGTCTTGGAACCATTCAGCCTGGAGATTCACATTTCCCACAATCTACACCATAGCCCATAATTGAAGGAGACTGGCAGAGTGAAGGAAATACATTTCTCTATTGCCCGCTGTTCTATATGGACAATCATCATGGATTCCGAGGTTTGAGTTGAGTTTGAAGTGTCATAACGTTACCATACCGGCCATTTTGCCTGAGTTTGACCAGTTAGTTCAGTCAAATAACTGTCTCTACTGATTCTTTTGTATTCAATTGACATTTTGTTTGACTGAATTGATCTGTTGTTTTGGCTTTATGTAGACACAGTCTAAATGCCTAGATTGTGACTCCTTTAGAGACTCTGGGTTCACTGAAGTAACATGAAAAGGGTTCTCTTTTGTTTTTTTTAATTTATGCTTGGATTGGAATAAGAAAGGGCTCATTGTACAGGAAAATACTTTGATTTTACCCAAGCCAAAAGGAGGAATTGTATCTAAAGAAGGGTTCAATTAGAGGTTATATAGAGGACGTCTACTGTATGTCCTCATGGAGTTCCAGCTAATGAATGGCTCACTGTACGAATTCATCATATTAATTAGGTGTCTCCCCAAATTTAATTTTGCAGTAATCCTCATTTTCCTGGGACCATAGTAGAGGGAGTTTAGCCCCATGGAAGCAGTCCAGGGCCTCACATAATTTATGAATGCAGTGACCTGTCAAATCAAAGCTGCCTATTTAACAAAACACATTAAAAAAAAAAGATGCATTGTAAACACATCAGCATTTAGTAAGCTGTAGCTGATTATCCCTCTTTAGGATCTGGATCTGAGAAACTAATTTAAACATAAAAGTCTGCCTGTTTGGGGCTAAATGGCAAAGGATACATTAAGTACCATGTAGTTCACATAAGGCAAGCCTGTGAAAGTTTCAGAAGAGTTTACTTAAGAAGGACCTATGTACCACAAATGTCAAAATGCTAACTAGTTCTAAGAGCTGCTCTCAGAAGGTTCAATTGTGTTCCTTTCACATTTGGGTACTAATTTGACTAACGAAATATGTATGGGGAATTATTGTGGGAGGATTTTTTAACCAGACCAAATCATTGAAAATATTTGACAAATCATATACCTCCCCCACCCTCTGAATCCCTCATCACTTGCTTTCTGCCTCCTTGCCATTGGGGGCCTGGCCCTCAAAGCCTTCTCAGCCTCCTGCCAAGATGAGAAATTCACAGTTTCACAGCCTCAGTCTCTGCACCCAAATGATTCTGTGGGGACAGAATTGGCTCCAGGTAGATACTGGATTTTTTCCTCCAGGCTTAGTAGGGTACCACATAGCCACAGACAAGTCCTGTCCCAGTTCCCTCTGTCCTTCAGTTCTCTGTTGTAATACACAGCATCACTTGATTGCTATTCAAACTGAACAAGCTTCTGCCTTCTGGTTTTCTGAAGCACTAATGGAGAAGGAGAGGGGTAGAATTGGGTTCTGTTGCAAACCCCTAAGTCCATGTGTTCAGCCCTGTTGTAGGGTGCTGGGTGGAAGGGGAAGGGATGCTGAGTTCTAAAAGAGCTTGCCAAGGGTAACATTATTAGCTATCTCCTCTGCTGTCCCATTGAATCATTACTTCATTTGAGTTCTTGGTATACTACACCATGGAGACAACTGAAATTGCTTTACCTCTGGTACATAGTTCCCATTTTGGAGAGGTTTGAGAGGATGTGAGGATCAGAGAGATTGGTTAGGCCTTCATCTTGTTAATCTTGTGATCTCAATATGCAGATAAAGTATACTTTTGAATGGTAACTCAATTTTGGGAAGAAATATGGAGAGAAGAAAGGCAGGGAGGAAGAGAGAGAGGGATGAACAGAAGAAAGAAGGAAGAAGAAAAGCATGAGACAGGAAAAGGAAAGGAGAAAAGGGAGGGAAGGAGGAAAAGAAGGAATAAGAGTGGGAAGTGAAAGGGGTTTATGGAATAAGACATTTTATTTTTTTTAAGTTAATGCATACATTCAAAAATTTTGAATAATAGAGTTTAGCATTTTAAATAAAGTAATTTTATGTATTTAGTTATTCATTTTGTTGAAGCCTACTAAATTTAGAATGAAAAAGCAAAGTTATGGGCACACAAGGCAATTATTGGTAGCTGTTGGTAACAAAGCAATTATGTTGGATTTTTCCCCCTGTATTTTCTTATCTCCCCCCACCTTGTTTTTTCTTTTTTCTTTGTATTTTAATAATAGCCTAACGGCATATGAAAAAGAAATTTAGCAATATTTGAAATAATAAGTAAAGCAGATTAATTGAAGGATGGAAAAGGGATGATAATTTTCTTCAAAACTGTCAGTTAACTGCATCCCCTTGGCATTCTTGATCGTTGCCCTATAGTGGGACACAGCAATGGACACACACTACCCTTTGACCATTGTAATTAATTGGAATCCATTGCAACTAAAGATGGCTTGATTTGCAGGGATGATTTAGAAGTAGAATGTGCCCACAATACACTAGCCAACCCTAAGCTACAATTGTCCTAAGTAACACTGCTTGGCAAATGACAAGCATCTAATACATGACTTTTATTCATCCATTAAGAGCTGCTGGAGTGTGGAGGCATCATAAGTTCACATTTGAACCAAATTTTCCTGTAGAACTTGAGATTGTGAAGCAATGTGTGCAAGAGTGGACTACATTATCTAAATTTCCCCACCAGCTAAAATCCCTATGATTCTTTTTTTTTTAATGATACAACTTGTAATTTTGACATCTGGAACTCCCATTGAGGAAACTCTGTCTACTGTTATAGATAGGCACCTACTTAAAAACTTGAGTTTTTCAGAATTTTAGATAGTAGCCTGAGGCCACTGAGAGGTTTAATGACTTACCCAGGGTCACAGAGCAAATATATATGTTAGAGGCAGGATTTGATTGCAGGGCTTTCTCACTTTGAGGACTACTTTTTATTTCTTTCTATTACCTCCTACTACTTTGTGTTTAAAAAAGAGTGAAATATAAAGTAATTGGGAGAATGATTTCTTAGGTTGTATGGAGCATTGCTATGTGGTCAGCTTATAAGAAAACCAATCCTAGCTTATCATATAGGAATGGCGGTCATATTTTTGGAAATCTATTTCAAATTGTTCTCACTGAATCATAAACTATTCTGTGAAGGTGAAGAGGAGAAGGGAGAGAAGTTACCGCGAAGAAAGAGCATGAGACCACAGAGGAAAAGGAACAGGGATGTTATCAATGAGGATGACCCACCCCCTGAACCTGAGGATGAAGAAACCAGAAAAGCCAGGGAAAAAGAGAGGAGAAGGAAGATGAAGAGAGGAGCGTAAGTTAATTTGGCCTGCTGTTTAACTGGAAGCTAATATTAAACTTTATTATTATAAAGACATTTTATAAAGCTAGAAGAATGCCATTAGTAGTTGCCATGCTAAAGAATAAAAGGTCAGTAGCCAAAACGACTTGTAGAAATAATGGGCATTTTGGTATATGTTATATCACCAAGGCAGCAAAGGAGAAACCCACGATTATTAAGTTCAGTGATATCTATTTTAAAGGCATGAGTGGGATTAAAATGAAGATAGAAGGTTTCTGCCCATTAGCTCATTTCCTCAGGTTCAATTCATTCAAAGCTACTAATCTATGTAGTTACTTGCAAATTATTCATTCAATCATTCATTTTTTTGTATATATCATTGTCCATTTTAGGGTGCAGACTCTAAGATGATAAATCAAAATCTCTCTACCTCTACACAATATATTACCCAGTTTTTTGTATGGTTTTATTTTGTTTTGTTTTTTCAAGACAGGGTCTCCCTATTTTGTCCAGGTTGGAAGTGTAATAGCCACCCATTACTAGATCCCATTTCTGATTTTAACCTTCAACTTTAACCTTTAATTTTAACCTTCACTTTAACCTGTCCCATTTTTCCGACCTGGGCCAGACCTACCTTCTTTAGGCAGCCTTGTGGCCCTCTGCTTCTGGAGGTTTAGTATATTTACGCCAGATTTAGTAAAGTTCCTGAATTGGCTTTATTCCTACTGCAGCTCAGAACTTCTAAAGTCAAGCAACAGACCAGAGCAGGAGTTATAGACATTTTTTTTTTTTTGAAAGCAATCGGGGTTAAGTAACTTGCTCAAGGTTACACGGCCAGTTATTTCTGGGTGTGGTGCTGAGTATCTGAGCCCGGATTTGATCGCTCCTACTCGCTGAGCCACCTGGCCACCCCTAAGCAATTGGGGTTAAGTAACTTGCTCAAGGTTCTGGGTGAGTGCAAAGTGTCTGAGCCCAGATTCGATCCACATGTCATCTCGACACTGGAGCGGGTGCTCTTACTCGCTGTGCTACCTGGCTGCCC
The DNA here is from genome assembly GCF_028583685.1 of Petaurus breviceps papuanus. NCBI lineage: Eukaryota > Metazoa > Chordata > Mammalia > Diprotodontia > Petauridae > Petaurus > Petaurus breviceps. Next base: position 24,830,123 of record NW_027185616.1, read on the forward strand.
CAAATTAGATACATTTACCATCATATGCAGCTATAACTCAGTTTATAAAGTCATTTAGTATTCATAAAAGGACAGTAGGACATGTATCCAAATGAAGACATAGAGCAGGGGTATTATGTAAAAGTTCTTACTCATCTCTTGGTGGTTTTTATTAAAACAGTCCAACATTTATTAAGCATCTACAGTGTGCAGAGTATTTTTAAAAATTTATTTACTTTTAGTTTACAACAGTCAGTTCCACAATCCCTTAAGTTCCAAATTTTCTCCCCCTCCTTCACCTCCCCCCTCCCCACCCATGGCAGCATGCAATCCAATACAGGTTCTACAAATACCATCCCATTAAACATTAGTCAAGTTGTAAAGGAGAATGATAACCAATGGAGTGAACAATGAGAAAGAAGGAATGAAACAGTGTGCAGAATATTATACTAGAGCCTGTTGGGAGTCATACTTCCTATGTCTGTACCTATCCACAGGGTGTTCCTCATACCTGGAATGATCTCCTTTCTTATCTCTGCTTCAAGGCCCAAGTCAGTGACCTCTCCAACAAGAGACTTACTGTCTTAATGTTCCAGCTCCCCCTAACAAAATCATCTTGTATGCATTTGGTGTGTACTTACAGCCACACGTGTTGTCTTTTTCTAATACTCCTTGAGAGTAGAGCCTTATTCATTTTTATCTTTATATGCCCAACTCCCCAGCACCATTTCTAGCATTGTGGGTTCCAGAAGTGCATGCTTAATAAAAATTGTTGATTTGATTGGTATATAAAAATAATAACTTGATTCTAGTTTCTGCCTTCAAGAAATATACAAATGAATGAGATATCACAAGAAAAAGACAGAACATGCAAACTCTAAGTAAATGAAGACTGATACAGCTCCTGTTGGGAAGTGCCAAGCAGAAAATGTAACGATAGTATAGTTAGCCCTTCTACATCATGGGGGTTAGGGACATGGTGCTCCTGCAGTCTGCACAGAACATTTTTTGGCCCTTCCTTCACACCAGAGAAGAATTCTGATTTTTTTCTTTTTCTTTTATGGGGTGTTTACTGCACTTTACTGTAAAATTTGGATTAAGTATTTGGTCAAGGGCTCTGTATTTTCTGTTGGCCTTCTCACATCGTCTGCAGTTTCCACAAAATCCCCTCAATATTCCTGTTTAATTTCTTGTGCTGATCTGTGTCATATTAAAACTGCAAGGAGGAGAGGCAAGATATGGAAGGGATAATCATATTTGAGTGTTGAAGTTCATAGGGGAAACATTTCTCAGAGGGGGCTAATCCTTAATTTTAGAAGTAGAAGGCTAAGCATTGGGTAGATATAAAGCCATTTAAAGAAATAAGGACTTAACCTTCTTCAAGTTTCCTTATTCTTTCACTCTGTTCCTTGTTCCTTTCCCTGAACTCTGAAATATATTTGCTTTAAATTTCTATTCTAGGCAGGAGAAAGAGTGCATCATTGGAGCCAGGAAAACTTGAGTCCAGGTCTTACCTTTGATACTTGTTGGCTGTGTGACCCTGAACAAGTCACTTAACTTCTCTGTTCTCTAAGTAACTCTCCAAGACCATAAGTTGCAGAGGTGCTGACCTGAATTGCTAGAGGGACTTTCCTCACCCAGGAGTTCCTTATTTCAAGTGACATCACAGGTCCAGACCTTCTCTAATTAAAAGCACTTCTACTGTCTTGCTTATTTTAATGTGGAAGATGCATTCCAAAACACTTTGTTGCTGTACACTTCATTACTAGACATACAAATAGCCCAGGAGGCATCAGAACATATTTAATGACTTGGGTTCCCCACACTCCCCTGCTTGATGCACCTCAGCAGGACAAACACTTTCATGTACAACTAACTGATACTTCCTAGTTTTCTCAGCCTTTTGGAGGAAAGGGAGTGGACAGAGACAGTCAGAGAAAGAGACAGAAGCAGAGAGAGACGGAGATACAGAGAGAGAGAAACATACACATACAAAGAGAGACAGAGACAGACGGAGGGAGGGAGGGACAGAGACAGGGAGAGAGACAGAGAGACAGAGGGAGAAAGAGAAATTGACAGAGATAGAAAAACAGACAGGGAAACAAAGAGAAACAGAGAGGGGCAGCCAGGTAGCACAGCGAGTAAGAACACCGGCCCCAGTGTCGGGATCACCTGGGGATCGAATCCGGGCTCAGATACTTAGCACCACCCCCAGAAACACCTGGCCATGTAACCTTGAGGAAGTTACTTAACCCTGATTGCTTTAAAAAAAAAAAAGATAGAAACAAAGGGACACAGAGAATGTGGGTGACTCTCACCCCAGAAAACTGCCTCAGATACTACTTTTCCCAATCTCAGGTCCTTCAGCTTTGTGAGCCTTAGACTGTTCTGGAGAGGCTTAAGACCTCTGCTTTTTCCTCTTGCGTTTCTTCTGCTTTTGATCCAACGCTGGGAACTATAGGACTTTCTTTAACTTATTTTGTAAAATAGCAAATCTGATTAAATGAGTCCTTTGCCCAGACAAATGGAGACATCTCTGTCTTTTGTCTTAATAGGAACTGTAGACCATATGATAAGTGGTAGCTCTGTTCTCTAATTTAGAGCCCATCTTTTCTCCTGGACACTAAACACATTTTTAAATAGGAAAAAAAGGACACAGGCACATGCACATACACACACACACACACACCAATAAACACACATGCTTTAAAGAGGATTGGTAGGCAAATAGGGACACATTCATTTCAGTTAATTAACTAGGGGTCCTTATTCAAAGACCAAAACAATACCCATGGGAATTTCCCTTGCACTAAGAAAACATATGAAACCAACTAAAGACCAAAGATTGTAAAGGTAACTATCTTTGGAGACAATTAAAGAACAGTGCCTTGTTAGACAGTTTGGAATGCTTCTAATAATATCACAGGCTTTTCCTGACCCAATTTTAGGTGAATAAGTAATGATATGTGTTCAGAGCTGTGAGAAATTCAACATTAGATGATTCTTTGCCTCTAACAACAGCTGTTTACATAAATTAAAGCCAAGCAGAGAACTGCATTATAAATAGGAAGGATTCAGACAAATATCTCCAAATAATAATAGTAGTAATAATAGAACACATTTATGTAGCACTTTAAAGTTCCCAGGATGCTTTATATATTTTTTACACCAATTGATTTTCATGCTACATTTGCAGTAGTGCTATTATTTCCTCCATTTTATAGAAACAGAAACCAATGCCCAGAGAAATTGTGACTTAGTTGCCTTGGACCGGGCAGCCAATGTGAATTAGAAGTGGGACTTGAATCTAGGTTCCGAATGACTCAAATAATCTGTTTAAATTAGATAGTCAGTATCTACAAAGAAACTGTTTTGGGTATTTTGACTATTTTAGCAAAGTGCTTTTTTTCAAAGTCAGCTGGAAAAATGATGCTTTTCAAAGTAAAAAAGAGCAAATTGGCCTTGAAACTTTCATCTCTAGATATTGCCACCAAGTCCATATTATTTTATTCTTTGTTCACTATAGTATCCACCATAATATTTGCTGCCAAATATCTTAAATAATAGTAACAAAAGAAGACAATCCATAATGCAAACAGGTTGCTATAGTGGTCATGAGAGTAAAGTAGTTTGCTTTCAGTCTGAATGTTGGTAACTCAAATGTTAGCATGGTACCATAAACTGTTAGCCTGAGGTGAGAATCATAGCACATAGTAAGTGCTTAATAATTTTTTTTCATTTGTTCTTTTATTCATTCATCTAGCAGATAAAAAAAACCCTCAAATACCACCTATTATAATATGTATTGACCCAATAATACTTTTTATAACATCTTCAACAATGAGTGGACCTCCGAGGAAGGGGTAGAGGGCATTCTACTTTTGGATAGCTTAATTGTTAAAAAGTTTTTCCTTGTATTAAGCACAAAATTTTCCTCTCTTCAACTTTAATCAATCAATTATCTATTAATAAGGATCTATTAAGAACTTGATATGAGTAAGGCTCAAGTAAACCACAACTGCTCAATAAATAAGAAATGCCCCATGCTGGCTTAAGTACAAAAACATACATACATACACACACACATGCACGCACATACACAAACACACAGCCTATGTGAGCTTCACTCTTCATTAAATATATTTGAGTTACCAATTGAGCTGTAGAAGCAGTAGCATGCTGCAGTAGAAAAAGCAGTGAATTTGGAGTTAGAGTACCAAGGTTAAAATCCTATCTCTGCCATTTACTACAGTAAGATTATATATATAATCTTGGATAGGTCATTTTACCTGTCTAGGATTTATTAGCCTCATGAAGTGATTGGACTTAATGATCTCTAAGGCCCTTGATACCTTTAAATCCATTATCTCATAAAATACCTTTATTCTTTTCCATATCGCTTTCTTCCTTTCTTTTTCCCCAATTTTTCTTATTTTTTAAAGATTTACTTAGTATTTAATTTTTCCCCAGTTACATTAAAAACAATTTTTAACATTTGTTTTTAAAATTTTGAATTCCAAATTCTCCCGCTTCCTCTCTCCCTATATCCACCCATGGATAAGGCAAGCAATTTCATATAGGTGATACTTGTGTAGTCATACAAAACATATCCATAAGAGTCATGTTTTGGAAGAAAACAGACCAAAAAAACCTCAAGAAAGATAAAGAAAACTAAAAAAAATCGTATATTTCAACCTGTATTCAGAAACCACCAGTTCTTTCTCTGGGGATGGATAGCGTTTTTCATCCTAAGTCCTTCAGAGCTGTCTTGGTTGTATTGCTGAGAATAGCCAAGTCATTCACAGCTGCTCATCTGACAGTATTGCTGGTATGTTGTATATAATAAATTTAACTTTGCATCAGTTCATGCAAGTCTTTCCAGATTTTTCTGAGAGCATCCTGCTCATCATTTCTTAAAGTACAATGGCATTCCATCATAATCACATACCACAACTTGTTCAGTCATTCCCCAACCAGTGTACATCCCCTCAATTTCTAATTCCTCACTCCCAGAAAAGAACTACTATAAATATTTCAGTACCTATATGTCTTCTTCCTTTTTTTTTCAATCTCTTTTGGGATACAGACCTAGTAGTGGTATTGCTAAGTCAAAGAGTACATATGCATGGTTTTATAGTCCTTTGGGCATAGTTCCAAATTGTTCTGTAGGGTGGTTGAATTAGTTCACAACTCTGCTAACAGTACATTAATATCTTGTTTTTCCCATATCCCCTCCAACATTTGTCATTTACCTTTTCTGTCCTACTAGTCAATCTAATAGGTATGAGGTACTTCAGAAATGTTTTAATTTGCATTTCTCCACTCAGTAATGAGTTAGAATACTTTTTTCATACATCTATAGATAGCTTTAATTAGTTCATCTGAAAACTGATTATACCTTTTGATCATTTATCAATTGGAGAATGGTTCTTAGCTTAAAATTTTGACATAGTTCTCTATATGTGAGAGAAATGAGGCCTTTAGGGGTGGCTAGGTGGTACAGTGAATAGAGCATCAGCCCTGGAGTCAGAAGGACCTGAGTTCAAATCTAGTGTCAGACACTTAATACTTACTAGCCATGTGACCTTGGGCAAGTCACTGAACCCCAATTGCCCAGCCTTCTCCCCTCCAAAAAAAAGAGAGAGAGAAATGAGGCCTTTATCAGAGAAACTTGCTTTAATTTTTTTTCACAGTTCTTATTGCTAATTATATTTCCTTCCATTCTATTCTTTCTACACCCATTTATTCAACTCTTTCTCTCTCCTTTCACCCTGTCCCTCCTCAAAAGTGTTTGGCTTTTGATTACTCCTTCCCCCAATCTGCCCTGCCTGCTATCACCCTTCACCCCTTATCCCCCACCCCTCTAACTTTCTTGTAGGGTAAGACAGATTTCTATGCCCAATCGAGTGTATATGTTATTCCCTCTTTGAGCTATTAATTCTGATGAGAGTAAGGTTCACTCCCTCCCTCTCACCTCCCCTCTCTTCCACTCCATTGTAAAAGCTTTTTCTTGCCTCTTTTAGGTGAGATAATTTACCCCATTCTACTTCTCCCTTTCAATCGCTTTCATTTTTTTTGTTTTTTTTATTTTTATTTTTTGCCTTTTGGAGGGCAATTGGGGTTAAGCAACTTGCCCAAGGTCACACAGCTAGTAAGTGTTAAGTGTCTGAGGCCAGATCTGAACTCAAGTCCTCCTGACTCCAGGGCCGGTGTTTTACTCACTGCCCCACCTAGCCGCCCCTCTCTTTCAATTTTTTTTTTATTTTTTAGATATTGTCCCTTCGTATTCAACTCATACTTGTGTCCTCTGTCTATATATAATCCTTCTTAACTATACTAATAATGAGAACAGTCTTATGAGTTACAAATATCATCTTCCCAAGTAGGAATGTCAACCTGGTTAAAATCCCTTGTGATTTCACTTTCCTGTTTACCTTTTTATTGTTCTCTTGAATCCCTCAAAACTCCATATATCCCTTTTCTCCCAAAGGTCTAGTTCTATGCCTATCTAGAAAAGAACTCAGTTTCAGAACTTAAGACTATTAAGAAAAAAGAAATTGGGGCAGCTAGGTGGCACAGTGAGTAGAGCACCAGCCCTGGAGTCAGGAGGACCTGAGTTCAAATTCGGCTTCAGACACTTCACACACTAACTGTGTAACCTCGGGCAAGTCATTTAACCCCAATTGCCCTGCCTTCCCCCTGGAAAAAAAAAGAAATTAATGTTTAAGTGTAATTGTTTTTTAAATTTGAAGCTAAAGCTGAAAATACAAGTAATAGAACTTGGTGATTAAAGTACTATATTCAATTTTCCAAGTCAAGGACATTGGATGGAATATTTGTTGCAATGATATCAGCCTTTTTTACATTTGGAAACGGAGTCAAGTTTAGGATCTGTCTGTTAACCTTATGCTTTCTTCCTCCCTTAAAGAGATGAAGATGATGAAATTGATGAAGAGGAACTGGAGAGAATGAAGGCAGAGTTAGATGAAAAAAGGCAAGTCATCGCTACAGTCAAGTGTCAACCATGGAAGATGGAAAAGAAGATCCAAGTTCTAAAGTATGCATTTTTTTCATAATTAGAGGGGGAAAAATCCTGATATTTATTTGCTAAAAGCTCTTGAATATGTTCTATTCTACACTACACGGCTAAGAAGAATGTGAGCGAAAATCTCTAAATAAGAAACAGCTATTAGCAAATTAGTTAATTAGGGGCATGTGGACCCATCTACTGTTAACTTCAATCATTCTTCTGAACTGATGCTTCATTTTTGTTTAATCCTGTGAGATAATAATGTTGCATTTAATATGGGTATTCGACTTGTATACTTGCATCTCCGATAGATCCCAGCTCCAGGCAATAGAACATCTTGCAATTCTCATTAAAGCATCGGGTGGTTAACAAATGACTATCCTTTAAACTAGAACCAAAAGCAGAATTCCAATTTCATGTTTACAGGATGATAGCTTCAGGCCAACAGTACTCTATGACTATAAAGATTCACATGTCCCTGTAGGTCTAATATGCAAAAGTATGCATAACCAAGTTATAGCCTCTTGGTTTATGATATATTATATATAGAAATAGTTGGTTGGTGAAAGGTATAGGGTAGACTCTCCTCCCCCCACCTCCAATGTCCCCCTCAAACCTTTCCCCCAACATGAGGGATCAAGAAGTATTCCTTGATTTTTTCTTTTACACCAAGCTTCTTTTTTCACTCAGTGGACTAAGCTGGGATTTGTAAGACCTGAGTTCAAATCCCAATTCTGTCATTTACTACTTTGTGATGGGGACAAGTTGTTTCACCTCAGTTTCTTAATCTATAAAATGAGGTCTACTAAATGTTCTCTGAGCTCATCTCTAGTTCAAAATCTAGGATCCTTTGGCTAAATGGAGGCAGTTAGGTGGTGCTTTGCAAGTATTTTCAAAATATTTTCAATATTCTTTTTAAAAAATGTCTATTGCTACCCATTAAGCAACCTTCTCCCTACTCCCTAATAGGAGCCCTCCCTTGTAACATATGCATAGTCAATCAAAAAAATAAATACATTGACAGTGTCTGAAAATGTATGTAGCATTTTATACCCCAAGTCTATGACTTCTTTGCCTTACCAAAGAAAAGGAAATGAAGTTAGTCCTACCTAGCAGTACCTGTTTCTGATGAAGCCATGCTGGCTCTTTATCAGAAAACCCTTCCCCTAACATTACAGAAAATGAACCCCATCAAATATTAATAGAGAGGAAATGACTGGTTACCAAAATATTTGTCTGTGGTCAGATTATTAACTGGTTAGAGCAAAGTTCAAAACCAGAAAGTAGAATGAGGAGAAGATGACACTCAGTGAAATTACTACAGATCCAGAATGATCTCTTCAAACTGATTTTGATTCTAAAAATGGGAAATAAATGAAGGGACTTTGATTACTTGTAGTTCCTGGAGAAGTTTAACAAATACAAAATAGTTGCCATACTCAGGAAACCAAAAGAATCCAAGAACCAATTCAAGCAGGAAACACTTGATCTCTTTACAAAGCATAGTGATCCAAAAGTTAAAGGCAAAAAAAAGGGATGGGGGGTGGCAGTAGTCAGCTAGGTGACTCAGTGGATAGACCATGAATCCTGGAGTCAGGAGGACCTGAATTCAAATTTGTCTTAGTTCCTTGACATTTACGAGCTGTGTGACTCTAAGCAAGTCACTTAACTTTGATTGCCTTACCAAAAAAAAAAAAGTTGAAGGCAGCTTTTATTTAGAATACAATCTCATTTTCAACTATTAAAAACTACAATGATGAAAGAATATTTTTGGAATATCTCCTCAGAAATCAGATCCAGTGATGCTAGGTCATCCCCCAATATATTTTTAGGTAGAATTTGAGAGATGTCAAGGAGGTAGCTAGGTGGTACAGTGAATAGAACACTAGTTCTAGATTCAAGAGGACCTGAGTTCAAATCTGGTCTCAGACACTTGACACCAGCTGTGTGACTTTGGGCAAGTCACTTAACCTCAATTATCTTGCCATCCCCCTTCTACAAAGAAAAAGACATGTCAAATGAAACAGATTTACAAGTTTTTCTTTAAAGATACATTCTCATTATTTGAGTCACTAAATTTGTATTCTACCTCCTTAATATCTGATATGTTACACAGGCATAATTCATTTTATTTTGCTTTGCTTTATTGTGCTTTGCAGATCTTGTGCTTTTTGCAAATTGAAGGTGTGTGGCAACCCTATGTCAAGCAAATCTATTGAACCATTTTTCCAACAGCATGTGCTCACATCATGTCTGCGTGATATTTTAGTAACTCTCACAGTACCTCAAACTTTTTCCTTATTATGATATCTGTTATTGTTGATATTACCATTGTCAGAAAGTCCAGAGTTCAAATCCTATCTCAGATACTTATAGCTTTGTGACCCTGGACAAGTCACATAACAGAACCTCTGTCTGCCTCAGTTTCCTCATCTGTAAATGGGGATAATAGTAGCATCTATCTCAAAAGGGTTATTGTGAATGAGTATGAGACAATATATATATATATATATATATACATAGCAGGTTCTCAATTTTGGGGTTAAGTGACTTGGCCAAGGTCACACAGCTAGTTTGTGTGTCAATTGTCTGAGGCTGCATTTGAACTCAGGTCCTCCTGACTTCAGGGCTGGTGCTCTATTCACCGCACCACCTAGCTGCCCCAGGTTTTCAACTTTTAACTACTATATAAATGCTATCTATTATTATTGAGATGAGGGTAGGAAGATCAACAGTACCTGAAATACTGAAATTCCATGTTGGAGTCAAAATTTTTTTTAAGTAATTGGGGTTCCATTTTAAAATATCTCAGAGGAGATTCTAAAAGAGTGGAGATCACAGGTCGTATTATATCCCCCTCCTCTGAGCAACTGAGAAGAACACAGCAACCCCTACTAACCCCTATGTCCACTTTTCTATGTCTAAAAAAAGTTTATGAGTGTTCTATTCATGTCTAGGGGGTGCATCTGATGCAAATATGAGAAAGGAATGGGCAGGCTTTCATAAACAATTTTCTACAGGAAAAATAAAGAAAAAAAAGTTCTCATCTTCCTGGTCACATAATTAGTGTGGAGAATACAAGACATGGCTGTTTGTATTATATGTTGATTACAGAAAAAAAACTTTTGACCGCATAGAGGAAAAGAAAGCTTTGAGATTCTCCTTTAATAAGTGTGTGCTAGGCATATTTTAAGAGCATACGAGATTCTCTGATAGGCACAACCACAGAGATAACTGCTCCTCTGAGTGTCAACATCAGGCAAAGCATAAAATGGGAGGATGTTGACCAAATCACGTCCTATACAGTAACAGCTGCCCTGACCTCTAGATACTCATTGTGGCGTATGACTTGATATTGTCAAAGCACTATGAACCATCCTTAAGAAATGGGGAAGGAGATTTTATATGTTCTTTTTTCTCTATCATGCCAGTGGACTAATTTTCCCACTCTAACAATGTTATAAATACTGATTAGTCACAAGGAATAGGGAGTGTACCTGTGTGATTTCATTGATAAAGGGAACGACCAGATGAGGAATAATAATAATGATAGCTGTTGTATATATATAAATATATGTTTATATATATAAGCATATAATCACCCCATTTCCTCATCTGGAATATGTATGTGCACATACACATACACACACATATACTAGCTAACTTGCTTTAAGAATTAGAAAATGCGGGGCAGCTAGGTGGCACAGTGAAGAGAGCACCGGCCCTGGGGTCAGGAGGGCCTGAGTTCAAATCCAGCCTCAGACACTTAACAACAAAAACTAGCCGTGTGACCTTAGGCAAGTCACTTAACCCCAAATGCCCTCCAAAAAGCAAAAAAAAAAAAGGATTAGAAAATTCTATGTATGTGTTAACAGTGGATATTCACAAAAACCTTGTGACTACATTTTACAGATGAGGAAACTGAGATTAATGAAGGTTAACTGACTCTTCCAGGGTCATATAACTAATAAGTCTCTGGACTTTGAACTTCCTTGTTTCAAGTTCGATGCTACTTAACTGCTCCACAATAAGGAAACTACCTTCTTTGTTTTTAGAGAGAGGTTTAGAGTTCTGAGAGGTTGTCAATCAGTCAACAAGCATTTATGAAGGACCTACTATGTGCCAAGCACTGAAGTAAAGGTTGAGGATACAAAGGACTTCACATTCTATAGAATACAACATGTAAATAACTATACATAAAATGCATGTGTGTGTGTTTGTAGAGAGATGGACAGAGACAGAGACAGAGAGACACAGAATAGATGGGAAGTAGTCTCATAGGGAAAGGCATTATGTGTGTTTAGGCTGAGGGAGGAGGACTGGGAAAGACCTCCTGCATAAGGAAGAATTTGAACTGGCCTTAAAGAAATCTGGTGAGGCTAAGAGGCAGAGGTAAGCAGGGAGAGCAGTCCAAAGGGTGGGGGTGGGAGGATGAGCAGCCAGTGCAGAGTCATCATTGGGAGATGGAGAGTTATGTGAAGGAACAGTACATAGGACAACGTAGCTGGATAAAAGAGGGTTTGAGTGAGTGAACTGGGAAGAAAGAATGGGCTCTGTTTGTGAAGGACTTTAAATGCCAATCAGAGGATTTTGTCTTTATTCCTTGAGGTTAATAGGGAATCAGTAGAGATTATGGAGTGGGGGTCAGGGGGGAGAGTGAAATGGCAGGTCTGTACTTTAAGAAAATCAATTACTTTAGCAGTCAAGTGGATGATGGCTTGTAATAGGGCAAGACTCAAGGCAGGGAAAGTAAATAAAAGGCTATTGGAGTAGTCCATGTGAGTGATGATAAGAGCCCATTTGAGGGTGGTAGTTGTGTGAATAGAGCTAAAAGGACATGTACAAGAGATGCAGTGAGTCAATCAGCAAATGAGCAAGCATCTGCAGTCTATGGTGTGCCAGGCTCTGTGGTAATTGCTGGAGATGTAGAGAGAGGAAAAAGGCAGGATCTGCTCCCAGGGAGCTCACAGTCTAACAAGGGAGACAACCTGCAAACAACCATGTACCAACAAGATATACTCAAGATGGATTGGTGATAATCTTAGAAGGAAAGCACTAAGATTAAGAAGCACTGGGAAATCTTGAAGAAGGTGGGACTTTAGCTGATACTTGAAGCAAGCTAGAGAAACCAGGAGACAGATGAGGAGGGAGAGCATTCTAGACGTGAGGGACAGGAGGTGGAAATGCGCAGTTAAGGAATGGGGCATAATGTGTGAGGGACAGTAAGGAGCCCAATGTCACTGGACCACAAAATATGTAAAGTACGGAGACTGGAAAGGCAGAAAGGAGAGAGATTTAAAAAGGTTTTAAAAGCTAAACAGGATTTTCTCATTGATCCTGGAGGTAATAGGAAGCCACTATAGTTTACCCCACAGGTGATGACTTGGTTATACCTGTGCTTTCAGAAGCTCAATCTGATAGCTGAATAGAGGATAGCCTGCAATGAGGAGAGATGAGATAGGAAGAATAACTGGCAGTCTTTTGCCATAGTCCAGGCATGAGGTGGTAAGGACCTGTACCAGCCTGTTGACAGTGTTACAAGACAGAAAGGGACATACATTAGGGATATTTCAAAGGCAGAAACAACGAAACTCCCGTCTGTCCTTACCTTCAGTACTGGAATGCCAACTTGTCTTTTGTACAGCTCAAAGTGAATGTCCCATAGCTATCTTCCACTTAGTATGTCCAATAAAGAGTTCATCATCTTTTCCCTAAAACTCTTCCCCCTTCCTAACTTTCCTGTTATTATCAAGGACACCACCATTCTTCCAATCACAAGGACACCTTTTGATCATCTTTGACTCCTCACTCTCCCTTTCTTCACATACCCAATCTGTCCCCCAGGTTTACAGCCCAGGCGTCACCCTCAACGCCTCACTCTCTCATCTCCCCATATCCATTCAGTTGTCTAGTATTGTTTCTACCTTTGAAATTGACTTTTTCTTGGTTTTTCTTCTGTGGGAACCAGGTGCATTGAGATGATATTTGAACCCATGGAAAAGATCACTAAATTAGACAGTATAAAGATGGAAAAAAGCACCAAGAGATAGCCTTGGAGGGATACTCAGAGTGTGATCTAGATGAAGATTCAGCAAAGGAGCTGCAAAGGCAAATACAAGGAGAGAACCAAGAGAGGTAGATCATGAAAACCTAGAGAGAAATGTGAGACAGTGATCAGCCATGTCAAAGTCTACTTAGGGTTAGAGAAAAATAAGTTACTTACCCAGGGTCATATAGCCAGTGTGTTTCAGGAGGACTTTGAACCCAGGTTTCCTGACCTCAAGGCCAATTTGCTTTTCATTACACCATGCTGCTAAAGTGTTTAATGAATACTAGAGGTAAAATAATAGAATTAGAACCAGAGAGCTGAACTAGGTATTAGAAGACCTATGCCCTACTCCAGGTTCGGTGAGCTGTGTGACTTTGGACGAATCACTCAATTTCCATGGGCCTGAGTTTCCTTATCTGTAATACAGTGGAACACATGTGTATAATCCCTACTACTAGAGAGGCTGAGGCTTTTGGAGCTTTTGAGCTCAGGAGTTCTGAACTGCAGGGGGCTATGTCAATCTGATCTTTTCACTGTTTGACATTAATATAGTGAGCCCCAGAAGGGCTTGCCATGGGGTTGCTGAAGAGAGGAGAACCAGCTCATGTCAGAATTAGAACAAGTCAAAACTCCCTGCAGAGCAGAATGGAATCCGGCTATGAGTGGCCCCTGTCTTTTTAGCCTGGGTGAGATAGCAAAGCCCAGTATTTAAAAAACTATCTTTAAATTTAAAAATTGAAAATAATAAAACGAGGGGAAAGGAAGTCAGGACAATCTCTAACATCCTTCTAACTCTAAGATTCTAACATTATGGGTTAAATAGGCTTTTGTAAGCTAGTCTGGGAATCAAGCCACTAATTATTATATGCTTTCTATGGGAAACTTTGTTCCAAATTCCCCAAAAGAGACATAAATTAGCATTTGGAACAGAATCCATTTGCAAGTTGGGGGATTGCCTGCTTGTATATGCTCATGTAGAGGCATAAAATGTTATAAACTGGCTTGCTAGATGTGGAGATCCAGCATTCCAGCCTACTTGCACATTTTGTTATGTTTGAAATTTAGTATGGGTTGTACTGGGGATCTTTTTTTTTCTATTATCCTGGGGCACACTTTGAGTGAAAACAGAATTATAGGAATAACCAGTATATTCTCCCCAGGATTGCTGAATAATAGTCTTTATCCTTCTCCACCTGAACCATACTCAGTTCTATATTTATAGATTCACAACCCAAGGCAAACAGATAGATTTTCTTTCACCACCCATCAGTGACAAGGAACTACAAATGAATGGTGCTCTGTGCTCTACAGCAAACCAGATAATGCTATACCAAACATGACCAAATTTTAAAGTTAGGTATTTATAATACAGTGTATAAAAGCACATTATATAGTCAGGATGTGTGAGAGAAGGGGCCAGGAATCTGGTGGGGTTGCTGCCATTTACAGTATTTGGAAGTCACTTTGTATAACCACTGAAAGACCAAGGGGCCCACCTTCTTCAACTCATTACCAAAACTTCTTTTTCTCTTTATTTTCAAAAATGTATTTACTCAGTAAATATCTAATAAGCAAAAAATGATCTTCATTGATCTTCTTTCTCTGTCTCTTTGTCTCTGTCTGTCTTTCTCTCCCTCTCTCTCTGTCTCTCTCTCTCTCCCTGTCTCTCTCTGTCTCTCTGTCTCTCCCTCTCTCTCTCTCTCTCTC
>NW_027185616.1:24844987-24846828 GCF_028583685.1 Petaurus breviceps papuanus
ACACACAAGTGGACACTGTAGCTCTCAGACTCAATCAGGAAGTGACCAAATTTAGTGATGTCATGGATTTAGAACATTAGATTATAATGGAATGTGTGTATATTTGTGATGGCATAGTTCTCCCTCCAAATCCCAATTTCACTAGGTCTTTTTTTATGCCAAAAAATTCTACTAGGCATTTGCGAGTCTTAATTTTATATCGACTCTTTTTTTTTTCTTCTTGAATCTAAGGTAGTCAAATGTTTTGGTTCCTGAGTAGAATGATCTGCTTTTTCCTCACTTAGGTGCTGGTTGGTATAAATATCCAGTCTGTCAGTTCAATAAGCATTTATTAAGTGCCTATGATGTACCATGTATTGTTCCAAGAGAAAACACAAAGGGAAAAGACAATCCTTTTCTTCAGGGAGTTTACAAGTCTATTGGGGGAGACAACATGAAAATAAGTGCACAAACAAGAAACCTCCAGGATAAACTGGAGATAATCAACAGAGAGAAAGCACTAGCATTAAAATATGGAAAGACCAGGGTGGCTAGGGGGAGCAGTGAATAGAGCACTGACCCTGGAGTCAGGAGAACCTGAGTTCAAATCTGGCCTCAGACGCTTAACAAATACTAGCCGTGTGACCTTGGGCAAGTCACCTAACCCCAATTGCCCTGCCTTCCCCCTCAAAAAGAAAAAAATGTGGAAAGACTTCTTGTAGAAGGTATGAATTGAGCTGTGACTTGAAGTAAGCCAGAGAAACCAGAATTTCTGGCATACAGAAGAAGCAGTGAAAATGCAGAGAGAGGAAATGAAAAGCCTTGTAAGAGGAACAGCAGCCAGTGTCACTGCATCACTGAGTACGTGGAAAGGAGTAAGGGGTAAGAAGAATGAAAAGATAAGAAGGGGGCAGGTTGTGAAGGGCTTTGAATGCCAAAAATAATTTTATATTTGATACTGGAGGAAATAGGGAGCTACTAGAGTTTATTGAATAGGAAGTAACATAGTCAGATCTGTGCTTTAGGAAGATTGATTTGACAGCTGAATGGAGGATGGACTAGTGAGTGAGGAGAGACTTGGGACACCAGCCAGCAGGTTATTGCCATAATGCTGGCATGAGGTGAGAAGCACCTGTCCTAGACTGATGGCAATGTCAGAAGAGAAAAGGAGGCATCCATGAGAGATATTAGGAAAGTAAAATTATCATCAGATTGGATATGGGAGGTGAGAGAGTGAGAGAGGACTAGAGGGTAACGCTAGGTTTTGCATTCAGGTAACAGGAAGGATGCTGATATCTCCCGTGATTGGGATGTTCTGATGGAGGAAGGAATTGTGGAGGAAAGATAATTCGGTTTTGGATATACTGAGTCTGACATCCACTCTGAGCTGTCCAATAGGCAGTTAGAAATTAAAATCTAGAGGTTAGAGAAAGTCTAGGGCTGGAGAAATAAATCTGGGAATCATCAGTATAAGCAACGGTAACTGAATCTATGGGAGCTGTTGAGATTACCAAGTGAAACAGTATAGAGGGAGAAAGGAAGAGGGTCCCACTGTTAGCAGGGTGACCTGGAGGAAGACGTAGCAAAGAAGACTGACAAGTAGCAGTCAGACAGGTAGGAAGAGAACCAGGAGAAAGTAAAGTGTCACACAGACCTAAAGACAGGAGAGTACCAAGGGAAAGAGATCATGCAGTGTCAAAAACATGCAGCAATGCCAAGGACGAGGATTGAGAAAATGCCATTAGATCTGGCAAATGAGAAATCATTGTGAGGCCATGTTTCCTTTTTCCCCCCTTTTTAGACCAGGGAGGGCAGGGCAATTGGGGTTAAGTGACTTGCCCAAGGTCACACAGCTAGTATGT
>NW_027185616.1:24851828-24948826 GCF_028583685.1 Petaurus breviceps papuanus
TCCTTACTCCAGGGCCAGTAGCTGCCCGGGGCGGGGCGGGGGGGGGGGGGAGTGGGGAAGGAATTCACAGCCATTTGTTACATGCAGAATTCCTGAGGTTCCAAACTCCAGCACTGGCATGCTTGATAAAGATTGTCTCTAGTTGTCTAGTATGTGATTCTCACAAAGGACCCTGGGTAAGTCAGCAGTTTTTCCTGCGTTTCTGCTTTTCCTCCTCACCAGACTCCCTCAGCCAACATTTCTATCCCCTGAGGTATTTCAGCTGGGATGTTGCCCTGATTAAAGCAATTGGCACAGAGGTGCCAATGACAGATAGACAGATAGACAAGGGTATATTTATATCCCCTATACCCAGTAGAGTTTGTTAACCCAAATGAATCATTAATTGGAGAAATGTGTGGGAATGACATTTTTGAGCAAGGGACCTTCTGGCTCTCCCTGCATATTCCAGATAGCTAACACCTCCTCTCCCTCTTACATCCCCCCTTTTGTTAAGTCATTTTTCAACCGTGTTCAATTCTTCTCGACCACATTTGGGGTTTTCTTGGCAAAGATAGAGTGGAGTGCTTTGCCATTTCCTTCTCCAGATCATTTTACAAATTAGGAAACGGAGCTAGACAGGGTTAAGTGACTTGCCCAGGGTCACACAGCTATTAAGTGTCTGAGGCCAGATTTGAACTCAGGAAGATGAGTCTTCCTGACTTCTGGCCTGGCACTCCATTCACTGTACCTCCCTGCTAGCAAGGTGAAATCATAGAGAATCAGAATTTTTTTTTAAATGGCATGGGACACCCTCTCCCTCATCTTTGCAAATGCCTTTTCCTGTGGGGGGTGGGAGTGGGGAGTAGAAAAGAGCGTGGCCTGAGGAAGTCTAGACTGACACAGTGAATATTCAGTACTAGATACAGGAATGCTGAGGGTCTTCCACTTTTTTATTTCAAGTCTTTGGAAGTGAAAGCCATGAAGAAAGGTGGGTGGGGGTGGGGGTGGGGGTGGGGAGGAGGGGGAGAATGAAGATTGAAGAGCTGAGAAGAAAAGGAAAGCACACTTAGGAGATGGGAAGGAGGAGGGCATGACCTGTTGGGTAGGGTCTAGAATTGGGACCTCTCACTATAAGAGGAATCTGACAAGAAAAGCTAAGATTATAAGAGAAAAAAAACAGAATGGAGAGAGGAAGAGAATGATATGGGTAAATGGAGGGGGGAGCGAAGAGAGAATAACAGACACAGAGATATAGAAAGAGACAGGGTGAAAAGGGAGAAGGAGAGAGAGGCAGAGAGAGAAGCAAGGGGTTGCCATTTACATCTCACGCCACATATATAAAACAATCACCAGCAGGCTAATTTTTGGTATCCTATGGACTGAGAAGCATCCTGACCTAAGATGGACAGCGATCTAACCTTATACTCAGAAAGCCTTATGTTTCAATCTTGCTTCTAACATATACTAACTGCATGACCCTGCCAAAGATACTCAACTTCTTAGTGCCATGCATAAGGATCCCTGTGGGATGCATGTTGACTTAGAAAACCACATGTAAACATCATCTATGCTCTATTGAATTCTTATTTATTTTGTTAAATATTTCCCTATTACATTTTAATGTAATGGGCCATACTTGACCCATTATTGCCAGTGGCTGATACTTCTACCGAAAGCTACTGTCTAAGACTACAGATTGCAAAACAAACACTGAACTATTCTGGTGGACGAATTTTCTACTCAGAGTTCCCTATGTCAGCGAAATCACTCACAAGTTGTATAAAAAAAATTGACTAACAGAAGAGTGGTGGACAGAGTGCTGGACTTTGTAGGAAAGGCCCAAATTCTGATCCCAGCTGACATTAGCGGTGTGGATCTGAACTAGTTACTTAACCTTCATGGGTCTCAGGCTATTCCCTGGGACTTCTCAACTAAGTAGTAGACTAGCTGAGTGTTGCTTCCCTCATGAAACCAAAGATCCTTCCTACAAGGATTAATTGCAGTTACCACATCCCTGTCCACAAAGCTTATAAAAGCCTCTCTGTCCTGACTCCTATCATAAGAATTGGGAGATAACTCATATTTGAACCCCTTCAAGAATCTGGAATCGATACACATTCATTTCTTTGCCCTACCTTCTGGTTTAGTGATGTCAACCAGTCACCATCTACCACCAACGTGACAGAAAGGATCAGAACTCGGCATGTATTTTCTGTAAGTTCACAGATGTTCTATATAATTAAACTTCCAACCTTCAAAGGCTTGTCCCTCAATATGATTGGCAGCGCAAAGGCGGGGAATTCTTTCCTGATCTATAGTAATATCCATCTCCACTATGGGAGTGGGGAAGTAGGAATCTATCTTTCCCCAGGGCACAAGTACATAAACCCAGGGCTCTTTGTTGTTATTAGTGCTTTGTTCTCAATGGGGACCTATGATATCACAGGGGTGATGCCTTACCTTGCCAATGAAATGGATTTAAGTGAGGAAGAGCTGCAAAAAGTCATCAGCTTCACGCTCTCCTCCAGTCATTGAAGCCCAGTGCTTATTAGTCTAACACTGGCAGAAATACTGACTCTCATAATTCTATCTCTTGCTATCTTTATTTGGGAACCCTATGTCCTATATTTTTCATATCTGTATCCATGGTCCAATACAATAGATAACAAATCTTAGCCAACAAAAATTCTTCTTCAGAATACTTAGAGCAATGTAAGGTCAGTAATCAAAACAATATTTAATTATATCTATTGCATATTCACAAAAGTGGATGAGTTCATTTTGGAAAAGCTTTTCAACAAAAAGGGTGGAGACAGGGTAAGGAAAGTGGGGTTTCTGGACAGTTCTAGCAAAACTCCAATCCACTGGATTTTTATTGCAGAGCTGATTACTGGAGTTTATCTTTGCGTGCCCTTGGCAAGACAGATAAAATGGAAAGAGGGATGAATTTGAGTTAAAGCACCTGAGTTTGAATTCTGACTTTCCTATTACCATCTGTACGACTGTAATGTAATACCAAGCAAAGGCAACTTCCCAGGTTCGAAATACCAGCATAGGTGCTCTCTATTTTATTCAGTAACAAACCCAGAACAGAGAAGATCAAAACATGACATCATTCAAAATACAGTATTTACTAAGTATGATTAAATAATCTCCAAGTACTACCCCACCCCAGGACCTTCCAATCATTCAATCAATTACAAAGTCTCTGTTCTAAATACTTCTCCACCCCTAGGCTATACCTTAATTAAGTCCACCACAAAGCCCCTCTTCTCAAATGGAGATTAGTTTCCAAACATAAGTAAAATACATTCATTTGCTCAACCATAGAACACAAAAAGGTCAAAAGTTCCCCACCCCTGGATCACAATTGAATCTACCCCAGAGTTACATCAAGTTTAAACACAGCACTTAATACCCAAATGGAGGTCTTTTCTTCATCTTGACACGAGGCAAGTTCTCAGCAATCTTAGTTCCTGGAGAGACAAGGCTTAGCAAGGCCATAAGATACATTGCCAGTCCCTTCATGAATTTATCCTCTGTCTGTAGAACAGCCCTAGAACCCCTGAACACATTAGCAAAGCCCTCTCCCAGGATTTCTGTAAACATACAACAAGAAAATCCTTCTTCAGGGCTTCTGAACCAACAGAAAGGCTCCCAGACCCCTGCAACAACAGTACTGTCCCTCACCAGTGGACAGTATTCACTCTGTCTGCAGGACAGTCTCCAGACCCCTGCAACAACAGTACTGTCCCTCACCAGTGGACAGTATTCACTCTCTGTCTGCAGGACAGTCGCAGGCCTTCTTAGCGAACAGCCAGGTTCCAGGACTTCTTCAACAAAAGGACAGTCTTTCACCAGTGGACAAATCTGGCAAAATAACATCAAAACAGACAGACAAAGTACCAGCAAAACAGCCATGTCTCCTCAGTCCTTGGCAGCAGGGGGGCAGGTCTCAAAAGTCCAGGGCAATTCAAAGCGGCCACCAGCAATTCTCTTAGTCTCTCTCTCTCCACGAGGTGCTGCTACCAAAAAAGATCTTCCGCCTCTCTCTAGTGTCTCTCCAAATCTACATCACCAGCTCCTCCCACTTCAGGACTTTCTTTTCACATCAACAAGCCCATCCCACAGGTGGGATTAACAAACTCTGGGTTTTAATACAATCAATTTGAAAACCAAGCCAATACAGGGGAATCTTTAATTGCCATTACTATCACAACGACTAAGGACTTAATCAACCAAGAAACATTTATTAAAGATCTACTATGTACTAGACATTTTGCTAGGGCATTGATTAATAAAAGTTTTAGTCTCAGCACCCATAAAGAGGACTCTTGAATATGATTGAGGACTGCCCTCAAACTTGTTTATGTGGATTATTTTTATTAATATTTCCCCTATTAGAAATTTAAAAGTCTGAACATTATTATGAAAATAGTTTTGTCCTAGAGAAAGTCTCATACACTCTCAAGGTTGTACAGATCACACTTTGAGAATCCTTGTGCTAAGGGGATGGGGAGAGACAAAAATAAAAGAGAAACAGCTCCCGCCCACAAGGAGCTTACATTCTTTGGGGGAAGACTAAGTCATCTAACTTGTCTGGGCTTTAGTTTCCTTGTCTTTAAAATGCAGATTTGTACTTAGTGCCAAGTAAGATTTCTGACAGCTCAAACGCTGTGATCCTATGCGATATACTTTCATGATCCTCTTATAGTTAGATGGTTCTTTCAAAAGCAAACTGTAAATCTTGTTTTAATTTGAGCTCTCCTAGGAGACTGCTACATTCTGCATGGTGTGTCTCTTTAGGATAAGATTGGCACTCTAGATTTTTGACAAAATAGTTAGCACTTATGTAGGACTTTAAAATTTGTAAAAGTGCTTCACATCTCTCATTTGATCCTTACAGCAACCCAGGCAGGTAGATGTTATATATTACAACTGAGGCTGAGAGTAACTATGCTGAAGGTTAACACAAGCTAGTAAATATCTGAGGCAGGATTCAAACTCAGATTTTTAACTCTAAGTCCAGTACTCTATCCACTGGAATATGTCAGATTATTTAAGTACATTTGTTATTGTTCAGTCTTTTTTCACTCGTGTCTGATTCTTCATGACCTGAATTGGGGTTTTATTCTTGGCAAAGATCCTAAAGTGACTTACCTTTTCCTTTTCTAGTTCATGCTACAGATGAGGAAACAGAGGCAAACAGAATTAAGTGACTTGCACAGGGTCACATAGCTAGTAAGTGTCTGAGGATGAATTTGAACTCAGGTCTTCATGATTCCAGGCCTGACGCAGTGCTACTTAGCTACTCCCTTGCAATACTGTTGTCCTTGTATTAATTGTTGTCCTGGTTCTGCTCGCTTCACTCTGTATCAGTTCATGTAAGTCTTCCCAGCTTCCTCTGCAACAATCTTCTTCATTTCTTATAGCACAATTGTATCCCATCACATTTATAGACCATAGTTTGTTTAGCCATCTCACGATGAAAAGGGCAACCCTCTTTGTTTGTGGTCCTTTGCCACCACCAAAAAAGCTGCTGTAAAATTTTTTTCTTATGTATGAGTCTGTTTCCTCTTTCTTTGATCTCCTTGGGTTATAGACCCACTAGTGGCATCACTGGATCAAAAGGTAAACATATTTTAAAAGCTTTTTGGATATAGTTCCAAATTGCTTTCCAGAATGACTGAACCAGTTTACAGCTCCATCAACAGTGCATTCATATATATATATATATATATATATATATATGTATGTATATATATTTTTTCCCACAGCCCCTTCAGCACTTGTCATTTTCTTTTTTGTTGTTTTTTTTAGCCAACTTTGCCAATCTGATGAGTGCTGCTTTAATTTGCATTTATCTAATCATTAGTGATTTGGAGCATCATTTCATATGGTTATTGACAGCTTGGATTTCTTCCTCTGAAATCACCTTTTTAAAAAAATACTTTATTTTTTTCAATTACATATAAAATTTTTAACTTTTGTTTTTTAAAATTTTGATTTCTAAATTTTCTCTTTCCTTCCTTTCTCTCTCCCTTCATTGAGATTTCATGACTCCATTGGGGGTTTTCTTGGCAAAGATTCCGGAGTGATTTGCCATTTCCTTCTCCAGATCATTTTACAGATGAGAAAACTGAGGCAAACAGGGTTAAGTGACTTGTCCATGGCCACAAAAAGTGTCTGAGGCCAGATTTGAACTCAAGAAGAGGAGTCTTCCTGAATCCAGGTCCAGTACTCCACAGGGTATAAATGCTCAGACTAAAAATTTAACCATCACTTTTCTCAAGTAGGTAGGAGCTGGCTTCAGCACAACTCTACTTTTAGTTCTAAATCCATGTTCTAGGTTATTTTATTGATATGGGCAAATATGAAGATGTAATCCTGCTCAATGAACTTACTGAGCTTATTGCTATAGTATAGGTGCAGAAGGACTAATTTGAATGTTCAAAAATGTATTTCTACAAAGTAAATGTTTGCTGTACAGTGTATTTGCAAGCTAACAAACTGGGCAGTAAAGGAGATCATCTTTTTTCTTTTTCCAAATGAATGGTGCCTGTGAGTATTCTTTCTATTATAAAACTAGGATCCTGGGTAAGATAGATTTCAGAATGTACATGTGTCTCAAAATGTTATTTTGGTGACATTTTGGCATTTTATGTATATGATGGGGAGCAAGGTACCTGAAAACAGAGATTGTAAAGTGCTCTTTCTTGCTTTGTGAATTACCATAGCCTGTTTTTTCCTTGCTCAGAATAAATCCAAGAATTTGAGGTGGCTATAAACAGTTCTTGAATTTCTTGGTTAGGCTTTACTCTGAGTATAGTGAAGTGGTTTGTTTCATTTCACAGATCTCACTAGCCCTAGCATAAAAATATAGAAAATATTCCTTACTGGTGCCAACTAAAAGCTTACAAAACTCTTTATGTTACAAAACCAGCAAACAATTTTGATTTTATAAGGCTAAGTTTATTAGGACATCTAACACTATGAGGGGCAAAATGGTTTTGAAGTCAGAAAGACCTTGGTTTGTGAGTTATAAGTTTCAGTCAGAGTTCACAACCCTTTGTTAACCACTTACTATGTGCCAAGTACAAGGGACAGAAATAGAAAAGCAAAGATAGTCCCCAGGGAGTTTACATTCTAATGGGGGAGACAACACACAAAGAAGACCTGGGGGTCAGTAAGTGTCACTTGAGTCAAGAAAGTTACAGGGACGAGTGGGGACCAGAGGAGAATAGACTGACACATCTTATCCAGAAATATCGGCAGAGTTGATCTGATCGTGATTCATGGTTTGGGATTTGGAGAGATTTGGGAGGAAAAGACAACTCCAACAGGTATAAGAGAGTTAGTGAGCCTGTGCAGGACATGCCTGGAGATTGTAGAATGAAGGGCCTTTCCTGAAATAACGGTTTGAGAGAGGCAGGCACCAAACAGGATAGCAGCCTGGAGAAGACAGTTCTTTCTGACAGGAGTTATTAACCATTTTTTATGTCACATAGTCATTTGGCAATCGTTCAACCTAAGGACACCTTTCTCAGAATAATGCTTTTTAAATACATAAAATAAGAAAAGTAAAGGATTACAAAGAAAACCCATTATATTGAAATGAAGTTAGCAAAATATATTTTTTTAAATGTTCTCAGACCCCAGGTAAAGGACTCCTGATTATGCCAACAAAGCAAAGGCTGAGCTGTGTAGGAAATGCCTAGGAAGGTGAGAGTGAAGTATCTATTTTTTGTGTCTGCAATTAAATTTAAACTCCTAGAGAGTGGGGCCTTATCGGTCAGTCAACTTAATTTAATAAGTCAATTTAATAAGTACCTACTATGCGTCAAGCACTGTGATAAGCACTAGGGATACAAGAAAGCCAGCCTAATCACATTTCCTTTGAGTTTTCTCTTGCCCCCCAACATTCCCCACCCGAGTACAAGTATAATGCTATCCATTGATTAGATACTCCATTTACACTTCTCAAAAAAGTTATTAAAGCCAAACTGTAAACCACTGTAGCTGAAGATATTTACCAACCTGCATGTCCCTATCCCTTTCTAGACTCTCAAAGGGATGATTTTTTTTCTTCAATTTTTTCAATCAACAAGCATTTATCTTCTTCTCCAAAAACAAAACCCTTGCAACAAATATGCATAGTGAAAACTAATTTCTATCTTGTCCTTGTTGAAAAATATATGCCTCATTCTGCAGCTTGAAGAATCGATCACCTTTCTGTCAAGTGGCGAGAACATTCTTGTCATCAGGAATTCTAGTTGGTCATTAAATTTATCTTAAGTTCTTTAGTCATTCAAAGTTGAGCAGAATGATTTCAGATGTCTGGGATCTATATTAAAGTTTTACTTCAAACATTTTGATTTCTGTAAATAAAATTATTTTCCTATATAGTCTTACATATGTAATTTATGCATTAAAAACATTATTCTGAAAAGGAGTCTATCAATTTGACACCCAAAAAGTAAGAACCCTGAGCTAGATAATTTCCAAATTAAAAAAAAAATTTTTGGAGGAGGGAAGGCAGGGTAATTGGCTTACCAATAAAGTGACTTACTCAAGGTCACATAGTAAGCGTGTCAAGTTTCTGAGGCTGCATTTGAACTTGGGTCCTTTTGACTCCAGGGCTGGTGCTCTATTCACTGCACCACCTAGCTACCCCAGGGCTAGATAATTCCTAAACTCTATTTCAACTCCAAAATCCCATGATCTTTTTTTTTTGACACTTAGCATATATTGCCTTGTGTTGTTTTTTTCTTTTGTTTATATCTTTTTTCTTCAACTAGAGTGGAAATTTATTTAAAGCAGGAACATACTGTGCTGTTTTGCACCCCTCATAGCTTTTGCCAAAATGCTTTGTACAATTCATGCATTTGGTAATGGTTATGATCACAGTAGAGATTATAAAGAAATGAAATAAACGGCTTACACGACACCTTTTTTTTAAAAGGGAGGTGCCCATTTCCATTGTTCCCAGGGGGTTATGATAGCATCATAGATCTAAAACTGGAAGGGTCCTTAGAAACCAAATAGTCCAATTCTGCCCTTCCCCACATTTTATGAATGTAGAAACTGAGGTCTGGGGAGGGTAAGTGACTTGCTTTAGGATGAATAATAAGAAAGTATCAAAAGGAGCATTGGGGCCCAGGTCCTCTAATTCCACAGCCAGTGCTATTTAAACATTTTTGTTTTAAACTCCCCCCTCTTCCCCAACACCACCATTAACATACATTTATTTTTTTTTCTCCATTGAGAGGGAAAAAAAAAAAGAAAACCCTTATATAAAACATGGGAGGTCACACAAAACAAATTCCTGAATTGGGATTCCTGAAAAAATCCTGCAAAAATGTACGTCTCTATATCTTGAGGCCGTCGTCTTGGTTAGGATGAACCAGTGCTTTTTCTACTGGACCATGAAACAAAGTCACCTGAGCAGGAACACACACACACACACACACACACACACACACACTCACACACACACTCACACACACACCCATGGCCTTTGTACCACAGGGTGGTGTAAACCTTTGCTGAAAGAGACTTCTGGGATAAAATCCTCTTGTCTAATTTTATAGTATTGTGCTGTGTAATTACTGGGGCCTCTGTAGCCTGACACCTGGGTCCTTCTTTCATGATCTCAAGTTCAGGGTTATAGCCTTTCCCCATATATTAATTATACCCCTTCTTACCTAGCTCCAAGAGCTGTTCACACCAAAGCTCTGTCTATAGAGACACCATAGGATGGGTTATTCACAGTGGTAGGGGGAAGGAGTGCTTTTTTATTTCATTTTGCCTAAAGGTACTCTGAGACATCCCCAACTTTATGTCATAGATCTGAAACAAAAATAAGAATAAATAATACCATTCCTTTTGTATGTCTCCCATTTGTCTTTTGTTTTTGCATCTTCTTAGCAAAGTGGAAATACCAAGGAAATTCATTAGCCTCTCTCTTCCCTGTGGTTGTAATGAAATTTTGTATTTCACTCAATTTGAATTTCTCTGTTACACTAGTGTAACAGGAATTCCATTGATTTTCTGAAAAGTGTTAATAAACTGTTTAGAAGTTCTCCGTAGTCCTGGATAAGGGAAAAAAATGATACTGTGGAGATGATTAAAGAGAAGTTTTCACTCATCTCTGAAATTTCTAGCAAAAAATGTTCAGAACATCAGGACATGTTTCTAATTTGAACTGAAGGATGATTATGAAAAATTTTATATTTAACCAAGAAAGTGGTAATTCTTTTCATATTCAAAATGAAAGTGCAGCTTAGCAAACCCAAAGTTCAACAAGGGATATAGCATTCATTCCTGGATTAAGAAAGTATCCAAGACAGCAGAGCATATATGGAGCTCACTGTGTAATCAAGGTTGTATCATGTGTTATGAGTAAATTATCTATTTTGTTAGTCCAAAGTGTACTCCCTCACCTAACTGTGAAAGCTTTTTTCAAAGCGTAAGAAACCTTCTTGATCTAATTACTAACCCATGGAGCTGATCAATGTTTCATGGGGCCAGGTATTATTGTCATTAAGTAGACCCCTCCCATTAATTATTTATCTCGGGGTCTGGGGTTACAACTCAGAGAACTGTGCATATTGTTCTAGGGCTGGGTTGAGCCCAGAAAGGTGAAGGCTGAATTACAGCCCTGGCACACTGTTCTTACGGAATACAATTCAACTGGATCTTTGTCAGGCAGAATGTGGTCCAATTTGGGACTAGAATGTTCCCAAATCTCATGGATGAAAGCCTTTATATGAATGATCCTTTTTACTCTCTAGCATGTTAATAACTGACACATGTATAGATTGCAAAATGCTATCTCATTAGAGTCTCACCAGCCACTCTGCAAAGTGGGAACTTGTGGGAATTGTTATCCCCACTTTACAGATAAGGAAATTTTTGAGACTCAGCATAAGGAACTCAGGATGTGACAACTCCCTTCACCAATGTAGATGACAATCTATGACTCAAAAGCTAAATTTGAGGAAATTAACAGCTTGAGATACAGAGAGATAAAATGACTTCCCTAGAATCACAAAACTAGGTAAGTGTCAGAGGTAGAATTTGAACCCAGTTCTCCATGATACCTTAGAAATCATGCTGGATTTGAAGTTAGAGGGCCTGAGTTCAAATCTCAGATCTGCTACTTACTACCTGTGTGACCTTATGCAACCTGTTTATTCTACCTGGACCTCAATTTCCTCATCTTTAAAATGAAGGGGTTGGATCAAATGCCCTCTAAACTCCCTTTCACCTTTAAATGTATGATCTTATGACTTCAAGTCAAACTCACTATCCACTTCCCCAAGCAGATACTTGCCCAAATAGCCTCTGTGGACAGCTTCTCTTTGCCCACATAAAGCTCAATCTAAATCAGTCTCCCTCTAGTCAGTTTTAAGCAGCAAGAAGCAGGTGCTATTGAGGTATTAGTTCTGAAGGGTGTGTCTTCCTTGTTCCTGTCGCTGAATTACATTATGTATTTTGTCATTGGGGTCACCACTTTTCTTTTGACTGAAACTCTGGGATCTAGACTTGCCTTGAGGGCATGCTGAAGCACAAATCTTTTCCTGTTCTTGCTCCAGTCCCAAGCCTGTCAGATTCTGAAAATTTAATTTAGTTTCTCACTGTGTTTTTACCCCCTTCACATACTAGTTCTATTGGCTTGAGTCACAACCCTTAGCAATCAACAGTCATAACATTTTCCCTCCATTCCCTTGAACCCTTTGCCTCTCAGAATGACTGTGATGGTCCCTTCTGGGTCATGGTGAAGCGGAGAACAGGGGGACTTGTCACACAAAGGTCTCTCAGGGAAATGGTCTGAGAAGAGATTCAGGAGAATGGGGGAGATACAGAAAACCTCAGATTCCAATGATATAAAGGTTGGGAAGTCATATGACTAATGAGGAGTCAGATCTACTCTTAAATGAATATCAGAGTATGATGAAAATTAATTATATAAGCAATCAGGGAAAACTGTTGATATGGACATTTTATAAATGCTTGCTGGAGAATGAACAGAAGGCAATGTGAAACCTCATTTGGCTATATGAAAGAAATGTTAATTAGAGTGATTTACATGAACTAATGAACATTTCTGCCTAGTTATCATATAACACCATATGCCTATAGATCATTATATGTATCAGACTAAATTTTATTAAAAGTTTAATTTGATTATAAAACTAAATTCTGTTCTTCATAATTAATAGCTCATAGAGCAGAGTCATTTGTTTGCAACTTAAAACAATTAGAACACCAAGAATAGAAGATAACGTTGTAGAATTATAGCTGTTTAATTACATGTTCAAATTTTTCCAATTGGAGACTTACCTAGAAAGTAACAAAAATGGTTAAAGACCAAGTATGTCCTTTATGCTCTTATTTGGTGGTAGAGGTGGTCTTGATCTCTGATTTCCTCAGTATAAGGGAATTCCAATGTGGAAACTCCCTCCACTGATAACAAGTTGGTAACTCATCTCTAATTTGTAGTTTTAGAGTAGCTTCTAAAATTTATAATCTTAAATTACTTGCTTCTGGTCACTTTGTTATTTTTGAGTCTTTTTTCAGTCACATCTGATTCTTCATGACCCCATTTGGGGTTTTCTTGGCAAAGATACTAGAGTGGTTTGCCATTTCCTCCTCCAACTCATTTTACAGATGAGGAAACTGAGGCCAACAGAGTTAAATTACTTGCCCCAGGGTCACATAGCCAGTAAATGTCTGAGGCTGGATTTGAACTCAGGAAGTGCCTTACTCCAGGACTGGCACTCCATTCACTATGCCACCTAGCTGAATCTAGCTAGCCTTAATTAACAAGTATTTATTAAGTGCTTATTATTTGCTAGGTATTGTGCTGAACTCTGGAGATATCAGAGTATCTCAGAGGGACTTGAACCAAGGTCTTCCTGAAGCCTAGGACAATTTACTATCTATTAGGTCAGCTAGTCCCTTATCTTAGGTATTTGTTCTGCCTAAGCCTCCAGCCCTGAGGGGTAGTTTCAAATGTCTGCAAAGGATATCAGGAAAGTGGATAGGCTCAATGCATGAAGGCTTTTAAAAAATGGAATCTTTTTTTTCGTCAACCAACATGAGAAAAGGAAAAAAGCTCTTGCAATTTGACTATTTGAGATGTTATTATTAACTTGGGGGAAGGGGGGCATCCCTGAGGTTATGGACCTTAAAGAACTGCTCATATATGTCCTTACTGTTTGTTTTCTTATGTGAAAGGATTATTATGATTATGATGTTTTGCTTCTTGATTCAACCTTTACAGATCTGAAAGTTGCCTATAGGGTCAGAGTACACCTGGCCTACATGTCAGACAACCTTCATCATTAAAACAATTATGTTCTATATAACATATCAAATTGCCATTTTAGGGAGGAGGAAAGGAGAGAGGAAGAAAAATTTGAAACTCAATTTTTTTTTAAAAAATGCATGTTAAAATTGTCTTTGCATGTAATTAGAAAAAAATAGAATACAATTAAAAATACTAAAATAGATTATGTACTTATGTGTCAGAGCAGTGATTAGCATTAGATAGAATGCTAGGCTTGCTGTTAAGAAAGCCTCAATCTAAAGCTTCTGACAGCTACTAGCTGCCATGTCATGCTGGACAAATCATTTAAGCCTTAGATGCTGGAACAATGTTTTTAAGCTTTTTATAAATGTGTGTAGATATGCACAAATATTATCAGGAAGCCCTACAGCAAACAGAAGACAGCCTGCAGCTATTATCTCTGAGGAAGTTTTATATGCAAATCCAGTTTCTAGTCAGCTTTCCCTCTTCCTTTCTTATTTTTCTGCTTCCTGCTCTTCAGATTTCTGACACTTTTTATCCCTTCTTTGGAGATGCACCATCTTGATCGATCTTAACAACAGTACATTGTCACGATTTACATTTTTAAAAATACAGATGGAGGTTGGTTAGAGCTTGATTCTGACAAGGCTTGTTACTGTTGTGCAGTCTTTCAGCAGTGTTAGATCCTTCCTGACCGCATGGACTCAAAGGGCTTGCCAGGCCCTTTTAGCCTCCTTCACTATCTCTCTCTCTCTCTCTCTCTCTTTTTTTTTTTTTGGGCAATTGGGGTTAAGTGACTTGCCCAAGGTCACATGGCTAGTTTTTGTGTTAAGTGTATGAGGCAGGATTTGAACTCAGGTCCTCCTGACTCCAGGGCCGGTGCTCTATTCACTGCACCACCTAGCCGCCCCCACTATCTCTCAAAGTCTGTCCAAACTCATGTTCCTTTTTTTTTTTTTGATGATACTATCTATCCATCTCATCTTCTGCCATTGCCTTTTCTTTTGCTTTCAATCTTTCTCAGCATCAGAGCCTTTCCCAATGAGTCCCATCCTCTTATTATGCGGCCAACGTATTTAAGCTTCAGTATGTATTAGAATCTAATTTGGGCCAGTTAGTTGTTCTGTTATAGGGCATAAAGGAGCGAGACAGAAGATCCCTGAGATTAAAATTGGAAGTGGATTTTACTACCGCAGGACTGCCGGGGTCACATACCCAGCTCAGACAGTGAGTTGGCATGAACAGTATGCTGGTTTTTAAAGAGATTACAATAGTCAGGTTACGTAAGCTGAAACTACAATCAGTGATTGGTCAGTGTATATTTGAATTTTCCCGCCTTAAAGTTTTTATCCCTAGGCTGAGGTACAGGGAACCTAGAATGAGTGGAGATGGGAAACACCAGTGGGGGGGGGGCAGGGAAGAATGGAGCAGGATTTTACCCTAGGCTGAAACTCCCACCCAGGGATCAGTTAAGGGAGGGAAGGGTGGAGTTGTGCTGAAATTCCTGCTTACAGATCAATTAGGGGAAGGGAAGGTGGAGTTGTGCTCAAGACTGTATTCTGAAGCCACCAACTGTACTAACCTCCAGCCAGCCAGCTCACAAGCACAGGCCATGGGGTCATAAGGGTTTTCAGTTGTTTTTCAGTCACGTCCAACTCCTCACCATCCCATTGGGGGTTTTCTTGGCAAAGACACTGGAGTGGTTTGCCATTTCCTTCTCCATCTCATTTTAGAGATGAGGAAACTGAGGCAAACAGGGTTAAGTGACTTGCCCAGGGTCACACAGCTAGTAAGCCTTGGAGACCAGTTTTGAACTTAGGAAGATGAGTCATCCACACTCCAGGCCCAGAACTTTATCAACTGTGCCACCAAGCTGTCCCAACCCCTTACATAGCTATATGTATATCTGTCCACGGGGTCACACAGAGGTGTTCACAACTGAGCAACTACAATCAGATGACCAACTCAAAGTTCATGTACCACCAATTTTTTTTTTTTTGGTCCAGACCAGCAATCCCATTTGTTATTAGAAATTTCCAGTATAGAAATCCTCTTCACCAATGCAGATTGGCAACCCTGCTATCATTTCTAGTCATGGTTTCTATAGGGCACTGAGAGATCAAGTGACTTCAGGTCACATTTTCCCTGAAACAACTATCTAGCAAATGTTCTATCTCTTAGTACAAAGGAAAAGTTTATTTCATTGATTGGTTGGTTGATATATCTAAGAGAAAGCTTTAATCTGGTCTTCCTAACTCCAAAGCTAACCCTCCATTTGCTATACTACCTTATTTCTCACCCTGCGAATAGTAGGACAATAGCATTACTGTCACATACAAAAAATAGCACATTATTAAATACTCAGAACTTTGGTAATATGTGCTAGTATATATTGCTACGTGCTTTAATTATGTATCTACATCATATTCATCAAATTGAAGATTTTTATTTTCTTTGACAACTCTACACACTTCGTTGAATGATGGAACTATATTCATAGCTTATAAAATGTCAATGTAGATACATATGTGCATTTATTTTATTTTTAATTCATGAAATAAAATAAGCATTTCCATAACATAGTATAATAAAAAAGATGATTACACATGAAATTACAAATCTATTATGAACAACATGCTATTCCTTTTAAATATATAAGGTTATCTCTAGAGATGGCTACCATTAGACAGATATATATATATATATATATATAATTATTCTATACATACTATCAATGATTATATTTACTGCTAATTCTGAGTATTTGTTCAAATGACCACTACATATAGAAAATATATACTATGTATTCATTGTAATTTTTAGTAAAAGCCTCCCCTGAGCTTCTCTTTTTATAGGCTCAATTGATGTGCCAATGAATCATTCATTTTTTGGCACAGGCCAAAACCCTACCTATGCAGAAACATGTATTTGAGGGGAAACGTAACTAAAATCAGCCCAGTTCAAATAAAATCAGAGTTGAGTTGTGGACAATCTGGCCCCAACCTGCCACAGTATACTTTCGAAAGAACCCAAAATTCAAGAATAAATGTCGTTAGGCAGAATTGGACAAGCCATTTTTATTTCCTTTTTAATGCAACCTTTTTCTGAATTGCAAACTGATGGGCAATTCATTTTTCTGATGTCAGTCTGCCCTAACTTTCTTCCCTATTTCTGCCAACAAAAATCATACAAAAACCAGGAAATGAATCTGGCATTAAAATCAGCACACAAACTGCCAGAATGCTGTGGAAACTTCTCCTTCCATTTCCTTTATAGGTAAAGTCATAGGGTACCAGAGGCCTGCCTTTTAGCTCTTTTCAGATTTGTCCTTGTATCATTTACAACAGCTTATAAGTCACAGGGTCTGAAAAAATTAGGTCTTTCTTCCTAGATAGAATTTGAAAGCCTGAAAAGTCCTGCTGTATTATATTTAGCCATTAAAATAACCACAGTCTCACATGTTAAGCAGCACCCTAGTAAAAATTAGAAAGCAAGTCCAAAAGAAATTAGGAATATTATGACTTTCATTTTTTTCTTTCCTTAAATACCTTTTTGCTTTAGTTTTTGTGGAAGAAGCCATGTCAGTTGGTTAACATGGTTCATTAGACAGTGATAGACAATCTTATGTTCTCAGCCTATTCCTTCTCAAAATGAGTTTGAGTCCTTCATCTTTGAAGATGACAGGATTCTGATCTCTCATACATAAAAAGCTATCTCTGATGTTGGTTCTGTGGATGACAGATGACCGGAGGCCCAGCCAGATTTCTGTGGACCAATGCCATTTCAGTCTCAGCCTTGGGATTTAGGATACAACTCCGAGTGGCATTGAGGTCGTCCTCACTCTAGCATGTGCAAATGTTATCCAGTTTGGGGCTAGAAAGGATGGAAGGTGGAGGGTGGTAAGTACAAATAACAACCACCACCATCCCCCTGGTAGGCAGAAGTGGGAGCTCCTCTATAACCGTGACTGAAAGACATTGTTACATTTGAAACTTGGGATCTTTTTCAAAATTAGTTGAGGGAAGATAATTTCCATGTTAATATAACATCAGCTTATGCTCCTCCCCTTCTCGTTTTTTTTCCTCTTGTAAGGGAAGCCAAACAATTTGTCAGTGCAAATGAAGGGGCACTTGGGAAAGGAAAAGGAAAACGATGGTTTGCTTTCAAGATGATGATGAAAAAAGTAAGTATTTTTATAGAAGGATTTTTTTCAGTGAGTCTGCATATTCCTGTTAATTAAACACTTTATGATTACTGTCCCTTACATTCTCATTCCTTGGGAGCTAAGGAGAGAGCCCAAGTCTCCAAACATTCCTTTGCTGTTTATGATACATTTTGAATACCAAAAGACCATTTAGCTTTTTTCTGACAAGGGAATCAACCCTTGTGGAGCAAGGCATAGGAAATGAGAAAAATAGCACAACAGACAGTAAGTGCTTTTTGGTGTATATCATATTGTATTGTACTGTACTGTATTACATTATATTATTATATCATATCATATTACATTACTTTATATTATGTTACATTGTGTTATGTTATATATCATAGAATATCTCATATATCAAGATACATCATATATCACATCACAGCATATCACATATCATAACATTTATATTATGTTATGTTGTATTATAATGTTATGCTGTGTTGTGCTATATTATATTGTGTTGTGTTATATTGTGTTATGTCATGTTGTGTTGTGTTATGTTACGTGACATTACGTCATGTCACATCATGTTATGTTATGTTACGCCACATCAAAGAAACCCTGAATGTTATTACAAATGTTAGTGGTATTCATGGAAAGAACATTGGGCTTGGAGTCAGAAGACTGCAGTTCTAGCCCAGGTCTGCCACTTAGATCACAGATTTAGAGCTGGAAGAAATCTTGGAGGTCATCTAGCCCTCCTCCTTCCTCATTTTACAGGTGAGGAAATTGAGGCCCAGAGAGGAGAAGTGTCTTGCTCAAGATGACACAGGTAGCAAGTGGCAGATTTGGGAAGTGAACCAATATTTTCTGACTCCACATCCAGTTCTCTTCTTCCTGTATGCTGTTATCTACATCTGTGACCTTGGGCTTCTTTTCATGGGAATCATAAATCTAGAGCTCGAAGAGACCCCAGAAGTTCAATCCCCTCATTTTCATCGGTTAGTCAATAGGTTAGTCCAGGGAAGTTAAAGAATTTGCCCAACATACAAAAATAACAGCCACCAACCTTTAGAAATAAGAGTGAAACCCAGGTACTCAGACCTCGGGTCCAGAACACTCAACGCTTGCACCATAATGCCTCCTGTGTCAAGTAATGTCAAGTCAACAAGCCTGTGTTGAGGGCCTACTAATACCAGGAACTTTGCTAAGCTCTAGGGATACAGAGGAAGACCAACACGATCTATCCTTTCAGGAGCTCACAGTCAAATTGCAACTTCTCTGGACCTCTTTTCTTGTCATCGCAAAATGAGCAAGTCGGACAAAGTCATCTCTAACGTGCCTCAAAACTCCGAATCTATTCCTTGTGGGGAAACTTCCACAAAAAAATTACAGCTTGGCATTGTACGTGGCATATAGTAGACATAGTCCTTGTTATGCAATAGGCT
This sequence comes from Petaurus breviceps papuanus, assembly GCF_028583685.1. Taxonomy (NCBI): domain Eukaryota; kingdom Metazoa; phylum Chordata; class Mammalia; order Diprotodontia; family Petauridae; genus Petaurus; species Petaurus breviceps. The sequence goes on from NW_027185616.1 coordinate 24,870,724, forward strand.
CTGAGAATACAATGACCAAAGTGAAGAATTTCCTACTCTTAGAGAATGTACACTCTAATAGGAGAGGCTAGATGTTAAGAGATGCATATATATCAAATAAACTCAGGGCAGCATTAGAGGGAAGGAAACTAAGTTGTAGCTGAAGGGAATCAGAAATATCTTCAAGGTGGGACTGGAGTTGAATTTGAAGTGGAGAAAAATGCATGACTTTGGGTTTCTTTGCTTTTGACACATTTTACATCATAGATTTGACTCTTATTATTGGTTGGGTTCTGTTCATGTAGTTCTCTGGAACCCTAGAATTCTCTGCACATCTGCAAACCAGATGAAGAGTGCATTGATAATGGAAAGAGTGAAGGCTTAAGAGTCAGCTGATCTGAATTCTTGTTCTTGTTCTGTCATTAACTCACAACGTGACCTGAGGCAGGTCACTTCCAACCCTGAGTGTCAGTCTCCTCATTTGTTACGTGAGGGATTTGGACTAGTTGACCTCTAAGATTCCTCCTAGGTCTGACGTTCTATGATTCCCTAGTTCATATCTTAACAACATAAAGATGTTTCCCCCTAGACTATAGATTTAAAACTATATAATTAATTGTATTCAATTAATCAATCAGCAAGCATCTATTAAGGGCTTACTATGTTCCAGGCACTAAGTTAGATGTTGGTTATATATAAAAATAAAATCAAGGAAATAGTCTTTTCCCTCAAAGAATTTACAATCTACTCTCCATTATGTTCTCTTACACTGAACTAACCAGATGTATCTTTGCCTTGGAACAGTGATTGGTAATGGGCAAAGGAATTTGGAATTTTCTGCCCTGACCCCTCTTTGAAAGAAGGTTCATTGCTCCATGGCAGTCTATTGGTTCACACCCTTGATGCTACTCATGTAGTCTTTTTTTTTAATTGAGCAATCAGGGTTAAGTAACTTGATCAAGGTTACACAGCCCAGGTGTTTCTGGGTGGGTGCTAAGTGTCTGAGCCTGGGATTCCATTCAGGTCATCCCTACACTGGGGCCGGTGCTCTTACTAGCTGAGCCACCTGGCCACCCCTTACTCATGTAGTCTTAATGGAGTTCATTCTCCATTTGACTTGCCTTTCAACAATCTGAGAACCAATGATTGTGTTTTCTCCTTTCTAGAAATGGGCAAAATTTCTTCGTGATTTTGAAATCTTCAAGCAGGCATGTATACCATGGGAAAATAAAATCAAAGCTGTTGAAAGTAAGTGCTCGTTAGACCATGATGGTGGCGGGTGGCAAGAGAAAGTGAAATTATCTAGGATAAACCACTGATTTCAGCCAAACTTGCCAAGTTTGTGAAATGTCTTTCCCAGTCTTTGACCCTTCAGAAAGAAAGAAAAAAGGGGAAAAAACCACACCCCTTTCTAGTCATCTCTTTCACACTATGAAGCTTCCTAAGAGTATAAATAACTATGCATATTGAGTATGTATCAACCCAGGAAAAAGAGTCATTTAATTCCACCCTCTCTTTTTAGACTAAAGCAAAATTTTTCTAATATGACTCTGTGTTACTTTGTGCTCTGCACAGATTGAATGGTGCCATGTGCAATGACAGCTCATCATATAATTGTTTTAGCAGAGATTGTATTCTTATGATGAATATAGCATTAAATGTGTGTGATCCTTATGAGTACGATACAGTAATCCTAATAATTAACAATGAATTTTTTAAAAGGAGAGTCTATTTTAGGACTCATTTTAAAATTTCTACCATATAATAAACATTGATAAGCTAGGAAGCTGCAGATAATAGAGAAAATTCATTTTCTAATCAAAAAGTTTAATAAGTAAAGTATCGCAGGATTTTAAGGCATATTCCATTACTTAAAAATTAGTTAAAATTTTTTAAATTTTGTTTTGACACATTGCTCCTTAGTAAACAACACTGGCCTTCCCCTTAGTAGAGATAGGGATGTGGTGGACTAGACCTGTGATTTCATTCATTGGTGTCTGAAACTTCCTCATGAAGAAACTACAAGTAAATGTCAGCACCTTCTCTACAACTTATAAATATAGTCTTAAAGGGTTATAGAGCTTTCTAGAGCATTGAGAAATTAAGTGATTTGCTCAGGGTTGCATAGGCAACTGACCAATGTTCCATCCATTAGATTGGGTACTGTGCCCTTTAAAAAGGTCAAGTAGAAAATTATCTAATCTAGAGAAATGACAACTGCCTGCAAATGTAACTTCCCACTCTTATCACTTATCATTTTAATGGAATACATAGAAGTATTTTTTTCCATCTCTATCATTTGGAACCAACGTTCATCGTATTTGACCTGAATTGTGGCGCTGTGAGTCTTGTCCTCATCGAAATGATAGCAGTCATTATGTATATTGTGCTTTGGACTCTGCTCTTTAGAAGACTATAAATAATTTCCTTAATTAACAAGGGAATTCAAGAAAATATGGAAATAGTTTTTATTGAAAGCCCAAATCAATCACTTACCTTGTTGTGATTTCCCAGTGCGTTGATATCCATGGATTTTGAATAGGATCTGATTCCACCCCCCCCCCCCCAACAGACACACACTCCTTCCTCTCTAAATCATGAAAAAAAGGCTTCCTGCTGGTTAAGTAAAAGGACATGTAATGAAAATAGTGACTCAATAGAAAGATAACCCAAGTGATACTTCCTTGATATGATTGGATAACTTTTAGTAATATGTCTCTGTTGTCTCTGATCCTGTCTCTTGTTTTAAAATGGAAACAATTTAAATTATCAAATTAATCATAACTCAGTTTTATCTGGGGTGTAGTGGAAATACCACTGGAGTCATAGGGTTTAAATCTCAGTCAGGACATTTACTCTACGTATGAGCTTAATCGAGTCACATGATCTTTCTGATTTTTTTGTTTCCTCATCTGTTAAGTGAAAGACTGACTAGATGAACCCTAAACTCTAAAACTATAATGCAGTATTTTAGTTTGTAACTGTTGAGGCAAGTGCTGTATCATTATGCCCCTTTCAAAGATTTGAAAACTGAAGCTAAAATAAAGGTTAGGTAAATTGCTTAGACCACAAAACTGTTAAATAGGAGGTGCTAAAGTGTAGATTTAAAGTCGGTTGTCTGCTACATCACTTTCTCTGTCATGGCCTTCCAGGGTCCAGAGAAAACCTTGATTTGTCTAATTACTTTAATGACTCCATTTAGCTTCAGCCTCAATGCTATGCTGCTCAAACTTTTCATATCTAACTCTCCCCTCTGAATATAAGACTTCCATAAGAGTCATTCCTTGTCATTCTCACAGACATTGCTCCTCACTCACCCCACTAAATACCACACGTACATTAACCTAACATAAACAAAACAGTTTTGTTTCTTTTTCATTCCCATTGTAACATCTTTGGCAAAGTCTGACCTCCAATTGTGTGTGGGCTCACACTTCATACTAGAAACAATCCAGAGGAACTTGTTTATTATCAACGACTTAATTTGTCTTCTGATGACCTTGACCTAACGTCTTCAGGTTTGATGTAAGTATGTTCTTCTAGAAGCCATCTCCCACTGTCCCTCCCCCACTTCAGTCATGTAGGTGACCAATGAATCTTGTTCCACTTCTTCAAGGTTGGGTCTTATCTACCCATCTCATCTTCTCCTGGAGTTCATCAGACAAAATACTTTTGAATAATGAAACTATACATTCTTAAAGATAAAGCTGCATCAAACAAGATTATTTTAAGTACTGTTAAGGAGCTTTCAATTTCCCATCCTTGACCTGATCCAGCAGCTGGCCAGGGTGCCCCTTCTCCATACCTTCATCTCCTTTCCTGTCTCTAGTAATCTCATCTCCTGGCACAGTTTAGCTACCAGGATAGCTTTAGAAAAAATAAATTATTTAGATAAGAATTTGCCCACCTGCACTATGTGGTCAGATTTCCAAGTTAAGTTGTCCTGAATTCACCTATAACAGGGCTTTGCTTCATTTATATAAAAGCAAACTGAATTTGTTGACTGTCTTATTACAGAATTTTAAAGGATAGGTTTCTACATCTGTTCCTGAAAGGCATGCCTATGGCATATTAGAAGAGCAAAGAAAGTAAAGGTTCATATATCCCACAATCCTTATGACTACACATTCTCTCTACCCACACAACAGCTATCAGTTTTTTCCCCCCTCAGGGACATTTTTTAACCATAATTAGTCACATAATGAAATGGTAATGATTTGATGGCATGAGGCAGCGATTTCTAGATTTCTTGCATATTTACAGATTTTTGCATGAGGTTATTATGCAAGAACACCTCTTTTTAACTATACAAACAAGGTTTGATTTCCTAAACTATTAAATGAAAATCATAAGGAGAATATATTATTTTGACTGACATCTGAGATGAAGCATAAAGATCTCCACACTATTAACTTCTTAGGCTTGGTTTAGAAGCCATCCTATTAAAGAAAGACAAATGCATAAACCCACATGAGAAGGTTTAATTCAACTTTTAAAAAATGTTCATTGCTTGCTAAATACAGTGCAGGTGCTGTGGATACAAAATGGGAAAAAAAAAACATTTTCTGCCCTCTAGGAACTTGGATTTTACCTAGGAAATAACATTTAACAAATATATAAATACAATATAATTTAAGAAGGAGGGGAATTGGAAGGATGGGAAAAGGCACAGGAGAAAGAAACTGAGTAGGGAGCTAACTTGGTCATAGCTACTACACCTTTGGGAGATTATTTTGGTAGTTTTGCAGAAGATGGACTGAAAAAGGAGTCTGGATATATGAATGACTTGACCAAGCCAGCAGTCAATTTTAGATGTTTAGATGCAAGTGAAAGATCACATTTGAAATGGTAGCATGGTGCTGTGAAAAGAACCTTGGATTTGGAATCAGTGAGATTTCTGTTCTGATCCTGAGCAAGTCATTTAGCCAACTTTTCTGGGTCTGTTTGTAGAATGAAGGGGTTGGACTAAACCTCTAAGTTTTCATCAGAAGTCCACGATTTCATAACCAGATTATTTTATGATTACTGGATAGCAAACCATTAAAAGTGTCAGATGAGGAAAAATAGCTATTCACCAAGATCGTAGAAAATATGTATCTCCTAATAAATTGCCTACATAATTTTTGTGAGATTTTTTTTGGTACTTAATCTTATAATAACTTCACTTAAATTATTGTAGCTGGTAGGCATCATTGTGTGAAGATTGGATGGTATTTGGTTGTTAGAAATTCTTTGCCATTCCATTGGTGGCTGAGAATCTGTGGGCTAGGCACTCTTTGAATCTCCCTGACCTTCACCTTCCTTATTAAAAAATAAATAAATAAATTTGAAACATGTGCCCCAGAGTTCTTCACAGACATGCTTCAGGAAATTGAATGGCATTTTGAATGCCAGAGGGTTTTATTGGCATGCTAAGTCCGTGAAAGGCACCAGCACAAAGCCCAAGGGTTACCCACAGGGTTGCCCTTTATTAACAATGCTTTCCTGAACAGCTTGCTGAAGACCCTTGATACTTTGGCCTCAGAGAAGCATACCCCATTTGAAACTCAAATGATTATTTCAGCCACTCTGAAGAAGGTTAAATAATTGCCCATCTTTTAAAAATATTAATGGTTTATATTATTATAACATTCATTTAAAAATTTATTTTTCTTCTGAACTTAATGCATATCAATTAAAAAGAATATTTTATTTACCAAATAGAAGAAAAGAGGATAATAGATGAAACTGTGACTCTCTTTCTCTACAACTTGCTTTTTTCCCTTTTAAAAATTATATATTTAACATTTAAAATATGTACATCCTGTCTGTTTCCTTCTTACCTTCATTCTATTCTCTTTTGTGCATTTGAAAAAGGTTTCAATGATCTTTTTTTGATAACTCTGTCACTAGTTCCCCCTCCCACCAATCCATCTTTCTGTAAAAAAGCAAACAAAAACACCAGTCTTGTAACAAATAAGAATAATCAAGCAAAACAAATCTGCACAATTGCCAACATCATATTCGTTACTGAATATCTTCCCCACCTCCCTTCAAACCCTATACTTGTAACAATGATTAAAAAAGAAAAGAAAAAAATCAGTAAAATAAGCAACACTTTCACCCTGTGGGACAGTATATTCAATATTCCATACTCCCGTTATCCTCAAGATTTCTCTAGCAATGTTTGATCATCACAATCACACATTTCAATTTTGGAAAAAAGGTATCCTTAATTTCCTAGAGATAGATATAATGGGAATGGGAATTAGGCATCATATCATATCAATATGAATTTCCTTTCCCCACTCTAATCAATTTTAATAATTCAAAACAAATTCAATTTCCTTTATGTTGATGAAGTCATTATGTATATTGATTAGGGTTGTCAAAACCAATAGCAATAGGAAAAGAGGTTGAGTTGGTCATGTGTCAAGGGTGGATAACATCTTGTCACCGAAGTGTTAAGGATCTTCAGCAAGCTGTACAGGAAAGTATTATTAATGTAGTGCACGCCTGTGCGTAGCCTTGGGCCCTGTGCTTCCTTAGGCCAGTCAAAGTTCTCCATTGGTATTCTTCATGTAAGAGAAATCAAGGAAAACCTATATAACCTATAAAGTGGATATCCTACAGCAAAGCACTCCAATATCTTTGCCAAGAAAAGAAAACAAAAAAACAAACAAATAAATAGGGTCATGAGGAGTTGGACATGACTGAAACAACTGAACAATGACACCATACTTATCCTTCCTAATTTCAATGAAAACTGCATTGTTTTGGTGGATCAGTGAACTCACTGATGTGGATATTCCTTCCACCTATGTAAATCTCAAGATATATTCTCAACCTGTGTGATTCTTTTCTGTGTCTTTATTCAACTCCTCCAGGGGAAATTGACCCCTCTCAGAGTCTCTTTACTACCTCATTAGTAAAATGTGGGGATTGGTCTAGTTAACCCTTAAGGTTAAAGCTTGAAAATATGGGGTAACTTGAGACCTCAAGGAGATTGTTCTATTCAACTTGGGACCACTTAATACATTGTATTCCCTTGTTCAGTGGTCCTTGGATAAGAACCTTGTACAAAAGTATTCTGTTTCTAGGCAAGAATTTGTTGACCCTGAATAACCATAGGAATGAGCAGGCTCCTTCTCCAGGTAACGAACCTGTAGTCCATTCCATTCAATAAGACATAGAGTGACCTGAGCCATAAGGCATCCTTAGCTGATTAAGTGCCCACTGGGTCCTTATCAGAGAAAATAGATAACCTGGGATTAAATCATTGGGAGTCAACTAAATGATCAAATGTTGAAAAAGGGGCAGAGCTGCTTTATCATTAATGTTATCTCAGATAATGTGTCTGGTTACAGTGGTTTGTCATGTTTATCAAAACCAAATTCTATTAGAATCTTTTTTTTCCTTACTTCTTACACTTCTGTTGACATAAGATATAGATGTACCTTTCTTAATTTACATTCTGGTGATTTCTTATTCAGGAATGCACTTATGACCATAAATTGGACCACAGATTTAGAGCTCCTGATCTCTGAGTTCTTATTCCTACTCTATTATCCAATTATATCCTATCCTGTCTCTTTTGGGAAGGGAAGGGGAGGGAACTTGCAGGAACACTTGTGATTTCATTGATGTAGAGAACTTCTATGGAAACTTTCTCACTTGATGCAAATAGCCACATCCTTTGTAATTTACAGGTTTAGAGAGTTGCTTGGGGATCTTGAGGGGTTAAATGACTTACCCATATTCTTCCATGTGTCAGAGGCAGGACTTGAACCTAGCTCTTTCAAAATCCAAGATTGGTCCTCTATCCATCTTCCTATACTGGCTTGCTTTTCAAACCTCTTTTTGGTAAATTAAAAAAGAAACCCACCACCTTTGTGTTTTTAGAATAAGTGCAGATTATTAAAAAAGTATCCTTAATTTCCCAGAGATAGATATAATGGGAATGGGAATTAGGCATCATATCAATATAGACAATGGAATTTCCTTTCCCTACCTAACTTTTAGGGTCAAGGTAGAAGAAAGATATGAATCTGGTGATGTACAATGGGGCAGAAAAAAAGTGTTTGATATAAGTCATGGCTGGTTGGGACCTAAATATTTTTGGTGTTCTAGAATGTCAGCTCCTTGAGGACAATAACTGTTTCTTATTCTTATTATTAATATTGTCATTATTATTGTTAACTTCTTTAGTGCCTAGGCACTTAATTTTATTGAATCAAATTTAACTACTTAATTTTATTAAATACCCCAGGGAGAAACTAACAACTATATTCTTCTTTAACGTACAGTGATGATCACAGACTACTTGCCTCTATAAAACTAAAAGATTTCAAATGTCTTCTTGTTGTTGCTATAATTCTTCCTCTTTGTAGTCTTTTTTTGGGGGTGGGGATGGGCTAATATTATTCTCAATAGGCTGTTTCATTGCTTTTACTTAGCCATAATATTAAATAGAGAGAACTTTCCATTACTCGAAGGTTCTAGACGAATATAAAAGTTACTGGAAAATTTCATCCTCTCCCACACAGCTGTTGAACAACAATGCCTGTGGACACATGAGTTTGGCAGGCAGAATCAGAGTTATAGTGGTTCTCTGGGATGAAGGCATTGTGTAACTGTGAGAAGAAATGCTTAGCGTTGAATAGTAATAAACTATGGCAACAGCACTCTTAGCTACAAAGTTTGGAGTACAACACCCACTCTGCCATTACTCCCCAAACCTGCACCGACCTGAACACTTGCAGGTTGGGTACCCAAAGGGATGACTGATATCTCAATTAACCCTGTGTGTGTTTCCACATTCTATAATTCCAAAGTCCCCACTGGTGTGCTTTCCAATAACAATCAACCAATAGATTAAATAAGCTTTTAGCAAAGGCATTTACTAACAAACCATGAGAATAGGGGCAGCTAGGTGGTGCAGTAAGAGCGCCGGCCCTGGAATTGGGAGGACCTGGGATCAGTTCCAGCCTCCGATATTTAACACCCACACAAAAAAACTGGCCATGTAACCTTGGGCAAGTTACTTAATCCCAATTGCTTTCAAAAAATAAAAAAAAAACATGAGAATAGTTGGTTCAAAACATTCCCCTTCAAAACTCATGGCTCACTCTTGGAAAAATATACACAGTACCCATGAGAAAAATGGGCTCACATGTTGAGTATAATAGTAGTGAGACAGACATGTAGGGACCATGTCTAGCAAAAAAGGGGTAATTCATAACTCCTCGTACTGCTCAAAACGCCCTTCTTTCATCCCAACTCTCCTTGGACGAGGTTGCTCATAAAGGCTCTGAGGATCAGTTCTTTCCTTAAGTTAAAAACTGGCACTTCTTTCCATCTTAAGGAGTTATGCTCCTTGAAGCTGTCACCTTCCTGCAGAGACTCTCTGAATTTATTTGTTCTTTAGGTGTCTTTGTCAACCCTATAAAAAGTTTGGTTAAAGGAGACAGACAAATACTAATATAAAATTACAACATTAATTTGTTATTCCCTTAAGGCTAGCAGTACTTGTACAAAGAGTTAGGAGAGCTACATCCTAACTGATGGACAGACGAATCAGAAGACTTTTTATCCATCTTAGAACCATCCCAACTCTGGGTGACTGTGTCACACAATTTTATGGTCTCCATTTCTTACCATCTATATGTGATGAAGAAGTTCCTAGTTTGTAAATGCAAATTGACAACAAATGGAACAGGGTCTATTGACATTTTATGGTCTCAGGCTGCCTGTTTTTCTCCCTAGATAAGGAGGAATCCTGTCTACAGCCTTATTTGGTTTCTAGTGTCTTGCTGGCAAGGGAAAACAGTCTGTTTGATTAATTCAGACTTTGGCCAAAATATGATATTTAATGATTATCACTTTCAACTCCAAGTGTAGGCAATTTCCTTATTATCAGCCACTGCACTCTGAGGATACTTCAGATGCCTCCTTGAAGGCCTTCCAGGCTTTTTAGATCTTTTAGAACTCAAACTTATTTCTTGTCCTAGATAGAGATAGAGATGTGTGTGTGTGTGTGTGCGCGCGCATAGATACATGCATTTTCTCTAATTGTTCCCCATGCCCAGAATGCTCTGCCTCCTCAACTGGTGACGTCTCTGGCTTCTTTTGAGTCCCAACTAAAATCTTACTTTCTATAGGAAATCTACCCCAACTGTTCTTAATGCCAGTGCTTTCTTACTTTTAATTATTTGCTATTTATATTTGTTTGCAGGTTTCTCCCCCATTAGATTGGAAGCTCTTTGAGTCACTTTTGATATCCTGACACAGTGTAGGCACTTAATAAATGTTTATTAATTGATTGATATATTAGCATGCATATTCACCTAAGATCAGGAAAGAATAAGTACAAAGAGACAGAAGCAGCAGTGGCTGGGTAGGGAAATGGAGCCAACTGCCCCTCACTCCTGACTTTATGTAGGCAGTTCAGAATAGTCCTGCCTCGCTGACTTACCCAAAAGGAAAAGAGGGAGTCACAGGTATGTGATGCACCTCTTTTATACATCACCATATTGTGTAATAGATAGAGAGCCAGCCTTGGAGCCAGGAAAACCTGGATTTAGGTGGTTCCTCTGGCACATATTGGTTATGTGACTGAACAAATTACTTAAATTCTCACAGTTCTTGGGTGCTCTCTAAGACTAGAAGTTTAAGATAAGATACTGACTTGTTTTGGTAGAGGGAGTTTGCTATACCAGTGAAATCACCGGTTTAACTCCTATCTGTAAATGATTCATCAGCCAGTTACGGAATTCTTCATTTTCCCACAGTATTGAATCCTTTGGTGATAAGTCATAGATAGTTAGCAGTAGGCTCATACAAGTTCCACAAAGTGGAATAGAACCAGGCAGGGGATATCTGCACAATCAATTTTAAGGGTTAGTTGCCAAATATTATCTCCAGTCACACCTATGAACAGGGCGAGAGTGTTGGCTTTAGAGTCAGAGAACACATGTGATATTTTGAGCTAAAATGCTATAACTTTGTCTTGGGGTGGTGAGAAAAACGAGAATTTCTTTTGATTCCTTTTTTTCCTCTTTCTATAGGCCAGTTTGGATCATCAGTTGCCTCTTACTTTCACTTTTTGCGGTGGATGTATGGAGTGAATATGGTTCTCTTTGTACTGACATTTAGCCTTATCATGTTACCTGAGGTGAGACTATGTAATTTGGAAATCACATTTAAGTAAGTTTCTCACTAGACCAAGAACACTCACAAGGACATTTTTTTTTTATCCTTAAGAATGAAATGATTGCCAGGTGATGTAGAGATGTCAAAATGCTACCCTTGTGGGGGTACTCTGATGCCTTTGGGCATTTGCATGAGTTTGCCTTAGGGATCTACTTACTAATGACTTCAAGAATATATTTTTCTGATTTTTGAAAGGAAGAGTGGTTTATTGTGTTATCTTTTTCTTAGAGAAAATACATCTAAGCAATCAGACACACAGAAGGTGGGATTGGGGGGAAGTCATCCTTAAGCTGAGCACAAGTCTAGAAGTAGGGGGTGGGAAGGAGACAGAGTGAGGAGGAAGGTAGATAGCTGGGCTAATGTGAGGATGGAGGCAGGGCAGGTGCAGAGTATGAGATGAAACACAGTGCCTGCATAAAATTAACCAGAACTATATGTCCAATGATTATATAAAGATGAATGACTCACTTTATAGGAAAATAAAAGTGACAGTATATGATAATTTTCAAAAGACTTTGCTCAGAAATATAAATATTTCCTCAACTTAAATTGACAAATATTTATTGAATGCCCATGGTCTATAATAAATTGCTATATCTCTAAATGATGGAACATATTACACCCCATTTCCCATAGCCAGGGATCATTGTTTAGTTGTGTAAACTCATTTGGGTAAAAATAATGTCTTACATTGCAATAATGGCTTTAACTTTACAGAGCACTTTCATGCTGATGATATCATTTAATCCTAATCATAATCTTCAAAAGGAAGATGCGGGGATGGCTAGGTGGCTCAGTGAGTAAAGGGCCAGCCCCAGAGTCAGGAGGACCTGAGTTCAGTTCCGGCCTCAGACACTAAACACCCACACAAAAAAAACTAGCCGTGTAACCTTGGGCAAGTTATTTAACCCCAATTGCCCTCCAAAAGGCAAAAAAAAAGTAAGGTAGGTGTTATCTATTTAACAAATGAAGAAATGAAATCACTGGGAGGATAATGGACTTGCCCTCAAGAAGTTTATATTTGGCCAGGTGAGAAAGCTATGGTAAAATAATCTAGGCAGCAGGTAAGAAGTGGAACTAGGGTGGTGGTTAAGTGATAAGAAGTATGTACATACACACACACACACACACACACACACACACACACACACAAACAAAATCCTGTGAAATGACAAGACTTGACAACAGATTGGATAGGTGAGGTGAGTCCAAGGGAGGAGTGAAGGACAACATGGAGATTGGAGGATGGTGGTACCTCCATAAAGAAGACATTTCAGAAAAGCTAAGAGCCATATGATCATAAATGTAAAGCTGGAAAGAAATTTAGACACCATTGAGTCCAACCTCCTCATCTGACAGATAAGGAAACTGAATACTAGAGAGATCAAAGAACTACACATGAGGATATAATTCTTGACTTCTATTTTAGCCATGTTGAGTTTGAGATGTCTATAGGACATGTAGTTTGAAATGGATTTGTAGGATTTTATCTCAGCAGGGAAAGTAGGACTGGCTATATGTCTGGAAATCATCTTTATAGAGATGATAACTAAGCTCTTGGGAGTGGATGAGGTCATCAAAGGAGAGGATAGAAAGAGAGAAGAGAAAGAAGAGGGTCCAGGCCAGAACTTCAGTGGCCATCCTTATCTTGGGAAAGTAAGAACTATGAGGATTCAGCAAAGATGACTGAAGGAGTAGTTAAACAGGTAGGAAGATAACCCAGAGAGGAGAGAATATCCTTAAGTTGACTAATAGTGTCTGCTGTCCCAGAGAGTTTACAAAGAATGAAAATTTAGAAAATTGCCATGAAATTTGGCAATTAAGAGATTGTTGACACATTTGGAGAGAACAGTTTCATTTGCATAATGGGCACAGAAGTCAGTACATTTGGGTTTAGAAGACTGAGAAGAAAAGTGGAGACAATCAGTATATAGATGACTTTTTTCAAGGAATTTAGGGAAAGGAAAGAGAGATATGAACTAATAGCTAGCTAGTAATAGCTAGTTAGCTAGTGCAGAATGAAATTTGTAGTGGGCCAAATTAGCATAGTTTTGTGATTTCTTCCAGTTCCATTCAGCAATACATGAATAGGAGCAAAAAAGGCAGATGAAAGTAGTAATTCGGGTTTGGACATATCATGACTTATCATGATAAAAAGTAAGAAAAGAAGGAAGGAAGGAAGAAGGAGGGATTTATTAAGTGCCAACTATGTTCCAGGCACTGTGTTAAGCATTTTACAAGTATTATCTCATTTGATCCTCATGACAACCCTATAAATTAGGTGCTATTTCTATCCATCTTTTAAGTCAAAGAAACTAGGGCAGATAGAAGTTAAGTGACTTGCCTACGGTCATAGCTAGAGGCCATGTTTGAACTCAAGCCTTCCTGACTTCAGGCCAGGTGTGCCACCTGCCTGTTTCTGTAATCTTCAATAGGCCTGGGGTATAAGGGATTAGAATAGAAGACAGTATAAAATTCATCTGGCTTAAGAAAGGATCTTTAGGAAGGTAGCAGGGAATTATCAATGCGGTGGTCATGGTCTGAGAAAGTGTTAGGGGTTTGAAGGGATTTGGGGCTTGCAGTGAGAATCATGAAGATGGTGAGAGATTTAAAAACAGAGAAGGATAGAACAATAAAAAATTGTGATCAGATAAAGAAATTTCAGAGTACATGAATATGGAGGTGAAATATTTGTGGAAGATGGCAATATCACGGAGAAGATCATCTCTATATGTAGCTGAGGTAGAATGGAGGAGTAGGTCATAGGAATTGAGTAGACTAAGCAGTTAGAAAGTTAAGATACTCAAGGGGACATCGATGTTGAAGTCCTCTAGAATGAAGATGGGAGTTGGGAAAAGACAAAGATAGTCAGACACTAAACTTTTGAAAAAGGAAGGAGAACATCCTGAACATTAGTAGATAATGGCCACCAGGATCTGTATTGGATGATGAATTTGTACAAGGTGAACCTCAAAAGAAAGGGCTGCTGAGTGATGATAGTAGAGGGAGAGTCTGGAAGTGGCAATGAGGAGCAAGAAATATTCCAGTTTCACTAACATGACCAGTGAATGGGGCATGTTAGAAAAAGTATAGCCAGTGCTGAAAATGGTGGTCAGGGAAGCAGTTTCATCAGTAGGGAATCAGTCTCAGTGAATGCCAGAAAGTAGATGGAAGGAATGAGAAAGGAAAATGTTTTAGATTCAAGGACATTCATTAGTTATGAGGCAGCTGTTCCAAAGGGTCAGTCACATCTAGAGGGGGCTCTGAGGCTATATATATTATATATATATAATATTTATAAAGCACATTACAAACCTTAAAGCACTATTATAAATACTAGCTATTATTATTCATATTCCAGACTCTACCACTTATGGTATGACCTTTGACATTTACTTTTCCTCTCTGGACCTCAATTTCCTCATCTGTAAAATGAAAGGCTAAATGACCACTATAGTTAGTTCCTGTTCTAAATCTATGACTGTTTATGATCTCACTTTCTCCTATTGTAGTAGTTCAGCATCTCCCTGGAAAAAAGGCTCTTAATTTTTGTTGTGTGTCCTTCTCTCTGAGGGAGTCTGATGAGGCCTTCTTAAAACTATGTTTTTAAATGCATAAAATAATAGAATTACAAAAGAAACTAGTTATATTGAATTATAGTTCTCAAAATAATTTTTAAACTAATTTCATGGGCTCCTGGTTAAGAACTGCTACCCTAAAGTATGATATAAATTAAATGAACTTTGCAGTTATTTTGAAAACATAGTATACTACATTATCAGAAAGCAGAGTCATTTCTGAAAGCCTTAAAAATTAGAAACTGACTCTCCATTAAAAATATTGCTATCGGGGCGGCCAGGTAGCACAGCGAGTAAGAGCATCAGCTCCAGTGTCGGGATGGCCTGGGGATCGAATCCAGGGCTGAGACATTTAGCACCCACCCAGAAACACCTGGCCCTGTAACCTCGAGCAAGTTACTTAAGCCCAATTGCTTAGGGGCGGCCAGGTGGCTCAGTGAGTAAGAGCACTGGCTCCAGTGTCAGGATGACCTGGGGATCCAATCTGGGCTCAGACACTTAGCACCACACCCAGGGATAACTGGCCACGTAGCCTTGAGCAAGTTGCTTAACCCCGATTGCTTTAAAAAAAAAATTGCAATAATGTAAATTATTCTTTTTAGTACTTCAAACAGAATAAGCACTTAACAAGTGGTTTTTCAAATAAATGAAAGAATATACCTTGAAAAAATAAATGAAGGTTGTCTATGTATCTTATGCCATGTCTCTGATCACTAACTATTGTTTCAAATTCTGTCTATATAGGCATTATGGGGTTTGCCATATGGAAGTTTACCTAGAAAAACAGTCCCAAGAGCGGAAGAAGCAACTGCCCAGAACTTTGGTGTATTATATGACTTCAATGTAAGTGTCTTTCCAGAGAACTAAGGTCCAGAATGAATTCAGACCTTTGGGGCTCCCGGGACATGGTTTCCAGAATGTACTCAACATTTTGGAAGCAAAAGTCTCATTCCACTATATTGGAAATGGGTAACAATCTATTGGAAATCCAATCTCATTTTGAGGATTTTCTTAGCTATGGTGAAGTAATTTCAAATTTAACCAGCTATTAGAGCAATTTTTTTTAAAGCAAAGCTATGGTTGAAACTTGAGGGAATAGATAGTAAAGTACACAATGAACTTGGAACTCATACTTGGAGTTCAAAGAACACAAGCAACTATTCATACCCTTCTAGATTGTAAACTCCTTGAGGGCATGGATCAATCATCCCTTATCTTCTGTGGCTTACCATAGGCACCTAAATGTCTCCTGTTTTTAAAATCAACAAAGTGAATAAGAGCCATTCCGATTTATTTTGATTTTCCCTGAGAGTTTACAAATGTGCTTTTTTTGGCTAGGATGGCTGAAGTTTTGCTGCTTGTCTAGTAGAGTCAAAACTTTCAGATTTAAAAAAAGAACCACCCTTCCTTCCTCAATGTACGGACTTCAAAAGTTCTTTGTCCTCTCTGGACAATAATAGTACTTGTTGATGATAGGAATATTTTAATTATTCCACTGGATTATGTCTACTTACTGAGAATATTTCATGAACTGGACTTAAATCTTTGGCAATGCAACAGGATCCATGTTTTATTTCAAAATTACATTTAGAGCAGAGCTGCTTGAAGTATTGTAAAGCATTGTGGGGTGAGGTCTGGTCATCTCATGGAATCCTTGGAAGGCAGCTTAAAGAAAGTAGACAATAAGGGGCATCTAGGTGGCGCAGTGAGTAGAGAGTCGGCCCCACGTCAGGAGGACCCGAGTTCGGTTCCAGCCTCAGACAATTAACACCCACACAAAAATACTAGCCATGTAACCTTGGGCAAGTTATTTAGCCCCAATTGCCCTCCAAAAAGCAAAAAGAAAAAGTAGACAATAAAGGGACAGGTCTTGGGGCGGCTAGGTGACACAGCGGATAGAGCACCCGCCCTGAAGTCAGGAGGACCTGAGTTAAAATTCAGCCTCAGACACTTAACACAAAAACTAGCCATGTGGGCAAGTCACTTAACCCCAATTTCCCTCCAAAAAGCCGAAAAAAAAGGGGGGGCAGGTCTTATATAGAATGGAAAGTGAAGAAAGGAAGAAGAAAAGAGTACTTATGTGGAGAACTGTTCATATGTTTAACTTGGCTGCCATGTCTTTTTTTTTCAACATATACTGTCTTTCCCCACTAGGTTATCAACTCATCAGTGGCCGAAAGTCATATCTTCTAGTTCTTCTGTATATCACACAATGTGAAATACAATCTAATATACTTTAGTAAGGTCTCAATAAATTTTGTTGACTGACTTTTTGAATTAAGGAGAGGAATATAGATTTGGAACCAGAATGGAACTCAGAGGACTTCCTCATAGAAGTTTTTAGTGATTGTTTTTTTGGTGTTTTGTTTTGTTTTTTTGAGAGGGGAAGGCAGGGAAATTGGGGTCAAGTGACTTGCCCAAGGTCACACAACTAGTAAGTGTTAAATGTCTGAGGCTGGATTTGAACTCAGGTCCTCCTCACTCCAGGGCTGGTGCTCTATTCACTATATCATCTAGCTGCCCCAGTTTTTTGTGATTTCCATGAGTCTGGTAAATGCTATAGTGGATAGAATCCTAGAGTTGGACTCAGGAAAGTTAAAATCTTTCCTCAGAGACTTTGTAACTACATGACCTTAAAGTTGATTAACCTCTCTCCACCTCACCTCATCTGCAAAATGGGGATGACAGCAACAACAGGCTTATTAGGATCAAATGAGATAATATGTGTAAAGAGTCTTGAAAACTGTCAAACAATATGTAAATATTTATTACTTTTATTATTACCTATATAGTAAGTGACAAAGTTGGGATTTAAACCTAAGGCTTTTCTCTTTGATAATCTTCTAAAAGTCAAATAATGCCCAACAGAAGAGCCTATTGACTCTGGAAGACAGAAGATAGTAGCAGACTAATTTGAGCAGTGATATAAGCATACGTTTAAAGAGAGTTTCCTAGTTTCTGAGAGGAGAAAATCATCAATCAGAGGGATAATTAGGGCAGGGTGATCAGAGCTTAATCCCATGTCAATGACATTTAGAGTGTGCTGATGATACTTGTTCAGGATAGGAAACATTGCTTTTTGTTTTTGTTTTTAATGTGCTTAACAGATAGTTAGCAAGAATGTGTTAAAAATAGGAAGCCGACTTTTGGCCTGAAAACTCCTCCCCAGTCTGATGTGGCTTATTCCACCTACTTATTCAACCTTGATTTTATTTCATTTTAAAAGTTAATTTTAGGGCATGTTTCATTCTGCTTTCCCTGGGGCTGTTTTGTGATGCTTTCCTTGGGCACTGAAATTTCTAGTGATAGTTCTGATTGAGGTATAGAATAAGCACAATAACCTTATGGGTCCACTATTTCCAAGCAGGGCAGGAAGTACTCTACCACCCACACAAGGTGGACCTTCCTTTTTTTTTTTAATCTTGTTTCTCCTCTTTGTCACATTTTCATCTCCTTTCACTTTCCCCTTCTTTCGTTTTCCTTTTTTCCCCCATGCCAATTCTGTATACCTGTGCATATTGCTTGAGCCCACTTGGACTCTTAGAGCTGAAGAGGTTGACATTGTCTGAGAGAGAACCCTAGAGAAGGGGGAATTCATTCATAAGAGCATAGGATATTAAGAAGTCCATGAAAATGTGACAGAGAAAGGTGAAATGGGAGTAGGGTCCCCCTGTCACCCATAAGGGGAGTATATTAAAAATAAAAAGCCAGGACAGCCAGGTAGCACAGCAAGTAAGAGCACTGGCTCCAGTGTCGGGATGACCTGGGGATCAAATCCGGGCTCAGACACTTAGCACCCACCCAGAAACACCTGGCCGTGTAACCTTGAGCAAGTTACTTAACCCCAATTGCTTATGGGCGGCCAGGTGGCTCAGTGAGTAAGAGCACTGGCTCCAGTGTTGGGATGACCTGGGGATTGAATCCGGGCTCAGACACTTAGCACCCACCCAGAAACACCTGGCCGTGTAACCTTGAGCAAGTTACTTAACCCCAATTGCTTAAAAAAAAGCCAGAAACCTTTTTGTAGGACGACATCATTGGTAAAAAGACTACACCTCCAATGTCCTTCTTATTTTTAAATTTCAAAACCAAACCCACAGAGACAGATATGCACAGAAATTTACAAATGTGCATAGAAACACACACATTCACATGCACACACATATGTATGCCCTTACCTGGGCATTGATATTCAAATTTGGGGAAAGATTCAGCATTCAAATGTGAAAATGCTTGACAAGACCTCTGTCACATTTCATCTCTCCTTAGTGTTTTAGGAGGAAACAAAAAATCAAGGCATTGATTTCCACATTTAATCTGGTAGTAGGATGTAGTGTAATTTGTACTTAGGTTCTATTTCTATATCATAGCTATTATGATGTCCCTCATGTCTGGCATGAAACCTTACATGTAGTAGGTGCTTAATAATTGCATGTCGAATTATCTGAGTAGTAAACTCTGAGGATGTTGGCCACACGAAGGGGGGAATTTACATCTCTCATATTACAGCGGCACATCATCTGTGTTGGAAGATTTTTGCTGTTGTTTTTTAAATCATCCTGAATTGTTATCAAGCTTTATCTCTCTCTTTACATACTTAGACAGTTGATTCTTTGAACCCAAGGGTGGGACCTTATACCTAACCCTACGATTGCTTTTTGATCCCCGATGACATGCCACTTTGCCAGGAAGCTCAGCAGCGGATACTCACCTACAGAACTCTCAGAGTAAATCAGTGACCGCTTTCTTTATCATTTGTCAGAATCCATCAGCATGATCTCTCTTTCGAAGAACTCTGAATCTGTTCTCTGCGGCAGCAGCAATCAGCTACTTGGGGGTTGATAGACAGGTATCCTCACAACCTAATATAGAAGAAAATGAGAAAGGGCTATGTAGACTACTGCTTCTCCAAGTCCTACTTGGCAATTTGCTGCCAAACTCTCATATCCAATTGTCGTCCCTGACCCGTATATATATAGTGACGAGCTTACTCAGAGCCACGTATGAAACATAACCTGTGGTGGGGTTGTTGTGGGTTTGTCACGGTGCCGCGTGGAGGAGTTTGGCATGCTGCTGTTGTTTTTCACTGCAGGTGGGGAAACCACAAGGTTGTGGGTTTTGTATTTTTTGCTTAATTTATTTTATTTTAATTTATAGAGTAAAACAATCATTTCCATAACACAGTAGCAATAAAAAGATGATTTCACATGAAACTGCAAATCTGCTATTCAGAACTTGCCATTCCTTTCAAATATAAGCAAAATTATCATGCGCATTTAATTTTTCTCCCCTTTATATCTTCCCTCCTCTCCCCAACCTCTACCAGCCCTCCTAGGGATAGCTACCATTCAACACAAATAGGTATATGTGTGTGTATATATATATATATATGAATATATATGTATGCATGTATATGTATGTGTATGTGTGTGTGTATATATATATATACACACAAAAAACTATTCTATACATACTTCTATTTATCAGTTCTTTCTCTAGATGCAGATACAATCTTATTCATATGTCCTTTATAGTTAATTTGGGTATTTATTTATTTTTTTGGTTTTTTAAAGTGTTTTTTCAGTTTTCAAATGCTTTATTAACTTCTGATTTGCATCATTCATTTCCACCAGATTTTGAGTTACAAATTTTCTCCCCGTGTTTCGCCTACCCACTCCCCCAAAATAGCAATCCCACAGGATATCCCCTCCTCCAATCTGCTCTCTCCCATATCTTCTCCCATACCTTAGACTTTTCCAGTAGGGCATGGTGGATCTCTATGCCCCAGTGCCTGTATATCTTATTTCCCAATTACATGTAAAATAGTATTAATAATATATATATATGTATATATATATTAAACATTTGATTTTAAAACTTTGAATTCCATATTCATTCCTTTCCTCCCTTGTCACCCACCGTCACTGGGAAGATAAACAATTCAGTATAGGTTGTACATTGTAGCTAATACAAAACAATAACATAGTAGATATATTGTAAAAGACTGACTATATTTCCCTCCCTCCTATCCCACCTCCCACTTGTTCTATTCTTTACATTGATCCCATCCCTTTTCAAAAGTGGGTGCTTCCACCTTCCCTCTCCCCCAGTCTGTCCTCCCTTCCATCATCCCCCCTCTCATTCCCTTCTGCCCCTACTCTCTTGTATGGTGAGATACCCTATTTAGTGTGTATGTCATTCCCTCCCTGAGCCAAATTCAATGAGAATAAGGTTGACCCATTCCTTTATGCCTTCCTGTTCTTCCCCTCCATTGTAACCATTTTCCCTTGCCTCTTCTGTATGAGATAGTTTACCCCATTCTGTCTCTCCCCATCTCCTCTCATTATATTCCTCTCACCTCTTAATTTCACATTTTAAGTATCATCCCTTCCTATTAAATTGGCCCTGTGCCCTCTATCTATGGATACCTGTAATAATTTCGGTATTTATAATAGACAAAATAACTTTTCACTCAAAGTCATTCTAAAAACAATATTGCTATTACTATATACAGTTTCCTCTTGGTTCTGCTCATTTCACTCTTCATTATTGTGTGCAAGTCTTTCCATGTTCTTCTAAAATCATTGAACTCATCGTTTCTTATAGCATAGTAGTATTCCATCACAATCATATACTGCAGTTTGTCCAACCATTCCCCAATTGAGGAGCATCCCTGTAGTTTCTGGGTCTTTGCCACCACAAAGAGAGCTGCTATAAACATTTCAGAATATATAAACTCTTTTCCTTTTTCCTTAATTATCTTTGAAAATAGACCAAGTAGTGGTATTGCTAGGTCAAAGAGTATAGGTAGTTTAATAACTCTTTGGACATAATTCCAGATTGCTCTCCAAAATAGTTGAATCAGTTCAAAATTCCACCAACAATGAATCATTTGTCCCAATTTTTCTACATCCCCTTCAACATTTGTCATTTTTGGCCTTCTATCATTTTAGCCAATCTGCGGGTATAAAATATCTCGAGTTTCTTTTAATCTACATTTGTCTAATCAATAATGATTTAGAAAATTTTTTGCTATGACTATAAACTATTTTAATTTCTTCATTGGAAAACTGCCTTTTCATATCCTTTGACCATTTATCAATTTGGGAATGACACATTCTTATAGATTAAACAAAGTTCTTTATATATTTTAGATATGAGACATTGATAAACTGCCTATAAAATTCCTCCCCCTCCCCAATTTTCTGCTTTCCTTCTGATCTTGGCTATATTTGTTTTATTTGTACAAAACCTTTTTAAAGTAATCAAAATGATCCATTTTATACCTAACTTTGCTCTCTATCTCTTGTTTATTCAGAAATGGTTTTCCTATCCATAAGCCTGATGGGTAATATGTTCCACATTCTTCTAATTTTCTTGTAAAATCTCCAAGCCATTAATCCATTTTGATTTTGTGGTAAATGATGTGGATATTGTGGCCTTGGAAAATGGTGTGAAATATTGGTCCATTCCTTTTCTGCCATTTTGCTTTCTAAGTTTTCTCAACAATTTTTTAACCAAATAATGAATTCTTATCCCCAAATCTTCAGTCTTTACCCTTGTCAAATACAAAGTTATTACGTTAATTTGGTGCTGTAAATTGTCTACCCTATTCCACTGATCTACCTTTCTATTCCTTAGTCAGTACCAGCTAGTTTTGATAATTACTGCCTTACAATACATTTTAAGATCGAGTACTACTAAACCTCCTTCCTTTATACTTTTTCATTATTTCCTTTGATATTCTTGACTTTTGTTTTTCTAAATGAATTTCATTACATTTTTTTCTAATTCAGTAAAATAATATTTTGGTAACTTAATTGGGGTGGCATTGAATATTATAAATTAATTTGAGTAAAGTTGTTATTTTTATTATATTTTCCCTGCCTACCCATACATAATTAATATTTCTCCAAGTATGTAAATCTGATTTTATTTGTATAAAAAGCTGTTTGTTTGTTTGTTTTTTAAATAATTTTGTTTATATAGTTCCTGGGTTTGGTTTTGTAGGTATACTCCCAGGTATTTTATATTGTCTAGCGTTATTTTAAATAGGGTGTTTTTTTTTTTTTTTTTGCTGTCTCTTCATGTAGAGTTTTGTTTGTTATATATAGGAATGCTGAAGATTTATATGGATTTACTTTATATCCTGTAACATTGCTAAAATTATTAACTGTTTCAACTAACTTTTTAACTGAGTCTTTGGGATTTTCCTAGTATATCGTCATATTGATAGTTTTATCACCTCATTCCTTATTCCGATTCTTTCCATTTCTTTTTCTTCTCTTATTACTATTACTAGGATTTTCAATACAATACTGAATAATATTGATGACAGTGGGCATCCTTTTTTCACACCTGATCTTAGTGGCAAGGCGTCTAGTTTATCCCCATTATAAATAATGATACTGCTGATTTTAGATAAATTTTTTTTTATCAATTTAAGGAAAATTCTGTTCATACCAATACTTTGAACTGTTTTTTGATAGAAATGAGTCTTGGACTCTATCAAAAACTCTTTTGCATCTATTGATATAATCATATGATTTAAAAAAACTTTTGCTATTGATGTAATCAATTATGGTAATAGTTTTCCTTATGTTAAACCATCCTTGCATTCCTGGTATAAATCCCACTTGGTCTTCCTCATTTGGATATAAGTATCATATTTATTTCATAAAAGGACTTTGGTAGGATCCTTTCTTTACCTATTATTCCAAATAATTTATTTAATATTGGAATTAGTTGATCTTTAAATGTTTGTTAGAATTCACTTATAAATCCATTTGGGCCTGGTGTTTTTCTCTTAGGAAGCTCATTTTTGGTCTGTCCAATGTCTTTTTCTAAAATAAGTATCTTTAAATATTCTATCCCCTCTTCTGCTACTCTAAGCAATTTATATTTCTTAAAATATTCTTCCATTTCACTTAACTTGCTAAATTTATTTATATATAATTGGGCAAAATAACTCCTTATAATTGCTTTAATTTCATCTTCATTAATGGTATATTCACCCTTTTCATTTTTATGCTAGTGATTTGGTTTTCTTTTCTTTCTTTTTAAACCAAATTAACCAAATGTTTATCTTTTTTTTTCATAAAACTGACTCCTAGTTTTATTTATTAATTTAATTTATTAATTTATCTATTAATTCAATGAGTTTTTTACTCTCAGTTTTATTAATCTCACCTTTAAAATTTAGGATTTGAAATTTAATGTTTAATTGAGAGTTTTCATTTATTTATTTATTTAATCGCATACCCAATTCATTAGTCTGTTCTTTTTCTATTTTATTGAGGCCAGCATTTAGCAATACAAGTTTTCCTTTAATCACTGTTTTTCCTGTATCCCATAGTTTTTGATATGTTGTCTCATTATTGCCATTCTCTTTATTGAAATTACTAATTGTTTCTATGATTTGTTCTTTAACCCAGTCATTCTTTAAAATTAGGTTAATTTCCAATTAGTTTTTAATCTATGTTTCCTTGGTCCCTTATTAAATATAATTTTTATTACATTATGATCTAAAAAGAATACTTTTAATATTTCTGCTTTTATTCTTTTAACTATATAATTTTCATGTACTAATATATAGTCAGTCTTTGTAAAGGTGCCATGAACCAATGAGAAAAGGTGTTTCCCTTTCTTTTTCTATTCAAATCTCTCCAGATATCTATCATATCTAGTTTATCTAAAATTCTATTCACTTCCTTAACTTCTTTGTTATTTATTTTTTTTATTAGATTTATCTAGTTCTGAGAGGGGAAGATTATAGTCCCCTATTATTATAGTACTACTATCTATTGTCACTTTTTTGACTTTATAGTATTGCCTGTATAGGTTCAATATATTCAGTATATTGATATTACTTCATTGTCTGTGGTACCTTTTATCAAAATGTAGTTATCCTTTTTATCTCTTTTAATTTAAATCTTTTTTAGCCATAAATATGTCTGAGATCATAAGTACTACCCCTGTCCCTTTTGTATCAGTTGAACCATAATAAATTCTACTCCAACCCTTCATTTTAACTCTGTCTCATTGTTGGATTCTGATTTTTAATCTATTCTGCTATCCATTACTGTTTAATGGGTGAGTTCATTCCATTCACATTCAAAGTTATAATTACTATAATTACTATTTTTAAATTTTCCTCCATTTTTGCTGTTTTCCTTCACAGTCTCACTTTTTACCCTATACCTGTTACTTTATATTTTCCCTCTTATTCCTTATTTTGCCACCCTCCTAATCTTAATCTATGCATCTTTATAAAAGTCTCTACCCTCCCATATCACCCAGTTTTTTTACCTTTCTAAAATTTTAGAAAGCTTCTAAACCTCTTCAAATATATACATTTCTTCCTCTTCAACCCAGATGAGAGTAAAGTTCCAATATTATCAGCCCTTCACCCCCATTAGCTTCCTCTATATTAGTTCTTCCTTTCACACCCCATTTTTATTAGATAATTTCTCCTTTTAATCTTTTCCTACCCAAATTTTGTTTCACCTTGCCATATACAACTCAGTCCCCAAAGCTTTTCCTATTTGTCTTTTGTTAGAATGGTCAAACATTATGATATGTAGATCATTATGGGAAGTAAAATGGAATTGAATGTTTCTGCCTTGATCATATGGATTTTCTTCTGGTCTATTAAAATTGAATATATAAAAATTAAATAAATCCAGGTAACTAATCATCTTCAGTAATGTGTGTATGTATATGTATATACCGATATACAATATACATAGATGTATAATAGCATTTATATGGCACTTTAAGGGTTGAAAAGGACTTTACAAATATTATCACATTTTATATTCATAAAACCCTGAGAATCTGGTGCCATTATTATCCCTATTTTGCAGATGAGGAAACCAAGACAGAGATTAAGTAATTGTTCAGGGTCTCACAGCTAGTAAATGTATCTGACGCTGGATTTGAATTTAGGTCTACCTGACTCAAGGCACAATACTCTATTCATTGCTCCATCTAGGGGCCATTTCACTGAACATAGGATCATAGATCTAGAATTGCATAGGACACTAAAGGTCATCTAATCCAATCTTTCATTTTACAGAAGAGGAAACTGAGTCTCTGAGAGGTAAATTGACTTGTCAAATTGACACAGTTAATATGAATGAAATATGTTATGAAATCTTTTTCTCCCCTAGCATCCATTTTCTTAAGTTAGACATTTATAATATTTAAACATAATTATATAATATATAATAATATATTTTGTTATATATAAATAATATATAATAATATAAAATTAAAATATTTTTATACTTATTTGCATACAAAGCCTTGTTTTCATAGGTGGTACAAAGATAAACATGAATTCATACTCTGTCTAATCCATACTATTGATTATTCAAAAAGAATGAATTATATATATATGTATATATATATATATAAGGAAAAACATTTTTAAAAGTCTTGTAATTATTACTACCTTCATAAAGGGAGAGATTTACTTTTATGCTCTAATTGGACCACATTATGGCAGTCCTATAAATCAATTGAAGTAGAGTTGTATAAAGTTCTGGCTGACTGTACACTGTTTGTCCACTATCTAAGGACCAACCTACCTAAGATTGAAGAGGTTTATAGCCAAGTTAATTACAGCATGATGGATTTTTTTAACCCTAACATTACTCATGAAGACCATTTACCGAGGTTTAGTAAGGGATTTTGATCTGTGATGGTGACTGGTATGTTTATCCAGATAAAATAACAATAATCTCTGAAGTACTGAAATAAGAAATTCTCTCCAGAGGTGGCCCCTTGAGGATAGTTACATTTAGTTGACTAGACTATGAATGTATCTTCTTAGAGAAATTATGATTAATATTATTACCTTAAACTTGATATTTAAAACCAATAACAATTAGCCAGTAATGTAGCTAAACATGATGTATAACTCTAGAAGAAAAATCTGTATTTAAACAATTTACATTCTAATTAGATATAGAGGAAGATTTGCACAAATATTATACTGTGTATCCTAGCAATGTAAATTTTAAAAACATATGTTTAGGGGGAGCTAGGTGGTGGAGTAGATAGAGCATTGGTACTCTTGTCAAGAGAACTTGAGTTCAAATCTGACTTTAGACACTTAGCTATACGACCTTGAGCAAGTCATTTAACCCCAATTGCCTCCAGTAAACACATGCGCGCACACACACACACACACACACACACACACACACACACACCACGCACGCGCACACTTCCTTTGGGTCCTCTTCTGAATCTATCTAAAACTGTTGCTTTTCACTCAGTTTTCTTTTCTTCAGAACATAATTGTAGTCTATGTATACACTGCCCTAGTAATGTTGAGTTTACTTCCCATCATTCACAAGTCTTTCCATATTTTCTTTTTTTTCAAACTTATTCCTCTTTATGTTTCTGTAATTTTCCATTATGTGAAATAACATAGCCCTATGAATGAATCTTCCTGAAATTTGTGATGGCCTAATGGGAATGTCTAGAGAGTCTGGGTAACAGTCACATTCATGCATATAAAGTTTATAAAACTGTTTGATTCAGTATGATATGGTCTTTATTTGTCCATATGTGTTTTTCCACATAATATACAGCTTTGCTAATGTCATTAGCTAATGTCATCATCAGATTTTGAATTCTTTTCAAACTGTAGAAGTGACTTGATTTTTATACAGATTTAGAGTAAACTGAATAGTTCCTGAATCATTTTAGGCTGTCTGTCACAATTTAATTCAACTCATTTTAGAACTCCTTTAAACAGTGCTAATTCTGTCCTTAGGTGAAGTACAGACCTTTTACATGTATGATTTGGGCACTAGGGGAAAAAATTCCTATTGTTACTGATCTTATGAAGGTTTTTTGATGGGTTGCTTAATCATTTCAGTTGTCAGACTCTTTGTGATCCCATTTGAGTTTTCTTGGCAAAGTGTTTTGTCATTTCCTCTCCAGCTCATTTTACAGATGAGAAAATTGAGACAAATGAGGTTAAATGACTTGCCCAGAGTCAGACAGCTAATAAGTGTCTGAAGCCAAATTTGAACTCAAGTCTTCTTGACCAATGGCCTGGTACTCTCTCCATTGCACCATAATTATCTCCTCTTTATATATTCATATATACACATGTTGTCTTTACCAACAGAATGTGAGCTCCTCTGAGGACAGGAATTCTTTCATTTCTGTCTTCTTAACCCCAATGCCTAGCATGGTGCCTAGCATATAATAGGCCTTAATAAATATTTGTTGATTGATAGCTTGATTGATCAAATAATAGTGCTTTGAGAATGGTCTTATATCAGGACAGTGACATCTATTTTCAACAGAGCAGGTCTCTGCCTGGAAAAACAAAAACAATAACAAAACTTGCATCTGCTTAGAAATGCTTGAATTTTGGATACATAAATGTTGCCAATCAGCTAGGCAGCCAACCTATTCATCCTCTAAAGGAAAACAATGACTTTCATGCCCAGAGTCATAACCTAAGTTTGGAAATGAATGCTTTGCTGTTCTCTTTTGCATTTAATGATTTTCCTTTCAGGCCTCTTTATCCTTGGGTTTTAGGGTATGGCACAGTATTCTGTCCTCTTTTACGGCTATTACGACAATAAACGGACTATTGGAGCCATGAATTTCAGGATGCCTCTCTCCTACTTTCTGGTGGGAATCATGTGCATTGGATACAGCTTCCTGATTGTCATCAGAACGTAAGTCCCATCTGTCCTCAGGGTAGGAAAAAATGATTACTGTAACCAAAAAAAGAAGGGGGGTAGGCGAGGGAATAGTTTGAGAACTGGGTAAGATTATTATGTTGTTTTATGTCTAGAGAATATACAAATGAGGGGACATGATATACAGTTTTAATATTAGGACTGATGTAAGATTAATATTGCTCCAATATGGTTGGTACACAAGGTCTTCATATCATTCCTCTTCACTTGGATTGATAGCGGGTCACTTATACCACTAGCAACTTTATCAGGCTTGAGCAATTTTTAACCAATATGTTAGCCTTTTAGTACTTTAGAGGTATAAGGGAATTGCTCAGCATAGGCATAGAAAACAGCTTTTGACCCTTCTTTATCCACTCAGAGGTACTTGAGTTCAGTCCTTTTTGCTGATTTTAAGAAATCTGAAGCTTGTCTTCTTATTTTTATTTATTTTTTTTTAAACAATTGGGGTTAAGTAACTTGCTGAAGGTTACATGGCCAGGTGTTTCTGGGTGGGTGCTAAGTGTCTGAGCCCAGATTCGATCTCCAGGTCATCCCAACACTGGAGCCAGTGCTCTTACTCACTGTGCTACCTGGCCGCCCCATCTTCTTATTTTTTTTAAAGTAGAATAGTCATTCAACCAACTATTTCAGCAATATAAAATAACAGAAAAACAAGTGTGGTCTCCAAAGATACCACCAGAATTACAAGTATAATAATGCATTCTCTTAGAAAAGGATGCATTTTATCATAGGGAAGGATTTCAGTTGGAAACAAGATCAAGCGTTTGTTTTTTTTATCCCCCTGCACAAAATATATATTTTCAGTAACATGTTTAGGAACATTGGAAGAAAATTATGGCATATATTTAGGCTTTCAGACTCTTATCCCAGTTTGTTGTTGTTTAGTCAATTAGTTGTGTTTGACTCTTTGTGATCCCATTTAGGGTTTTCTTGGCAAAGCTACTGGAGTAGTTTGCCATTTCCTTCTCGAGCTCATTTCACTGATGAAGAACTAAGGCAAACAGGGTTAAGTGACTTGTCCCAGATCACACAGCTAGTAAGTGTCTGAGGTCAAATTTGAACTCAGGTCCTCCTGACTTGTAGGACTGGCGCTCTATCCACTGTGCCATCTAACTGACCCCCTTGTCCCAGCTAGTAACCAGTAACACACACTAGCTTCACCTGATAGTTACAGATGAAAACATCTACCTGCACTTTACCAAATCCCTTGTCAGGATTTGCTAGCTTATCTTTTTGATTAGCACAGAGTTTCTTCATAACTAGTTTTCAGGGGCTTCCAGGTATTCCAGGAGGACAAAGTATATAGAACAACATGTGGGGTATTTACCTAAATTGTCTAGACATATCTACTTTACTGAAATCGGGATTAACATATAATTTATTAAGTATTGGTTTGATTTTTAACTTCCTGACTAATAAGGTGTAGGCTTTGTCCTTTACCATTTTTCTGTGACCTTCAGTGACTGGGAAACAGTGTTAGATGGTACCAGTGTAGGCTTGTTTTATTGACTATTCTGAGTTTTAACAGAGGTAGTATCTATTGCATAATTTTTTAAATGCAATTTTGTAGAAGTTATGTGCTTTTAGACAAATAAGATGGTATAACTGATACGTGTTGGCTATCTAGCTAATCATACATTTAGTTTTAGCACTGACAAAATCCATCAAATTTACCCATTAAAACTGGTCAGTTGTATTGAAACATCCTAACTGGTTTGACTTTTTAAAAAATATTTTTTACTCTTTTGGTTTTGATAAAACAAACTGATTTGACTCTTTTTCTTATGGACTAACCTCCTAATGGCTTACACACTGGGTTTGCTCATGGTTGGAACACATTCGCAGGAGTAGTGTTGCAAATACAAGAGCTACAATAAATTACACTGAGCGCAACTCTTTATAAACAGAATTAACATTAACATATATGCTCCTATTTTACTCTATACTTACACATAAGTATCTACAAGCTCCATAAGCTACTTAGAAATGAAGAAGTTTGACCATCAAATAGGCTATTTTCAGTGACTTCAGGGATTTATCCACAAAATATTAAAAAGGTCCCTAAAACATGTTGCTTATTGCCAAAACCCCAAAAGGTTTTGATTTCTTGATTTACACTTATGGGAATGAACATCCATCAGGACATTTAAAAGTGTGGGTTCTAGCCCTGGCTAGAATAGATAACTTCATAACATTAGATAACTTCAGACAGATTCTGTCTTACACTCTCTTCAGTAAAATATAGATACAAACTTTTGTATCAATATCACAGGGCTTTGGGGAAGGCAAAATTGGAAAATTACTAATTGTGAAAGCATCTTGAATCTTTAGGAATGGAGACACTATAAAATTATGAGGCAATATTATTACATTTCTTTCTTTTTTTTTTTTTAAAGCAATCAGGGTTACATGGCCAGTTATTTCTGGGTGTGGTGCTAAGTATATGAGCCCGGATTCGATCCCCAGGTCATCCCGACACTGGGGCCAGTGCTCTTACTTGCTGAGCCACCTGGCCACCCCTAAGCAATTGGGGTTAAGTAACTTGCTCAAGGTTACACAGCCAGGTGTTTCTGGGTGGCTGTTAAGTGTCTGAGCCCGGATTCGATCCCCAGGTCATCCTGACACTGGAGCCAGTGCTCTTACTCGCTGTGCTACCTGGCCACCCCTAATATTATTACATTTCTAGGAGAGAGGAGTAATTTGGGAGTGGTTTTGGAGGCAGGTCAAAGATACTCAGCTACTACAACTACTACTCTTTCAGTATTGCTACAGTAAAGCTTTAGGGTTATCTGTATGGTTCTAGAAAATATTGCCAGAGGCATGATGTGATTTGAGAGTGATTTACTCAACTCAATCAAAATATTCAGTGGAAATTCTAAAAACAAAAAAAAAGAGTGCACAGGTTTTAGAGACTATATTTGTTCTTCCTATAGCTACTGGTGAGTCTGTACAAAAGTTCGTATTTGGTACAAATCTAAATGGGCTAATACATCCCCCAAATTCAGGCTATTGGCCCCACAGAATTGGAAATAACATCAGTCAAAAGAGACATTTTCGACTTAGAGACCTCTTGTGATACTGTCTGTACTTGCAATACAGCTAAAGGCCTGATTTTCAAAAGTGCTGAAATATCCTTGAGTCCAGGAGCTAACTCAGAAAAGAGCTATTAGAATTTCACCATGGGGAAGGGGTTATGCAGCAGCTGGAATTCAGCAGAGAAGCAGAAGAAAACACTTCAGTTAAGAATGAAATAACTACTCAGTGAATAAGTAACTCACACCTTTGCGGAGGAAGGGATATAACTAGTGATTGCTTTGGTTGCAGAGAAATATTCCACCAACTACTGAACACGAAAGGGAGAAGCAAAAGAAAGGCAAAGAAAAGGAAATAAACATTAATTTAGAGCCTATTGTGTGCTAGGCAATATGCTAAAATGCCTTTTTATAAATACTAATTCAGTTGATCTTTGCAACAACCCTGCAAGGTAATTGCTAATATTATTTCCATTTTATAGTTGAGAAAACTGAGGCTGGGAGAGATTAAGTAATTTGCCTAGGGTCAAAAAGCAAGTAAATATCTGAGGCCAGATTTAAATTCAGGATTTCCTGACTCCTATCACTGTACCACCTAACTGATGAATGCATTAAGTACATATTATGAACATTTATAAACTTCCAAATAATATGGTTAAAAATTATCATGCCAAATACATAGTATACAGACAGGTACATTGAAGGTTAATCTACATTAAAGTTACTTACAATAAACCGTATAAATCCCATACAAAGGATGTAGTATATATAGCAATAATGCCTATAGAAACATTTCTATGAGCATAGGACGATAAATTTAGAGCTGAAAGGGACCTCGGAAATTGTTGAGTCTAACCCTATCATCTTATAGTTGAAGAAAGAGAAACAGAGAATTTAAGCAACTTGCCCTAGATCCTACAGTTGTTTTTTTTTTTTTGTTTAAGCAATCAGGGTTAAGTAACTTGCTCAAGGTTACATGGCCAGTTATTTCTGGGTATCTGAGTATCTGAGCCCAGATTCGATCCCCAGGTCATCCCAACACTGGAGCCGGTGCTCTTACTCGCTGAGCCACCTGGCCACCCCTAAGCAATCAGGGTTAAGTAACTTGCTCAAGGTTACACGGCCAGGTGTTTCTGGGTGGGTGCTAAGTGTCTGAGCCGAATTCGATCCCCAGGTCATCCCAACACTGGAGCCGGCACTCTTATTCACTGTGCCACCTGGCTGCCCCAGATCCTACGATTCTAAGCAGGTATTTGAACCCTGGTCTTTCTGACTCCAAATATATCGTCCTATTCACCATGTCATGCCACCTTCTGATTCAGTACTACAGACCAAGTACTATACTTGGTTATACTTGACATGAGGCCCAAAGTGAAGTTAATTGCTACAGACTAATATAGAGATAATATTATATACTGTCTCATACCAAGTACTTATTATATATATATATCACCAATGCATATCATTTAGAAATATTATAGCTAATTCATCCATTGCTTCTAATGCATCAAAAACTAACTTAGTCACTGGTTGGATGATCTTGACATCTGCCAATGATCTGCTACCAATTCTGAATCCTAAAACTCACTGGGCTACAGTCCTAATTATGGACTCATGGATGGCCCAATCAATAACTCTCTCCTACCTCAAATAAGAAGTCACTAAACAACCACTTTTCCATTGGGCAGTATGAATATCTGTTGTTGTTTTTTTTTAGTTAGCTTTTATAATCTCAGGGCTCATGTTGGCCTTTCCAGACAGCACAGCAATAATCAAAACACAATAATGGTCCCTCAGGTCAAATCAAAGTTTTTGACTGCCTTTGTTTCCTCTTCAGTGGGAAAGTCTCCAAGCTGGCTTAATATTAGGATATATCTATCTATATCCATATCCATATCCATATCCACATCTATATCTGCAATCTATATCATCTATATTTATATGTAGACATATATGTAAACAACTATAATACCCCTGGCACAGAAGTCATGTAAATACTTTAATTAATATTAGAAAGGTAAAGTAGAATTGGGGACCTTTGTCTTGTGTTCCTATTGCTACACTCAGTGTGCTGTCTCCTCCCTTCTCTTTACACATTCAAATGATTAGAAAGGAAAGTGTGGAGTATATGGTTGATGCTATAAAAATATATTATATTGGGGCTTAGCCAAGAAGACAGAGTAAAAGCAGAGACTTGCTTGAGCTCTCCACCAAACCCCTCCAAATACCTGTAAAAAAATGACTCTAAAGAAATTCCAGAGCAGCAGAACCCACAAAATGACAGAGTGAAATAAATTTCCAACCCAAGACAACCTGTAAGGTCTACAAGAAAGGTCTGTTGCACCAGTGGGAGAGAAGAGTGTGGTCCAGCATGAGGCACATCATCACAGATGGGGCTGGAGCAGGACTCAGGGCACTGAATCACTGGCAGCTGTGGCTGTTTCCAGACTTCAACCCACAAACACAAAAGACAACTTAGAAGGTCAGTAGGAAAGGTCTGTGGGACCTGGGTGTGAGAGGAACATGGTCTGGCCCCAGGCCCAGGGTAGCAGCAGCAGCAACTCTAGGCCCATAGACAGTGGGGGGATTGAGCAGCTAATCAGAGGGGGATTGCAGGGATTTCTTTGGTGACACTGAGGAAGGATTCTCTTGCTTTTCCCTGGTTGGTTCTGGGTCATAGTCCTGGGTGGCATTCCTGGAGCGAGGAGGAGTGTAGGTGTGGCAGAACTTATGAAAGCAGTAAAGAGGGAATCCTCCTCACAGTTCCAAGGCAGAAAAGGGTGCTTGTGGCACTCACAGAGCAGAGCACAAGCCAGGAGAGGAGTAAACACCCCTCCTTTGATCATACAACCTTGGCAAAAATGAAAATTTGCAGGTCCCTGGAAATATCTCGCTGAAAACAGCTGCACAAAACCCCTGAAGCATAGGACAGTTCCCTCCACCCTGGAAGCAGAGTCCTACCTTAACAAAGAGTTCAAAATTCAAGTAATTAGATGGGAAAATAAGCAAGCAGTGCAAAAAAATCAGACTATAGAATCTTACTTTGGTGACAAGGAATATAAAAACATACAACCACAAGAAGAAAACAAAGTCAAAGCTCCTACATAAAAAGCCTCCAAGAAAATATGAATTGATAGGCCTTGAAAAAGCTTGGATATACCAAGTAAGAAAAGTAGAAGAAAAATTGGGAAAAGAAATGAGTGATACAAGAAAATCTTGAAAAATCAGTCAACAGTTTGCTAAAGGAGACCCAAAATTGCTTTAAAAAGTAGCACCTTAGAAAATAGACTTATCCAAATGGCAAAAGTGACCCAAAAAACCAATGAGGAAAAGAATGCTTTAAAAAGTAGAATTGGCCATATGGAAAAGGAGGGCTAAAGTTCATTGAAGAAAATAATTCCTTAAAAATTAAAATGGAGAAAATGGAATCTAATGACTTTATTAGAAATTTAAAAATTATAAAACAAAAACCAAAAGAATGAAAAAATTGAAGACAATGTAAAATATTCCTTTGGAAAAACAACTGACCTGGAAAATAGATCCAAGGGAGATAATTTAAAAATTATTGAACTATCTGAAAGCCATTATCAAAAAAAGAACCTAGACATCATCTTTCAAGAAGTTATCAAGGAAAACTTCCCTGATATTCTAGAACCAGAGGAGAAAATAGATATTGAAAGAATTCACAGATCACCTCCTGAAAGAGATCCCAAAAGGAAAACTCCTAGGTATATTGTAGCCAAATTCCAAAGTTCCTAGATCAAGGAGAAAATACTGCAAGCAGCCAGAAAGGAAATATTTAAGTACTGTGGAAACACAATCATGATAATGCAAGATTTAGCAGCCTCTTCATTAAGAGACAGAAGGGCTTGGAATATGATATTCCAGAGGCCAAAGGAGCTAGGATTAAAACCAAGAATCACCTGCCCAGAAAAACTGAATATAATCCTTCAGGGGGAAAATGGATATTCAATGAAATAGAGGTCTTTCAAGCATTCTTGATGAAAAGATCAGAGCTGAATACAAAATTTGACTTTCAAATACAAGACTCAAGAAAAGCATGGAAAGGTAAACAGAAAAGAGAAATCATAA
This sequence comes from Petaurus breviceps papuanus, assembly GCF_028583685.1. Classification (NCBI taxonomy): domain Eukaryota; kingdom Metazoa; phylum Chordata; class Mammalia; order Diprotodontia; family Petauridae; genus Petaurus; species Petaurus breviceps. The sequence continues at coordinate 24,906,331 of NW_027185616.1, forward strand.
AGTACTTATTAAAGTTGAACTGTTTTCATTCCTACATGGAAAGATGATATTTATAACTCATGAGACATTTCTCAGTATTAAGGCAGTTGAAGGGGTTCGTTGAATATGATATATTCAACTAATATCTAAATGGGGTATAGAAATCTGTCTTTCCTTATAGTAAAATAGAAGGGAAGGGGATAAGAGAAGATGGGAGAGGAGTGATAGAAGGGAGGGAAGATTAGGGGAAGAGATAATAAGAATGCACATTGGGGTGGAGGGAAGGGAGTGATGGGGATGATATCTAAAAAATAAAATTAAGGGGTGAGAGAGAGGAATGTACTAGAAGAAGGAGAAAGGGAGAAGTAGAATATGGTAAATTATCTCCCATAAAAGAGGCAAGAAAAAATTTGGAGGGGAAGTGGGGGGCGGGTAAGAGGAAATGAGTGAACCTTACTCTCATTGGATTTCGCTTAAGAGGGAATAACGTAAACACTCAATTGGGTATGAAAATCTATCTTACCCTTCAGAAAAGTAGGGGCGAAGGGGATAAGGAAGAGGTGATAGAAGGGAAGGCAAATAAGAGGAGGGGGTAATAAGAAGCAAACACTTTTGAGGAGTGACAGAGTAAAAGGAGAGAATAGAATAAACAGGGTGTGGGATAGGGTGGAAGGAAATATAGTTAGTCTTTCACAGCATGACTGTATGGAAGTGTTTTGCATTACTACAGATGTACAACTTATATCTAATGGGTGGCTGTAGCGCCAATGCAATATTTACAGCACCCTCAATCACAATAAAGACCGTGACTATAAGTATCACATGAAGTTCCATTGCAAAATATACCAAACTTTCCAAATAGAGGATAGAATGGAAGCATTTATTTAGACACCAGAAAACTGGATCCCCAAACGAGTGAGCCAATTCCGTCATGGTACCAAAGATCATTATGGCAGAAGCCATAATGCAGCATCCTTCAGCCTTCCCACAAACCAATACAAGATCAATATCTACTCACAAGCCTATCTGACTCCTTGCCTGAGGTCCTCCTCTCTCCCCCACCATCTCGCTAGCTCTGACCAGCTTGCTGTGGGCTTTGCTTCCCTTCAGCAAAGGCTGAACCTACAGGCTCCTTTTGACTATAGTTAGCCTATTAGGGGATAAAGTTTATCTTCATAGCAGGGAAGCTTCCTGTGGGCTCTGCTCCACCCGTTAGCAAATTCCCTCCATCACAGGCTCCATGTAATTACATTCAGCCTATCAGGGGCAGAGTTTTCTTTCAAAGAAGGGGAGGTTTCTTTCAAACTCCCCTGTACATCTATAAAGGGCAGGGAAAATCTTCAAATTCCCATTCTCATTATAGTGGGGAGGGAGGGACGGAGAGAACATAAAACTCAAAGGTTTAAAACAAATGTTAAAATTTGATTTTACATGCGACTGGGAAATAAGATATACGGGCAATGAGGTATAGAAATCTGTCTTTCCCTACAGGAAAATAGAAGGGAAGGGAATAAGAGAAGATAGGGGAGGGGTGATAGGAGGGAGGGAAAATTAGGGGATTCGGGACTCAAAATCTTGTGGAAGTGAATATTGAAAACTGAAAATGTTTTAAAAAAAATTTATAGAGTTAAGTAAATCAAATTCATAAATTAAAATTATGTGCTACCATACTGTAAACATACAGGATTAAGTACCTTATATGTTGTCCTCATTAGATTTCAAATCCAAATAAGATCAATTAAGTAGTGGGACCTAATCATTACTCCTGGAAACAGTGCATTAAATAGATGAACTTGACTGGCTTATTTAATACCAACTAAGGTATTGGTCCGGTTGAGACTTTAATCTTTCCATGCCTAAATGAGGAAGTCTAGACTGGACTAGGAATGTTCTAGCTTGTTCAGAGTCTTTTCACAAGACTGTCTCCTGGGGGTAGATAGAGATTCCTTGCTTCGGGCATACTCCCATCTGGAAACAGGATTTTAACTTATTCTAACACTCATGGGAATGGATTTCAGGGACTTGTTCACAACACCAAAGTATTCTGTTTCTTGCAGTCACATTAAAGGCAAAACTCTGACTAAACACTCAACACATGCACACCAATACTCCAGTCTTATAAATGCATTTAAAGACACTTTTTTTGGTCTGCCCAAAATGTCATCATCCCTACCACTGTCACTATTTTCATACAGGTGTTGCAGTTCCTAGAAGTGCCACAGATTAGATCTTTTATTCTATAAGGGATGAAACTGACCCACCTGTGATGATTAACGCTAAGGAGGTTTAAACTACGGACAATAAGAGTCAAAGCTGCTTGAATTCCCTAATTAAGGAGAGATACTTTTGAGACAAACAGATGGGCATCCATATGGAGATGGAAATACAGAGACAGACAAAAGCAGAGATGAGAGAAAGAGACAGCAAAGCAGAGAGACAAAGAGAGAGATTTAATGAAGATCTATAAGACTATTTCTCAGAAAATTCCAGCTTAGTATAGACATACAAATTTATCAAAAACAACCTCTGTAGACTGAGATTTTCTTAATACAGCCCCAAAGATGTAAAACCCTTTCTCCAAAAAAGACAGAATTAGTTTACTACTGTTGGACCCTTTTGGGTGGGCCTATCTTGACCCAAGGTCATGCTGGCTTTTCAGTTCTGTGGAGAGAGAAACAGGAGTGTGTGTGTGCGTGTGTGTGTGTGTGTGTGTGTGTGTGAGAGAGAGAGAGACAGAGACAGAGAGAGAGAGACAGAGAGACAGAGAGAGAGAGACAGAGAGAGAGACAGAGAGAGAGAGAGAGACAGAGAGAGAGACAGAGAGACAGAGAGAGAGACAGAGAGACAGAGAGAAGCAGAGAGAGAGAGACAGAGACAGAGAGAAGCAGAGACAGAAACAGGCAGTTATACTACTGCTTATCCCTCTGCACATCAGGAAAATGAGGAGGGAAGAAGGGGAAAAGAATTTATCTGAGCCTAAGTCTTGCCTGAGATCTCACTCATTTTATTGCCTAGTAAAGTCTGGTACAGTGGAAAGATCACACTGCATTTGGAATCATGGGTCCTGCTTTCAAATCTTCATTTTACTACTTCTTACATGTGTCACTTTGGCAAGTTACTTAACCTCTCAGCCTCAGTTTCCTCATTTATAAAATCAACAGGTTGAACTAGATAGCCTCTGAGTGCCTTTCCAGCTGTAAATATATAATTCATATGTCTTTACCCTGTTTCTTGCTGAAGGCATTGCCTCGTTCTTCTCACCATCTCCTGTAGGCTTGGAGGCCACATTGTACCTTTCTATCTTCTAGCTCTCTGCCAGGTATGAAGGCCATTTAGGGGAACTGGAATAAGCACTGGATGATGATGATGGTGATGGTGATGATGGTTTGGGGTCAGAAGACCTGATTTTGAATCTCAGCCCTGCCACTCACTAGTTTTGTGACCTTGGGAAAAATCATTTAACCTTTCTAGGTCTTAGTAACCTCATCTACAAAATGAAGACCTTGGATCTTCCAAGGTCTAAGTCTATGATCCTAAATTCTTTGTGAATTAAGGAATTCTAACTATGTTCACAATACAAAATCCCTTGCTCAATCCAATCACATGCCTTTTGGTTGCAGTTAAATGAAAGAGGGGTGGGTTTTTATGCTCTCTTTTCCAAATAGGAAAAAATATTCCTATTTCTTTAGTGGCCTGAAGAAAGCAAAGTAATTCACATTAGTTTTTAATACCCAACAACAGCTTAATCTATTATCACCTCCTGAGATATTTGCATATTTTAGAAAGGTGGCTTGGAAGTACCAATGATAAGGCAATGGAGCCCATTTTCAACTTCTCTAAAAATAAGGCCTATACCAAAAGTTTGATTCTCTAATGATGCTATGATAGACTCCTGGGGCAGCTGGCAGTTAAGTCCTTGAACATGTACTCCTTTCATACATAAGACTGGGACTGCTTAAGGTATAAATTTTCCCCCTCTCTCTGAACAAGAAATCAATAAGTACTTAAAATCTAAAGTTATTATCTTTTAGTACCATTGGCCTTCTATATGCTTAATGAGCTTCATTGTTTATTACAAAATCTAGTAATGTGAGCCCTATTATAACCAAGGAAGTAATACTTGGGAATAAAGCCATTCATGACCCAAAAGTAAATTGTAGCTATTTAAGAAATATTCTGATATCAGTACAGATAATTATAGATAAAAACCCACATCTGACCAGCAGTGGAGCAAAAAAAAACCCAAAAAACAAACAAAAAACCCCAATAACAGTGTGTATTTATTGTATGCTGTGTAAACCATAACTGTTTAGTATTCATTCATTCATTTATCAATAAGGAAGAACTAAGTTTTCTAGGTTGATAATCTTACTGGTGCTAAGATTGTCCTCAGAATGCCCATTGAGTGACTAACAGGACATTTACAAGGTTTTGCTGACTACATCTGAATTTAAGCAATTTTCATCTTTCTCAACCCAAATCTCCCCTGAGTGTCTGTTTCCTGAGCCCAGTCCAATTCATTGTTGTCTCACTGAATCTTTCCATTGTCTTCACTAGAGTGCTTTCTGTGGAATCTTTAATGTGCCTAAATGTTTCTTAATTTTAGGCCAGTCAGTCAATCAATAAACATTTATCAAACACTTAGTATGTTCCAGACACTGTGATAAGTGCTGGGCAAAAAAGTACAAAAAGAGAAAGATTGTCTCTGCCCTCAAGGAGTTTATAATCCAATAAGGGAAGACAACACGCCAAAGGAAGCTCAAAAGGAGGTGTGTTGTGTGTGTATGTGTGTGTGTGTGAGAGACTTGGGAAAGTCAAGAATGGCTTTCCTAAGGCATGATGGAAAAGTCAGAGAATGACACCATATTGCAGCCAGGTGAGAAATGAGGAGATATTCTGACAACCATCATAAATCCATGTATAGGCAGGCCATTTGAATTTTTTTAAATGATAATGATTGTGATGTATAAAAAGTTTGAGAGATATGATTTCTGGGAAATTAATCATTCTATTAATTATGGCTAGTGAATAATGAACAAAATGATGATCGTTTGGCCAGCCCTTGTACATCAAAGGCAGACTATAGCAGCCTATTTATACTTATATGCTCTTGGAAGAATGGGTATTTCCAACAGATAGCAATCAACTCTGGCTGGCTAACAATTAATGAGAGAATGATTGTTATAATGAGAAGTGGACTTATGCTAATGAGGAGATGGGGGACTAACTTGGACTATGTCACTCTTATTCCTAGAAGACCCTCAGCCTGGCAATCTAGAAGAGGTTCCCAAATTTATTTGGCCTATTGCCCTCTTTAAAAAAATTACCCTGGAAATCTATTTTCTTTTAACATTTTTTTTGAAATTTGTATCATTTCAAAAATATATAAGATATATTTTAAATGATGTATCTGAAATTTAGTATTTTTTTTGTAAATTTGTGTTTTTTTATGCATTGAAGTGCTCCACACACCCTCCTGCCAACACTTGCTTGTTAAGACCTGTCAGTGGACTTGACCACTGATTGGCTATAATTTGTATTTTGTCTAATTATTTGGAATATAATGTAATTACTCTGACTTTGACTCTGCAACAAAACAGTTGAAACATGTTCAAACAGTTCAAAATTTTCTTCTCTTATTTCCTTATACTTTCACCACCCTCTTACTCTTATTCAACACCCCAATTGCATCCAAGGCTGCTACAGCCCCTCCCCCCGGATCATTCCAGTGTCCCCCAGGCGGTGGTATTGACCACTTGGGAACCTCTGAAAAGATTTACCCCCACCCAAGCCTGAGTAGATCACAATGAGCTTTCCCCATTACTTGGGGTCCAAACAAGATTGAGAATGTTGAATCCAGTCTCATTATCAACTCTATTCTTTAGGGCCTGACTTGAGTAAAGAATAAGGGAATAAAAAGGGAAAAAATTCTCGTTCTGCCCAGTAGTAATTGGTTATTAATATTAGAGAGAAATAATCATTTCTCTCACGATGATCTGAGAGGCAACCTGGTGTAGTGAATAGAGAGCTGACCATAGAATCATAAAGACCTGGGTTCAAGGTCTGATTTTGACAAATGCTGACTATACAATCCTGGGCAAGTCACTTCACCTCTCCTTGTGTTGAGCTACTTTCTAAGACTATGATTTATTTTGTAGAAGCTCCTGCCCCCAATAAAATCATAGATCCAGAACACATAGCTACATAGTTTTGTTTTTTCACGATGAAGTCTAAGCTTATCATTATTCCCAAATGTGGATTTTAAAGGATAAATACAAAAGTAGCATAATAAATAATTTAATCAATTTATTCATTTAAAATCACATTAGTACAGGTTTAGGGCTAATTTTGATCAAGTCAAGGAAAACAGTGGGTTTTAGTAGACAGAATTAGAGTCAAGAACTATGGGATGTATTGAGTCAAGGCAAAGCTGATTCCTGACTCCAGGTTTCCATAACTGAGTGGCTCTTAGATTTTTTTTTTTTAAAGCAGTCGGGGTTAAGTAACCTGCTCAAGGTTACACGGCCAGTTATTTCTGGGTGTGGTGCTGAGTGTCTGAGCCCGGGATTCGATCTCCAGGTCGTCCCAACACTGGAGCCGGTGCTCTTACTCGCTGAGCCACCTGGCCTCCCCGTGGCTCTTAGATTCTTCACAAGCATTCCTTCCTGTTTAGAATGCTCTCCATCTTCATCTTCCACCTACTGGTTTTCCTGGTTTCCTTCAAGGTCCAGCTAGCATACTGTTTTCTACAGGAAGGCTTCCCTAATTCCTTGAGGGTAACCTAGTTTTACCTCTATTGACTGTCTCTAACTTATTTTGTACATACCTTGTTTTAATGTCGTCTCCCCCACTAAACTTTGAATTCCTTTAGAACAGGGATTGTTTTTGCCTTTCTTTGTGCCCGTCAGGCTTAGCCCAGTGCCTGCCACATGGTAGAAACTTAGTCAAAGCTTATTGATTAAATGCCAGCCTGTGTCTGTCAAAGGCAACACTCGAACCCAGGTCTTTCTGACTTCCAAGATTGGTTTCCTGTACACTGGGGTCATCACCAGTTGTCTTGATTCTGTCCTGCCACTGGACTCCAATGACTCTGGAGGAGAGAATGAGGCTGATGACTTTGCACAGCTCTGCCTCACTTAAATCTAACCAGTCAAGACATCACCCTCATGAAGTCATTGGTCTTCTCTGTGAATAAAGAACAAACAACGACAGATAATCCACTAGGCCAGAGAATAATTAAGAAAAATAAAAATACAGGCCTTTAAAAGATTTCCTTTACAATTCCAAAGTTATGTTAGTTTAGAAACATAAAAGTATTTTATATATCTTAATTTGCTCAAAAAAATCCTCATGTTTTGGCATCCGTAGAAATGTTAAGGCCCCAGGAAAAAGAAAAGGAAAAATTCTTTTGGGGAAAAAAACATGTTTCTCTTCCCTCCCACCTTCTCCTTTCCAGTTTTTTCTTTCCTTGAATTTGCCATAATAGTAGTTCTTTTTCTTCGCCTTTGAGGCCCAAATTCTGGATTTGCTTGTTTTGTCTTTACAGGATGGCAAAGAACCTTGGTGAGGACGGAGGAGGAGATGACAACACTTTTAATTTCAGCTGGAAAATGTTCACAAGCTGGGACTTCCTGATTGGTAACCCTGAAACAGCGGACAACAAATTCAACTCCATCATAATGAACTTTAAGGTAAAGAGATTTTTCTACTGAATTTCTGGGAGCGAAATCTTCTCGCTGTCCCTAGCCACCTCCTGTGGTCTAGCAAAATATGCCCAGGATGAAAGGAAAGGTTGACTCATCATATCTCCCTGCCAGAATCTGGGGACAGTTCCTGCTGTAGTTAGAGAAAATCTGATGACATTTTCCAACATTAATGTCATAGCATTGTCCTGCTTCTTCAATTGTCACAATAATAACATTGACAGGAAATGAGAAATTCGTCATTCATGATTTTAACACTAGAAAAAAGGCTACTGTTGTGGAAAAAAGGCAGTAGACTTGGAATTAGGCCCAACTCCACCACTTAGAAGTTCTGGGACCTTGGGCAAGCCACTAACTTTTCTGAGGATATTTCTTCCTTACACAGAGGCCCTAGAACATTGGATATTAGGTTCTGAGTCAGCAAGATTTGAGTTTAAATCCTGCCTCTGAAGCATGATGAACTTGTGACAATGGGCACACAACAGACTGTAAACTGCCAGAGAGTTGCAGATCTGCAGTGGTAGAGAAAATTTTCTCTATGGGAATTCTCTATCCCAAAGCAATCATAGGTTCAGATGCTACCCTTCCCCTCTTTCCCCAACTACCACCCACTCGTACTATCTACCTCATGAAGCTATTATGAGGAAAGCACTTTGTAAACAATCTTTTAAAAATACCAAGGTGAGCTATTATAATGAGTTATTGCAAGAAAGGGTTTTTTTTCCATTTTAAAACAGATTTTTGTTGGTATCTCTCGTTTTTACATTGCCTAACTTAGATTATTTTACTATATTCCTTTCTTCCTCTTCCCAAAGAGCCATCTGTTATAACAAAGAATGAAAGTAAATAAATAAACAAATAAGTAAATAAAAAGGGAAGAAAAATCATCAAAACTTTTTAATACATTAAAAATTTGTCATTCTTGCTTTCAATTTTATTAATTTCTCTTTTGGTTTTCAGGATTTCTACTTTGATGTTTAATAAAATTTGACATTCTAAGCCATGTTCCATATCCATGGATACAACAGCTCTACAAAGGGGAAAATGGTTGGACCTTTTCCTATCTCTCTGTTGAGGCCTTGTTCTTTATATTCTAGAAACATTTATTCAAACAAAATACAGACCATTCCCTAAAATACTACTGTAAAATACCTCAAATACCACAAATACTATTACCGCCTATGACAGGCCAGTCCACATGCCACTCGCAGCACACCAAAGGATTTCTGGTGGCCCACGAAAAATGTGGAGGAAAACATGCTCAGCATTTTTCAAGGGTCGCCCAAAGTCCTTCGGCATGCCCATGGGCCGCAGGTTCTGCAGGCCTGCCTATGACAAGAGATCATCTCTTCCCAAGTACTTTTCATCCGTCATGTGGAATTGATCCCAGGAGTGTGATGAAAACTTTGATTTTTCAGCTTTCATTTCTCACAAGTCTCATCCAAAGCAAGTGGTTCCATTATTCTTTTCTTTTTCTCCTCTCTATAGGAAGCTATTGATGAGGAATTTGCAGCCCAAAGGGAAGAAAATGTCCACTTGATCCGATTCCTGAGGTTTCTCGCTAACTTCTTCTGTTTCCTCACACTTGGTGCAAGTGGATATCTCATTTTTTGGGCCGTGAAGCGATCCCAGGAATTTGCACAGCAAGACCCAGACACCCTTGGGTGGTGGGAAAAAAATGAAGTTCGTTCCTGCATGTCTCCTACGTGTTTGGAATTTGTCATTTACTACTCTGTGGCTTATGGGATATGCCTTGACTTTTTTCTTTCCTCCCCTCAATGATTTGACTTTGTTCTCTGAGTTTTCCATTCAATTCTATTCCTATTCCTATATCTTCTATATCAAGAGAACAGGAGTCCAGATCTTTCCTGATGTTTGCTAATGAATCAATCTTCAGTAAATCACTTAACCTCCCTTGGGCAAAGTTTTCTACACTGAAAACGGAGAGAGTTTGACTATTTGGCCTTTGAGGTCTCATTTAGTTTTGGCTTTGACATGCTCATAGGAATTTAGAGTTGGAAAGGATTGTAGAGTTTATCTAAGGCAGCCCTTTTATTTCACAATGAGAAAATGAGAAAACCAAAACTTAAGGAGATTTGTCCAAGGCCATACAACCTGTTAGTTGAAGAACTGGGACTTGAACCCAGGTCAGCAACTGAGTTCAGATAGTGAAAGCAATATGGGAAAGAGTGGAAGGGACAATAGGGGATGGGGGGAGGGTGTGGATGGGGAGAAGACCTAACAAGAAGCTAAAGCTGTACATGGAAGATTCTTGAGATTTTAAAGATTGAATGGACCTCATAAGCCTTGGACCTCATCAGTGTGTTTCTTGGTTGCTGAATAATGGCTGATTCAAACCCAAACAAGTGTTGTAAGCAAGTTATAGGTTAAGTAGTTTATGAAGAGTCACTTTAAGCTAAAGCTGAGAAACAATGACAATATTAAATTCTGGGCCTCAGAAAAAAAATTTTCATTTTCTTTTCTACCCTGCTACATCTCTCATTCCTTGCCGTTCCCCTAAGGAGGGACATCCGTTTCTTTGGTGGTTTTGGATATTTGTAAATGAAGTAGGTGCATTACTTCTCTGATCACTGTTCTGACTTTCTCTTTCCATTCCCATCACTATTTCATAAATATATACAAAGCCCACTGAGTAAAATACTAGCAGCAGTAAAGGATTAGAGTAAATTGCAATATATAAGGAAGAATGGAGACAATTGAATGGCTCTAAGAATCTGTGATAGCCAACAACCCTTTTCACCATTTGTAGGTTTCAAATTTTCTCTCTCTGAAATCTCATCAGCTGCTATGGGCTCAATGATCATATGTCATCATGTGACTCCCAAATCTACCTAACTAGTCTCTCCTGGAGGGCAGGTAGATGGTGCAATGCCTGGAGCCAAGAAGACCTGAGCTCAAATCCAGCCTTAGACACTTACTAGCTGTGTGATCCTGGGCAAGTCACTTAATCCTGTTTGCCCCAGTATCCTCATCTATAAAATGAGCTAAAGAAGGAAATGGCAAATTATTCTAGTATATTTGCTAAGAAAACCCCAAATAAGGTCATGAAGCGTTAGACACAACTGAAATCACTAAACAACAACAACATGTATCTCCTGAGCTCTAGCAACACATCAACTGCCTGTATAAATCTGCACATGCAGATGCCAAATATACCTCAAATTCATCATGTCCCAAATCACTGTAATTCCCTACTGAATCCACTCTTCTTCCCAACCTCTCCATTTCTGTTAAGGACATCACCATTCTTTCATAACCAATCACCTCTGATTCTATGATCTTCAGAATCATCATAATTCTCCTCCCCCATGTTATTTAATCAGTTGCCTAATCTTGTCAATTCTGCTTCTCTGATATTTCTCATGTTCATCCCTTTCTCCCCATTCATAGGGCTCTGACCCTGGTTTAGACCCTCCCTTATCACCTCTCTTCTAAACTATTGCAATAGACTCATACTCCCTGCTTCCAGTCTCTTCCTCCTCCAAACTTCCATGTCACCAACAGATTTATTTTCCCTCAGGTACATTTCTGATCATCTCACTCTCATGAAATTGCAGTGGTTCTCTATTGCCTCTAAATAAAGTACTAACTCCTCTATCTCATGTTGAGTCTTTTCTAATCTAGAAGCAAACTACCTTTCTGGACTTAGTTCACATTATTCTCTTTCACCTAATTTGTTTTAAAATCAAACTGGCCTGTTTGCTGTTCCATGTACATGACTTTCCTTCTCTTACGTCTCTGTTTCGAGTCCCTTGAATGATCTTCTTTGCCTCTTAAAGCTGCATCTCAGGAATGACTTCCAACAGAAAGCCTTTTCCTTCCAATTATTACTGCTCGCTCTCCCTCACCACCTCCAATATAACATAGCATTTACTTTGGATGTATTTAAAATGTACTTTTCTGAATATTGGAACCCCAGGAGAATAAAAGATCCATAAGGGAGCATCTTTTCCCTCTCCTTTCTTCCTTCTTTCTTTCCTTCTTTCTTTCTTGCCTTCCTTCTTTCTTTTTCTCTTTTCCTCTCTCTGTCTCTCTTTCTCTCTCTTTCTTTCACCTTTTGGAGGGGAGAAGGCAGACAATTGGGGTTAAGTGACTTGCCCAAGGTCACATGGCTAGTAAGTGTTAAGTGTCTGAGGCTGGATTTGAACTCAGGTTCCTCTGACTCCAGGGCTGGTGCTCTATTCACCACCTAGCCACCCCACACAGGTTCTGTTTCTTAACAAAGACTTGATATAATCAGGGCAAGGATCAAAGACACTCCAACTGAAACAAGGTGCTAAGTGCTTCTTTGTTTGCCATTCCACCTTTCCAGAATGCTAGTATTGATCTGATTAATTGTTTAATACACCATCCTAAAACAGTTCTGACACTGTGCGAAGCAAAAAAGCTCTGCATACTCAGTGAGCTCAGGGTCAGTTCATGGGTATTGGGTTTTTTTAACCTTTTGGATTCTGGGTGTCCTTGACTTTGAACACAGCTAAAGTTACTTTGTCTTTAGTGTATAATTTCTCTTTTAAAGAGGTCCAAAAGATTGTGAGGATCAAAGAAAACGTCTAGTGCTTCATCTTTTAGTTTATGTGACTCCCATATTAATCTTAGAGTTATTTTCTATTGATGTAAAATGCTTTGCAAATGCTAGTAGAGTACCACACAATACTTTCTACTTCATATTACTACTACTACCACACCACTACTGCTACTTCTTTCCCTCCTCCTCCTCCTGCTGCTGCTGCTGCTGCTACTACTGCTACTTTATTTTCCATAGTACCTCACACCTAGATGGTACTCATCAAATATTGATTGGGTGATTGAAAGCTTCCATACATTGGTGACAAGGTAGCCTGAAGGAATTGAATGGGAGAGGTTTGGGGCTGGTTGGAAGTGAGATAACAGGTTCAGAGATTTTAAATTTGTACAATATCTATTATTTCCAGAGCTTCCTTGTATTCTGTTCCTCCCATCTGAGTGAACTAAAAGACGCACTGAAAGATGAGAAGGTTGAACTGGATGATTTGTATCATTAATTCTGTGATACTCCAGCTCTATGCCAGCACATAGATAATTAAATTGTAGAAAGTGTAGGGAAGGCTGGTGAAAATACACTAAAAGGAAAAAAGTGAACCCCACTTTTACAAATAAAAAATTATTCAAGGCTAAAGTAGAATGTGCAACATTCCTCTGGATACCACTCGCTCCCACACAAAGTGGAAGAAACAAATTTATTAATCAAGTTCCATAAAAAAACTACATCAAAGCAAGTCATCCCTACCATAATGTTGGTTCTGTTACAAGCAAAGTCATGTTCCATATGAACATAACAATATATAGTCATAGCACAGGGAAAACCCAGAAAATTGGCTAACCATTACACAAGTAAACATTATAAATGTACTACTATGCTTTCACACACACACACACACACCAGGAAGCATATTGAGGGTTTAACCTTACCTTATTTTCCCCAAACTCAAAACCACCATGCCATTACCTGGTCAGTCTCATAACGTGCTATTTTCCAATTCTAGTTCTGACAACAGTGATTTAAATAAGCACTGACATTTCTGTAAAGGACTTGTTAATCAATTTCCTTCCGGGGGTATGCTGGAGCCAGCTTTTCTGAAGTCTTATACCTGAGGAATTGGCAAACACTATGTATCAGACTTTGATTTATTGTTTTGTTGATTGTTTAGACTTAAGAAAGTGATGAAGAAAATATTAATAATTCAGATTAAACTTAAAAACATGTCCATACATTTTTTCCCCTCAAGAGTTGGTTGTTAAATATTTACCAGCACATCCCTGCCTATGACTCCAATCACCAGCCCCTCTAACCAAAACACTCTTCACAGTCAAGTATTCCCAAAGCGGAAGACAAACTCTCTGAATGCAGAGACTATCTTACTTGAGTGGTATTTGTATTTCTAATCAATTAGTTGATAAATATTTATTAAGCACCTATGCTTAGCAGAATGCCTGGCATATGTAATTACTTAATACATGCCTTTCATTCATTCGTTTGGAAAAAGACAAAGGTCGTAATGGCCCATAATGGTCCCAAATCATTCTCTCATCTTACAAGGACTGAAGAAAAGTTAACAGTGAAGAATCTTAGGAAAAGAGAAAACTTTAAGACCTCTCAACTGGATTCTTCCCAGTTTCATTTATTTATTTAATTATTTTTGCAGATGAACATGATCATGTCTCTCTTGGGGATGTTCTGTCCAACCTTATTTGACTTATTTGCTGAGCTGGAAAACTATCATCCCCTTATAGCTCTGAAATGGCTGCTGGGTCGCATCTTTGCTCTGCTTCTGGGCAACTTGTATGTATTTATTCTTGCCTTGTTGGATGAAATCAATAACAAGGTAAGTACTACTTTGGGATTCTTGGCCAGCACATGATTTCCAATTGTAGGATTACTAGGGATGCCTTCGTCAACTGTGTTAATCTTTCCTTTTGTTAATTATTTCCTATTTATCCTTTCTGTAACTTGCTTTGTATATATTTGTTTACTTGTTGTCTCCCATGTTAGATTGGAAGCTCTCTGAGGGTGAGGACTGTCTTTTGCCTCTTTTTGCATACAGGACCATAGTAGGGGCTCAATAGATGTTTACTGATTGATTGATTCATTGTTTGGTTGGTTTCTTTGTGTTTGCTTTTCTAGCTGGAAGAAGAGAAGTTAGTTATGGCAAATATTACCATATGGGAAGCGAACATGATCAAAGCCTTCAATTCATCTCAAAGTGAAAATAGCACTGGTCCTCCTTATTTTGTGGAGCCTGCTGATGTGCCTAGAGGGCCCTGCTGGGAGACAATGGTAGGACAGGTAATGAAGTGAATGGGACTAGGTTGCCTCAGGACTCAAATAAACAGATTCATTATCTCAACAAAGATGTCTATTGCAAACTCATTTTACCTGTTCACCGAGTGACACTTTTGTCCACGTCTTCTTAGAAATTCCCACCCAGTGTACTGCTGGGGCTTTCATCAACTTCTGTTGACGTCTTAAGAATACTCATAGAATACATGAGCCATCTGTGGGATTGACCAATCCTACTCTTGAATTGTAGTCTAGTAGAATGTGAAGGAAAGATGGTTAAAGGCATTGTCAGGAAATGTTTCTTTGATATTCCTTTCATTTAGACACCTTGCTCCATAACAATTATGGTCATACTTCCTCATTCGTTTCTGTTGTGTCTGACTCTGCGTGACCACATTTGGGGTTTTCTTGGCAGAGATAATGGAGTAATTTGCCATTTCCTTTTCCAACTTATTTTACAGATGAAGAACTGAGGCAAGCAGGGTTAAGTGACTTGCTCAGGGTCACTCAGCTAGTATGTATCTGAGGCTGGATTTGTACTCATGTAGATGAGTCTTCCTGATAATAAACCCAGTGCTCTATTCACTGTGCCACCTAGCTGTCCAGGTCTAATGCCCAGTTCTTTCAAGAAAACTGACTTCAGCACTCTCCTGGAAAGAAATTTACAGAAATCCTTTACAGAAATGTTAGTGCTGATATAGTCACTGTAGTCAGAACTAGAATTGGAAAACAGCACATTATGAGGCTGGCCAGGTAATGGCAAGGTGGTTTTGAGTTTGGGAAAAATAAGGTAAAACTAAACTCTCAATATTTGCTTCAGCAAATTTGCAGCAACTCCCACCATGTTATGAAAATTTTTGCATTGTATTGGAAATATCTGGTTAACACTAAGTCTGAATCTACTGCTACTATCATTTCCTTACATGTCACAGATATTCTTTTTTTTTCTATCAGGAGGTATGTCCAAATATGGTCAGTACTGTAAGATAATTTGGTGACCAGGCCTTTGCTCTATAAAGTCCTCTTCTGGCTTATCATTCTTTTGGAGCATGAGAACCCATCTTCTGTTGCTGTGCCACATTTCTCTTTGGACCTACTTTTATAATACTTTCTCTTTTCCTCACCTTCCAAGGGTTGGGAGGTTAAGTACCATTGATACCATCAAAGCTCAGACCACACTTTCTGGGAATGGGCAATCCCTTCTTCTAACGCAACTGTACCTAGGGCAGATTGTCCTCTGTACCATACCTTTTCCCTCTTTACCTCCCTGTTAAATTCATTTTTCCATGGGCTTAAAAATTCCCATTTATGGCTCGAATATTTGCCTCTGTTTTAAGCTGCTCATTTCTATGATAGGTATTTATAGACAAGGTCAATGCCCATTCCTAGGATTCTTTAACAAAGAAAAGAAGAAACAGCTGGCAGGTGTTCGGACAACTTTTTTATGGATTCTCCTGCTAGTGGAGATGCTAATGAGGGCCTAAACCACCTGAATTATTGTGATTTTTTTAGACATTCAAAGAAAGCCAGAGCTCCATGAGGCATGTTTCAGGGTTCTCTCAAAGAAAATCTGGGCATGTCTAATATATAATTACATTGTTATCTCCAGGCTGTGGCATAATCCCACAGACCAAGGATTCAGTGTCATACTGACCAACATAGATGTATAGTTTTGACAACCTCAGAATTTGAAAATGATTTCCTTTCACAATGCCATGTGGTCTTGTGTAAGGCTAACAACCTACACATACTCTGTGTATAGTATCTGTCTATTTGTTTGCATATTGCGTCCACTGTTAGAATGAAAGCCCCTCAAGGGAAGTGGGCAGAGGATGCTTTTTACACCTTTTGCTGTGTCCCCAGGTTTCTAGTACATATTAAGTGCTTAATAAAAGCCATTAAATTGACATTTACCTAATATCTGCCACAAAGCTGACTATTTGGGGCTTGCGCCTGACCACAAAGAACAAGTTTGTCCACCTCTGGGGGTGACTGATTGGACATATTTGCCAATGTAATCTAACACCGTTCTTCAGTTTCTGATTATAGAGAAGCTTATCTAACTTTCCTAGCATATTGACTCAGAACAAAGGTGGAAATTCATTGATTAAGTTTCTTGCTTTCTGAAGTCCCTGGACTATGCAGTTTCTTCTGTCATGAAGTATGGATCTGGTTTGTTTTTTTTAAGCTTTTAGTGAATTTCTTTGCTTCTCTCTGTCACTGTCTCTTTGTCTCTGTCTCACTCTTTTCTCTTTTTCTCTCTCTTCTTTCCCCTTCTTCCTCTCTCTCTTCCTCTTTCCCTATTCTCTTTCCTTCTTTTTTTCCCTACCCCCTCCTCTCTTTCTATTTTTTTGTACTTCCCCCGTCTCTTTAACTATTAGTCGATTTGTTTGGGAGACTGTGTTTTCTTTCTGTCCTCCTGCCTCCTCTTTGAAAGAACTAGCACTTGAGAGATGGCTGGATGGAGCAGACAGGAGAGAGAGAGTGGTAAGGTTCTGAACGGGATTTCTGATGAGGCCGGTGGAAAGCATGAGAACAAAGTGAACATAATGAAGAAAAAAATAGTAGGGTTAGCAAGGCCATGGCTTTGGAAGATCAATATCCATATCTATGCACTTCAGACATTAAAGGGTTGGTCCTCATTTTTTAAGGGGAGTCTAACAAAACAATATAGAATATAGACAGATTTTTAAAATAAGCATGCCAAAACACTAAAAGCTCAGCTTTGCTATATACCTTTTTTTGTTTTTGGAGGGGGGTAGGCAGGACAATTTTGAGGTCAAGTGACTTGCCCAAGGTCACATGGCTAGTAAGTGTTAAGTGTCTGAGGCCAGATTTGAGCTCAGGTCCTCTTGACTATAAGGCTGGTGCTCTATTCACTGCACCACCTAGCTGCCCCTGTTATATACCTTTTCCAAAGGCCCTGAATTTTATCTGACCTTTTCTAACTTGTTAGTCATTGTGATATGTCCCTCTGCTTCTATTTGGCTCTAAGGTCACATTTGCTTTCTCTAAGAGATGGCCAATTTTGGTCAAGTCTGCTCCTACTTGGAACTGAGTTATCAGGGAAGATCTTTTCTTGCCCTTTGATGAGTTTTCTAATGGAAACCTTACTTACAATGTTAGGTGTCAATCAGTGTCAATCAGCAAGTATGTATTAAGTGCCTACTATATACCACACACTGTGCTAAATCCTATGGGTACAAATACAAAGAATGAAAAATTCCTACTCTCAAGGAGATTATATTCTAACAGAAGGGACAAGTATATATGAAAATAAATATAGTATAAAGTATTTATATGTATGTACATGTGTATATATATCATACACATATGTATATATGCACGTATGCACACATACATTTATATATACAACTATATACATATACACAATACATATATACATACACACATATGTACGTATGTATATACATGTGTATATACTATAATGTTAGTTAAATGCCAGGTAGATTGGGTTAGGCAACAGTCTTCCCTAGGATATTTGACATGGGAATAGAGGGGAGCAGGTCTCCTGCTGCATCCAGGGTCATCTCCAGTCATCCTGATCTATATCTCGCCACTGGACCCAGATGGCTCTGGAGGAAAAAGTGAGGCTGGTGACCTTGCACAGCCCTCCCTCCCTTAAATCCAATTCATTTGCAAGTTATGGCATCCCTATCCTGATGTCATGGTCCTTTTAGAGAACATAGAACAGAAAATACAAGAGAACAGCAGAACTCTGAGATGAGGGAGGTGGGCAGGATGGCCTCCAAGGTCACCTCTCAGCTCTAAACCTATGGTGCTCTGATGCTGTTGCTAGGATTCCTTTGCTTTGGGCCAGGCCAGACAGACTCCCTGAAACAGGCTAGAAGGGAGAAGAGAAGGTAGCCCATTGTTGGAAGTTAAAGTACCGAGTCCTGCTCACCTCAATATACTTCCCCATAATTTCTTCTGACTTATTGCTTGTCTTGTTTCAGGAAGAAATATCAACCTATGACCCTCTATTTTCCCCAGAACCAAATATAAAATCCTCCCTTTTGCATTTCAATCCCTTCGCAACCTAGGCTCTTCCTTCCTTTTCGGCCTTCTCACACTTTCCTTTCCTCTAATGTATTCTATGTTTCAGGGACATTAGTCAGTCTACTTGGTGATCCACACCAATTATGGACAAGCAAACTCCTCCTATGTGATCTTGACCAAGGTCTTATGGCTCCGTCCCCAACTCTATATCTTTGTATTGGATGTTCCCCATTCCTACACTGTTCTTCTTCTCAGCTGGCTTCCTTCAGGACTCAACTCAAATTCCGCGTTCCTTAGGAAGCCTCCTCCAGTGGTGCGCTATTAAACGTTTAACAACTGGCTCCCTCCTTCCCCTCCCCCCCAATGTATGCATGGCATACTTTTAAATTTGATCTACATTATTAACATTTTCTCCATCTCTTTCTAAGTCTAGACCATAAAAAAACAATAAATCAAGCCTTAATTTACAGCATTTGCCAAATTCTAAGGTAAAAATGCTTACATTGAAAATTTAATAATGGATTGTAATAAACTGTCTGAGCTGGCTCCAGTCTATCCCTGACTCCTTTCCTCCCATTCCTCAAATTACCTTTTATCCTCTGGATATACTTTCCATGCACATAGTTATTTGTGTGTTATCTCCTCCTAATGAATGTGAGCTGCTTGAGGACTGGGATCATGTTTTTGCCTTTCTTCGAATCAAATGCTTGTGAAATACTTATTAGCTGACTGACTAGTGTTCACACTGATCAAAATTGCCCATATTATTCATTGTCATCATATTCAACTCACATAAAAATGACAGACAAGAGAAGATTTTCACACAAGAATACCGGTACCATGGGTCAAATGTGACTTTGCATCACAAGTTGTTGCTTTCTTTCCTGTTCCATTAATTTTGACTTTAGCCTCCTAGGGACAAAGAATTTCCTAATTTAACTGAACCCCATACTCTCACCCCCAAATTAGCACATCTTACTGGAAAACCTGAGTTCTCTGTCCAATGGTAAAGTCTTGCCTCTTTTTCATGGTTTTGGGTAGTAACTGCTTTTTGGCCGCTCATTCCTGGTTGTACACTCATGTTGTAGAGATCTCATAGGATGTCAAGCTGGAATTGGCCTCAGAAATCATTTAGTTCAATATCCTCAATTGACAGATGAAGAAACTGAGAAGGGGCGGCCAGGTGGCTCAGCGAGTAAGAGCACCGGCTCCAGTGTCAGGATGACCTAGGATTGAATTCGGCCTCTGATACTCAGCACCACACCCAGAAATAACTGGCCATGTAACCTTGAGCAAGTTACTTAACCCCGATTGCTGAAAAGAAAAATTAAAAAAAAGAAAATGAGGCCTGTAGAACGTACCCAAGGTCACATAGCTATTAAGTATCTGAGGCAGTATTGGAATTCAAGATTTCCTGATTCCAAGAGCAAGGTTCTATCTACTATACTAGGATGTCTCTTGAAGAGGAAAAGTGATTAAAAACGATACACTGTTCTATTTCCTTGTGCCAAAATGTCCAGCTTAGGCAAAGAGATGGATGGAGGTGATATAAAGGAGAGGAAGGAGATAGTTAGTCTGTGATGTTCAGCTTCCTGCCTTCATATACACACCTCACCATGCTAGGCTATGAATTTAAAGTAACTCTTCCACTCTCCCCTCAGGAAGACTAGGGGTATTTTCACACATTTTGCCTTTTACACGACTTGAAGCCAAGATAGAGTAATTTGCCAGATTTTAGCTGATCCAATGAAAAGGAAAAGCCTGTAAACAGAGAGTGGAAATTTTAAATTCAGTGGTAGGGTCCATGGGATCACAGCATTCATGATCTCCTGGAGAATCATCAGAATACCAGAGAATAGATAGGTTCCTTTGTCGTAACTGCTGTTCAGTTATTTCAATCATGTCTGACCCCTTTGGGGGTTTTCTTTGCAAAGATACTAGAGTAGTTTGCCATTTCCTTCTCCAGTTCATTTTAAAGATGAGAACAATGAGACAAACAGGGTTAAGTGACTTGCTCAGGGTCACACAGGTAATAAGTGTCAAAGGCCAAATTTTAACTCATAAGATACTAGATGCCTCTGTTTGATCATTTTCTTCTTCCCTTTCACCCTTTGTGTCCCCTGATGCCAACAAACACAAACACACACACACACACACACATGTTTTATTGCATAAAGACAGTGCTAAAATTGGTGGGGGGCAGGAAGACTAAGTAGGAAAGAAGACGGCAGCAGGGGAAGCAAAGGTAATAATCACCACATTTTTTTTCTTTTGGTGGTTTTTAGTCTGCAAGTGCAAACCACTCTGGAGGACCCCTCTTGCTTTTTTTTTCCATTTTTACTTTTTTTCCACCTTTCCTCTCTCCCCCTTCTTTATTCATTCCTTCTATTCCTCCTTTCCTTTCAAACTTTCACACAGATTTGAAATGACAGTGAGGTTAGGAATTCTTCAGTTCAGAGAAGGAAAAGGCTAGATAGAGTTGTAGGCTCATTATGGTTCCTTTTTCCTACCTCACTTTCAGACCCACCAAAAGAAGAGTGAAGACAGATGATGATGGGGAGATTTAGTAATGGGAAGCAATGAGTTTCAGTTCAGAATTGTTGAAATCGGATGCAGATGGAGACATAGAATTTTTCTTAGTTATTATCGCCTCCATATTTGAAAGCCATTATAAACATGAAAGATAAAAAAGAAACTAGGGATGCATATATAGATATCGACAGATAACTAAATTTTTGCATACATGATATACATTACATAATTTGAATCTCACCACAATCATGTGTCATAGGTAGTACATCTCTTACTGTCTTCATTTTACAGATGAGAATACTGTGGCCCGCAGAGTTGAAATGACTTGACCATTTTCAGATATTTAACAATAATAGCTGATATTTTTAGGGACTTTTAGGTTTGCAAAACCTTTTTCATATATGAACTCATTTTATCGTCACACTCACCCTGAGAGGTAAGGGCTTTTATTGTGTGCATTTTACAGATGAGGAAAACATGGCTGAGTGATTTGTCCAGGGTCAATGTCTGAGGCTGGGTTCTCTCTTAGACACTCAAAAGTCTCTTTTATCTGTTGAGTCACCTCATACGTATAAGAAGCAACATTCAAACCTAGAATTTCCTAGGCCTCCTGTTAACCCACTATCCCAAAGAAAAACATTTGTTTTAATATTGATAATTCATTACTGACAATCCATTAGATTATAAGCTTCTTGAAGACAGGTGCTGTCTTTTGCCTTTTTGTATCTCCATTGCTCAGTTACAGTGCCTGACACACAGCATTCACTGAATGTTTATTTATTGGTTTGTTGATTGATTGATGATCTCTCAACAGGAATTTGTGCGACTGACTGTGTCTGATGTCCTGACAACCTATGTCACAATTCTCATTGGTGACTTTGTAAGAGCCTGCTTTGTAAGGTTTTGTAATTATTGCTGGTGCTGGGACCTGGAATATGGCTATGTAAGTACTGATCTGGCTTCCTTAGCTCTCATTAGATTGTTTCAGGGTCACTTACTTCTTTGTAGCTCATCACACTGAAGAGAAGAAAGTAGTTCATAGTTTGTGATATGGGAATCTCCTTTTCAAACTATAAATATGAAATGTTTAATGCTGCAAGTGATGATTTAAAAACTGAGGAAAAAAGAAAAGTCAATTCTAAATTGCATCATATGGTAAAGTTTAATTAAATAAGTCCAGAATCATGAAAGCAGAATGTGTCTAATAAACATGGTATAGGGTAAGGAAGGTGAGGGTCCTAACCTGTTGATTAAGATCAGTTTTGAAAATGTGGTAGAATATTGGGTCAGTAGCCATTACCCTTACTTTTCCCTCCTCCTCAAACTCTCATATTTCTAAAAGTGAGGCAGGGCATAAAGGGTGTGACATCGGCTATGTTACCCTCCTCATGTCTATTTGAAATATCGATGAACAATTCTGGCCATGACTTCTGCTTTTATTCTCTTTCCTCGAGCTCTAGAGCTATTTCCCCTGATGATTACTAATCACACCACATACTGCCCCTCCCCCCAATACTTTCCAGAATTTGAGATGAGGCACAAAGTACACCCTTGCCACAAAATGTTGAGACTCCCCATCTTTTTACCTAGCATCTCCACTCTTCTACTTTCCCTTCCCTCCCATTACTGTTTCTATCAAATCACTTCCTTGACTCTAAAGAAAGAGATGTTATTGAGCACCATGTTTCCTCATTTCTGTGTATCTCTTCTCTAGGACTATACCAATAATGTTGGACCTGTGCAAGACTATATTCTTTGGCTCCCGTATCTCATCTAGAATTATAATAATGTATATTTCAATTGGTCATTCCATCAACAAGCCTTTATTAAGGACCTGCTCTGTGCCGGGTACTACTTACAATAATATTAGGAATTTAAAGACAAAAATTAAATGATCCTTTATCTCAAGCTGTTTACACAAGATGATTTATCAGGGAAATGGAGAACTACCAGTTAATGTTTCAGGAAGGCCTTATGTAGCATGTATAAATTAAGATGAATTTTTTGAAGGAACTTAACTTTTCTACGAGGCATTGATAAAGAGAAGAGTAGTACATTTCAGACATGGGTCTTATTCTGGGCAAAGGCAGAGTGATAGAAATGAAATATCCGATGCGGAGAGCAGAGAGAAGGCCAGTTTGACTGGAAACATAACTCTTTATAGTTACAAAGTACTTTACATGCATTTTTCTATTTGAACTATATAATTCATTTCAACTAGTGTTTATTAAATGCCCTACTTACTATGGTACCAGCACTGAGCTGGTTGCTAGGGATACATAGATGGAAATGATGTCATTTCCCTCATTAGAATGTGAGCTCCCTGAAGGCAGGAAAGACTTTTTTTCTTTGTGTTTTCAGTGTTTAACACAGTGCGATACATGATTAATAAATGCTTGTCATCTATCAGTGGATTGGTTGATTTAAACCAGTCCCTGACCCAAAGTAGGGAGTCCAAGGTTTTTTTTTCTGTTTTAGAAATAAGGTAACTGAGGCTCAGAGAAATGTAATTTGTCCGTGGTTATTTGAACCCAAGCTATATGACTAACATTTCTGAGTAACATTTAAATTAGTAACAACCATCCCTGGTCATCTCTAGGCACTGAGTCTATGGAAAAGGTCATTCTGACTGTATATCTTTCGTAGCTCCAACAGATCCTACTCCTGACTTTGACTACATGCCATCTGTGAGGTCATCACTATTATCCTTGCCCAGAATGCCTTCCCAGCTCAGCCAAGACCAGTTAGCTAACACTCTTTGGTGAATGACAATGAAGTAATGCTATAGACTCAGGATGCTGTTAAGTCTCCTTCCCATCCCTTGCCATGACGTACCTGTCTGGCTGGTTTTCATTTCTGTTTTTCTTGCCTGACACAGCTGTAATCTGACTTTGGCATCACAATAGAAGTTTCTCCACCTGGAATTTTATACTGTTGCCTGGACTTTTGCTTATCTCTTCTCCTGGCTATTTTCTTCTTAAGTGCTAGAAAATGTACTGCAAAAAAATGAAGTCAGTAAAACATGACCTGGATGCATAAAAGCTGTAATTAAATGTCTCTAATTTATTATTTATTGAGTGCTCATAGTATTCTTGGTTCTGTACAAAGTACAGGAGAAAAGGACAAAGTTCCTGTCCTAGGTCATAGAAAAGGAATTAACCCCTGTCTTATCCTTCTGGTTTCTGCTAGAGAGAGGATCTTAGAGAGAGGAGGAACCCAGTATTATGGCAATCAAACATCCTTAAATACTAACCTTCTGATGTGTGTGGTTTTTTATTTTATGGTTAACAGGTCATGTTAGGAGTTATACTGTAGTGGAAAGAATAGTGAATTTAGAATCATTGGACTTGAGTTTGATGTCCTAACTCTGCTACCAGCTACTTGGGTGACCTTAGTTATTTAACCTTTTGGGGTTTCATTATCCTCACCTATAAAACGAGACAACTCCTGAAGTTCCTTCTAGTTTGGGATTCAATATCATATGAGCAAAGGAATTATCCATTCCACAAACATTGATTCAATCCTTACTATGTTCAAGAGATCACATCAAGGTGCTGCAGGGAATGCAAAAATATCCTTGCCTATATGGATTCTCTAGTGAAATGGGAGAAATAAAATAAATACACGAGTAACTGTAATGTGGGACAGAACATAAAAGCCAAAAGGGAGAATCAGCATCTTGTGTAAAGAGATTCATGGTATAGTTGATAGAGTACTGGATTTGGAGTTAGGAAGAAGTTGACTTGAATCTTGCTTACAACTTTACTAGTGACATGGCCATGGACAAGTCACTTAAACATTGTTAGTCTTTTTAGGAGATGTGGGGTGCATCTTCAGTACTTAGAATGGTGCCTGTCACATAGGGCTTAATAAATGCTTGTTATGGGGACAGCTAGGTGGTGCAGTGAATAGAGCACCACTGCTTCTGGAGTGTGGTGGACCTGACTACAAATCTGACCTCAGACATTTGACACACTTACTAGCTGTGTGACTTGGGCAAGTCACTTAACCCCAATTGCTTTGCCTTTCCCCCTCAGAAAACAAACAAATAAATGCTTGTTGACTGACAGCCATAAAATGAGAATTAAATAGAATCCTGAGTTTAATTTTCTTCCAAGAAATGTAACATCCAATCTTCATGGTGGAAACACCTGAAAAGACACCTGAAATAGGCCTTGCAGGAAGAGAAGGCTTTTCTCAGATAGAAATATGCTGGAAGAAAGTCCTGGCCATGGGGAATGACCTTTACAAATGCTTGGAGGCAGAAGGGGACAGGATGAGATCAGGGAACAACTTAGTAGTACTGTTTGACTAGAATATAGAGTATATACAGGAGAATAAAACAAACTAAGACTGAAGTGGTAGGTTGGAGGCAGATTCCAGAAGGCTGAACAGTTTCTATTTTATTCTCTTGCCAAAGAGAAAACATGGAAGGTTTTTGAGAAAAGGAGTCATTTAATCAGAGCTGTACATTTGGAAGATGATTTTGGCATGTATAGAAATGATAGATCAGAGAAAGGAGAGACAGGAGACAAGGGGACTAGTTAGTCGGCTATTGTGAGATTGGGATGATGATGTCTTGAAGCAACAATCGTATTTCAGCTGGCATTTAGGGAAAGATTTCTGGCTTGCAAAATGCCTTACATCTTCTATCTGATTTGAACCTCACAACAGTGTGAGATAGGTGCTATAACTGTCTTCATTTTTCAAAAGAGGAAACTGAAATTAAGTTGTTACTTGCTGAGGACCATAGAGCTAATAAGTGGCAGAGCAAGGCTTTGAATCCTGACTTTCATGACTCCAATTTTCATCAACCCATGCTTTGCCAGAAATATTAGTGAAAAGGAGAGGTGAGATAGTATGAAAACAGAATTTTTAGACCTTGTAACTGACTTGATATAATACAGGGCAAGGGAAATGAAACAGTGAAAAACATATATTCCCAGGTTGTAGGTATTAGGGAATGAAAAGGTCTAATAGAAACAGAGAAGTATATATCTACATATCTATATCTATACATATATATCCATACATGTATATATATGCATATACATCTATACCTATATAGTATGTTATGTGTGCATGTGTATGTTTTTACTTGGCTATACTGACATTTTCAAATGTTTATATATGTATGTATGTAGACACACATACATATGTAGACATTTCATTTTGTAGAAGTGGATGACATTGACAAAGCAGTGAGTATAGGTGAAGAAAAGAAAAAAGAAAGAGGTAATGATGAAGGGAAACAGAGACAGAGAAAAACAAAGAGAGAATGAAAATAAATTATTTATATTATTAGGTTGCAGAGAAGACTGGAAGATTTGGGGGTCAAGGACACAAGGGGAGGAGTTATTCTTGGCAAGGGGCAATCCAATTCCCTTTTGTAAAGAAGGTGTACTACCAAATCTGATTATGATATGAATATGGCTTTGATGCCTAAATTAAAGATCCACAACAGAGAAAGAAAACTATAGATCAATTTTCCTAATGAATGTTGATGCAAAAAAATTTTAATAAAACACAATAATTACAATATTTACAATGTTACAATTACAATAATATATCACAAAGATCATACACTATGATCAGGCTTGATTTATACCAGGCATTCAAGACTGGTTCAATATTGGGGAAACTAAACATATTGACCATATCGATAACAAAAACAGCAAAAATAACATAATTATTTCAAAAGATGCAGAGAAAGATTTTAACAAAATACAATAACCATACATGCTAAGGAAAAAAAAACACTGAAATCATAGGAATAAATGGAACTTTTAAAAAATGATAAGTAGTGTCTAAAACAGAGGGCAAGCATTATTGATAATGGGGATAAACTAAAAGACTTTCCAATAAGATCAGTGGTGACATAAGGATGTCTGCTATCACCACTATTATTTAACATTATACTAGAATTTATAGCAATGACAACAAGAAATTTGAAGGAATTAGCATAGACGAGGAAACAAAATTATCACTTTTGCAAATGATACTTAATGTTTACTTAAAGAATCATAGACATCAACTAAAAAGCTGATTGAAACAGCAAAGTTGCAAGATATAAAATAAGTGCATACAGATCATCATCTGTGTATTACCAACAAAACCCAGCAGAAAGAAATAGAAAGAGAAATTCTTTTTAAAATAGTTATGAACAATATAAAATACTTGGGGATCTACCTACCAAGACATACATTTGAATTCTGAACACAATTGCAAAACACTCTTCACACAAAGACTGACCTAAAATTTGGATAAATACTAATTGCTCCTGGTTAGACTGAACCTATCTTTAAAAAATGAAAATACTACCTAAATTAATTTACTTGTTCAGTGCCATACCAATCAAACTGCCAAAGAATTATTTTACAGAGCTATAAAAATAATAACAAAACTCATCTGGAAGAACAAAAGATTAGGAATATCAAGAGAATCAACTAAAAAAAAATTTCCAAGAGAATGAGTCCTAGAAGTACCAGATCTTAAACTACAAAGCTGCAATCATCAAAAAAATTTGGCACTGGATAAGAAATAACAGGATTAATCATTGGTACAGCTTAAGTATACAATATACAAAAGCAAATGAGCACAGTAAGCTAGTATTTGATTAATCCAAAGATCTCAACTATTGGAACAAGGATTCATGATTTGGGCGGGGGGGGGCGGATCTGCTGGAAATCTGGTAAGTAGACAGGTAGAAACTTGACACAGACTATCATTTCATACCATATACCAAGATAAGCCCAAAATGGGTACATGACTTCGACATAAAAGGTGAAGTCATAAGCAAATTCAAGGAGTGGATGGGATAGAGGGAATAAAATAAATTATCTGTAAAATCTATAAATAACAGAAGAATTTATGAGCAAACAAGACCTAGGTAAAATGGACAATTTTTATTACATTAAATTAAAAAGGATTTTTGCACAAACAAAACTGATGAGGCTAAAATTAGAAGAAAAGCAGGACATTGGGGAAAAATCTTTGCAGCAAGTTTCTCTGATAAACATTTCATTTCTCAGATATAAAGGGTACCCAACCAAATATATAAGAATAAGCATCATTCTCCAATTTATAAACAAAGAATATTAGCAGGCAGTTTTCAGAGGAAGAAATCAAAATCGTAATTTTAAATGCTATAAATCATTCATAATTAAATAAATGCAAATTAAAACAGCTCTGAGGTACCAATTCATACTCATCAGATTGGATAAGATGACAGAAAAGGAAAATTACAAATGCTGGAGAGCAGGGTGTCTAGGTGGTGCAGTGAATAGAGCACGGGCCCCGGAGTAAGGAGAACCTGAGTTCGAATTTGGCCTCAGACACAACACAAAACTAGCCGTGTGACTTGGGCAAGTCACTTAACCCCAATTGCCCTACCTTTCCTTCTTCAAAAAGCAATAAACAAACAAACAAAAAAAAAACAAATGCTGGAGAGGATGTAGAAAAATTAGTATAAAAATGCACTGTTGGTGTGGGTCTGTGAACTAGTCCAACCATTCTGGAAAGCAATTTGGAACTATGCCCAGAAAGCTATTAAACTGTGGATACCTTTTGACCCAGCAATACTTCAAAGAGATAAAAGGAAAAGGAATAAGGACCTGTATGTACAAAAAAATATTTATACTAGCTCTTTTTGTGGTGGTAAAGAATTGGAAACTGAGGGAATATCCTTAAGTTGAGGAATGGACAAATAAGTACTGGCATATGAATGTGATGGAATACTATTGCTCTGTAAAAAATGATGAAGGAACAGTTTCAGAAAAACCTACAAAGACTTTTATGAACTAATGCAAAGTGTTATCTGTCATCCAAGAGAACAGCGTACACGGTAACAGAAATATTATAAAGATAATCAACTGTGAAAGATTTAGTAACCCTGCTCAACGTATTGATGCAGCACAGTTCCAAAGAACTCCTGATGAAAAATACTGTCTCCCTCCAGGTAGAAAACTGATGAGCTCAAAATGCAGATAGAAGCACATTTTTTTCTCATTCTTTTCTTCTCCTTTTTTTAATGTGGTTAATGTAGAAGTTTATTTTACATTACTTCATATGTGTAGCAAGTTTTGTGTTTCTTGCCTTTTCTGTGAGTTGGGGAGGGAGAGAATCTGGAAGTGTAAATAAAATAAAACTGAATGAAAAAAAAAACATCATCTTTTCCCCCCCCCCCAAAAAAAATGTCCATACTCATTTTCTCCTTGTACTTTTATATGAAGATAGAGAATCCATCTTTTGCTTAGGATCATCTCATTTTGGTCAGGACAAATTGAGCATATCTTAATATTGACCACAGCAAAATTTGTAAAACACTTTATTTCTCAGACAAACATTTTAAAAAATACATATTTTGACAGATACAGTATGGAGATTGGAGTGAGAACTTGCCTCTGAGTCAGGAAAACCTGAGTTCAAGTTTTTCACCTGACATAATGGCTCTGTGACCCTGGGGCAAGTCACTTAAACTCTCAGTGCTTTAGGCAAGTTTCAAAAATCATAAGTTTGATGAAAAAGTTGCTGACCTACATTGGTAGAGGGAACTCTCACCCAGGAGGTGAAGCGGCTGGGAGCTCTGGACCTGGACTCGGGAAGTATGAGTTTAGATCTGGCCTCAGACACTTATGAGCAGTGTGACCTTGGGCAAGTCAGTTAATATCTGTTTTCCATAGTTTCCTCAACTGCAAAATCGGGGGTAACAATAGCACTTAGCTCCCAGGGTTGTTGTGAGGAACAAATACAATAATATGTTGTGTTTTTTTTTTAGCACTTAGCACAGTGGCTCTTACATAGTAGGTCCCATATAAATGCTTATCCTCCCATGCCCCAGGAATTCCTTGTATCAGTGAAATAGTAAGCCAAATCCTTATCCCCATTAAAAAAAACTGCTTTGGGATCTCAGGATCCAAATCCTTTGAGTTTGTTCATAACAACTGGTTTTAAATGTCTCCCTATGGAGGAACTGTATACAACTAAACAATTAGATCATTGCAAGAATAACTGTTTATCAGTTTTTTCAGGCAGACTATTTTATCTTTTCTAGACCCTTGTGCCTGGATACACATAGAGGGTAAAAAGTTCAGTTTATAGAGACATAAACTTATTGGGAGGGAGAGAATAATGTTCTGGACAGGGACCGTTTTACATAGAGACCCAGATACCTTTATATTCTCCCTACATGTTAGGAAGAAAATCAACAACATACAAATCTTTAGAGCAGATAATGGTAAACAGCTTATATCTGGACTGGGTGGATTTGAAGTGACCCTGGACATTTTCGGGTTTCCACTTCTTGCTTTAGGGACCACCATATCAGATCCTGTTTTCAGAAGTGAGGAAATTATTCACTGTGAACAAATCATTAAGCCATGTAAGGTAAATTAATTTTGCCAGACACCTCTTCCAGGAAGATCAATAAGTTTTAATTGCTCTAATAAGAGTTCATTTAGTCTATGTAAGTGAATAGTTTGCTCCCAGAATATAGTTCAGCTAAAGGTCAGTTCCTTAGAAATTCCACTGGGTCTAATGCATCAGTTCTGGCCAAATCCAGTTCAATTCTAAACTCCACTGATAAGGAAATCTGAGTCAACATTATACCCATTGTCAGACTCTGGAATAAAGGTTATGCCAGAAATGTCCCAGAGTTCCACTTGTCAGACGTGGTTGTCTAAGGAGTAGTGAACTGTACCAGTTTGGAAATGGAAATAGAAGTCAAAGCTCCTGTACCAATCTGTAGTGGGATCAGGTCTTTGAGTAGACCCTGTATTTCCATCCCAAATATGATGCGGGAACCCAGTCTTTTAAAAAAAAAAATGCAGAAACTTTGAGTGCTTTCTTATATTTATTTTCCTAGCACTTAGAACAGGGATGGCACACACTAAGTTATTAGTAAATGTTTTTTCATTCATTCATTTATCTTTTCATTTGCTTGATCTTGCGCCATTATTTATTTATTTATTCAATGAACTTATATTAAATACCTACTCTGTGCAAGTCAGGGGGTTCAAATATTAAATGAAAAAGATACCTTCTTCTATTAACATGGACACCTGCCAACTGGCCTCCTCTGTTGTTGACCACAGCATGGTCAAATGGCCCTTCTTAACTGGAGGGTGTTGATTCCATGTAGTAATTTTTTTCAGCCATCTTGGGATTTATGAAATGTATAAATGCCTCAATCATTTTCCCACAACCATGTTCATTTGAAAGGGAGCAGGATACAATTATTTCTAATTAATTTTACCTTAAAATAAATGTTTTGTGGGGCTTTTTCAAAATAACTTCAAGAGAATTTTTGACTTAGAAAATCATCGACCTCTTAAAGAATGAGTTCTGAACTTTGCCAAAGGAGAAAGAAACCAAGCTGAACTCTCAGGTAAGTCTGAAAAAGCAGGATAGAGACACATCCAGAGACACATTTCTGTATCGGCCATAGAAGTGGAAAAGAATGATTGTCAAACCCTACAATCATGTAATTTTAGATGATTTTGTTGCCAACCTTGAACAACTCCACGATTTTACAGGTGAGAAAAGTGAAGCTTGGCCAAGTTAAAGGCCTTGCTCAAAGTCATATAGCTGGTTAATAGTTAAGCTGGACCTGGAATCTTGGTTTCTGGCATTTCAGGACTTCCTCTATAAGATGCTACTTTTCATAACATAATTATAATGTACTATGGTAGATTTCTAAGTATTATTTCTCTCCATCAGGCCAATTTGATCATTAAAGACATTATTTCAATGTCTATTGTTGCTGTGGTCACAAAATCTCATAGTCATAGGACCTCAAGACTATGTTATATTCATCTAGGGGTTTTTTTGGGGGGTGGGGGTGGGATAGGGTCATTACTGACTAGAAAATTGATCTCATCTCAGCTGACATTTTGGAAGATTTTGTACTTTTGAAAGCAAAGGAAACTTACATTGAGAATTTTGTGCTGTTCTCTTTTATTTTACATGAGATCAATCAGAATGTCAAGTACTATGCTAAGCAGACAAAGGTTGCCAGTTCCATTCCTAAACTAGAAGAAATAACAACTCTGGCCCATGACCACAGATGGCATAGACTGCCCAATGGGGAATCAAGCAAATATGCACCATGGTCCCAAGGAATTACACGAGAATATTCAGATGTTCCTTGGTGTGGTGTAGTAGAGTCAGGAAGTCTGGGGTTCAAATCCTACCCCTGTAATTTGCTAGCTCTGTGACAGTGTACAAGTTAGTCAACTTTTATGACTTTAATTTCCTCATCTGTAAAATGGAACCAACAATATCTGAAATACTTACCCCTCAGGATTGTGATGAAGTTCTAATGAGATAATGTAAATCATTGCTGATATTTACATAGGTGTCCCAAAAGTTCTAGTGCAATTTTAAGCTATCATAGCAAGTCTAAACACTACCGATAAAATACAAAAGTAAGACAGTCTCTGATTTCAAAGAGAGCATTCTACTGGAAGAATATAAAATGTTTGCAGAAAAGTAAATGAGAAATATATACATATTTTGTGTAGACGTATGTACACATATCACATGTACCCAGAGGCATATATAAACATGCATATCTTGCATTTATATATTATACATGACAAATACATTTCATCTGTATATAATGTATATGCATACATACACAGGAGTATGTATGTATGTACGTACATATATATCTTTATGTATGTATTTGGAGAGAAATTTGGAGAGAAGAGCCTAACAAAAAAGTAGGAGAATCAGAAAAGACCTTTTAAAGGAGGTGATATTTGAGGAGTTCTAAGAGTTTTCATGAAAGAAGGTAGAGAATTCTAGGAATGGAAGTGTGAGATACAACATTCTGTACAGTGAAGAGGAAACAGACCAATTTAATTAGAACCCAGTGTGCATGAAGGGTAGTAATGCATTATTTCCCTGAAGAGATATGCTGGAATAAGATTAAGAAAGACTTTAAATGCAAAACATTTTGCATGACAAAATTTACATGATAACTTTATTATATATTCAAAAGGAATAGCAACTTGTACATAATAGATTTGCAGATTCATGTGAAATCATCATACTAAGTTATGGAAATTCTCATTTTATTACATAAATTAAAATAAAATAAAATTTTAAAATGCTAAATAAATGATTTTTTTTTTTGCTAAAATAGGGCACCAATAGAATGTCTTTAGTGGCAAAATGGTATAGTTAGATCTATCTTTTAGGAATATCAATTTTAAAACTGTTCAGAAGAAGGATTGGAAAAAGGAGAGGTTGTATGCAGAGAGACCAATTAGGAGAGTGTTTCAATAATCAAGGTGAGAGGTGCCAGATGCTTGAACTAGGGAGACTATGGTATGAGTGAAGACAAAGAAAACGGATGCAAAATGTACAGGCAGGATTGATAAGTCTTGGCAGTTGGTAGAATGAAAGGGATGGGGAAGAGGGAAAAGCTGAGTATGAATCTGTGATTACAAAAGGGGTAGCTGGAAGAATAGTGGTGTCCTCAACAAAAAGGAGGAGGGGCAAGTTTAGTGGAAAAGATGCTAGGTTCTGTTTGGGACATGCTGAGTATGAGATATTTGTGGATCATCAAGGTGGAAATGTCCAGCAGGGATTTGGAGATGCTGTACGGGAGCTCAAGAGATGGATGAGGAGCAGTTATGTAGATCTGGTGTTCATCTGCCCGTAGCGGTTTATATGAATCCATGGGAGCTGATGAGAGGGGGCACAAGGGGGAGACAAAAAGGGACAGAGAGACAGAGTTAGACCGAGAAAGAGCGAAGGGAAGGGAGGAGAGAGAGAACAGGGTGAGCTAAGAAGAGGGAGAGGGACATAGAACATAAGCCTGCAGAGGAGAATGAGAAGGACAAATCAGACGAGTCAGAGGAGAACCAAAATACAACAGTGTCTAATGTCATGCTGCCTCTTTATTGGAAAATGCTTTCCAAATTCTAAAGGTGTCAGTTATTATTATAAAACATGACTAATGTTTGTGGGGGAGGGGAACAGCACAAAGCTCATGTTCCAGTAATGCTAAATTCCTAGTGTCTTTTTCATAGACAAAGAATAGTGCCTTCATTTTTGCTTTTAGACCAAAGCTGTCACACGCCAACCTTTTTATATCTTGCCATTGCTTATATTCGAGG
The DNA here is from genome assembly GCF_028583685.1 of Petaurus breviceps papuanus. Taxonomy (NCBI): domain Eukaryota; kingdom Metazoa; phylum Chordata; class Mammalia; order Diprotodontia; family Petauridae; genus Petaurus; species Petaurus breviceps. The sequence goes on from NW_027185616.1 coordinate 24,940,530, forward strand.
AAATGTACAAAACACTGATGCACTTTGCATTTTCTATTACCACCTTTACTAGCAAGTTGATGGTGCTGTCTACTGAAAATTTACATCATGTCCTTGGGTTATTAATACAAAAACTCTTTGCATTCCTCTAATTTGGCATCTTACCATTTCCCTTGTGATTTAAAACATTGTTAGTTATCCTTTGGTTTAGTTCTGTTACACAATAAAAAATTCTTTTGTTTGGGAGTTGAGTAGATGAGTATAATTATGCCTACTTGTTTGTTTTTATTTTTTAACATGAGATTAAGGCCTAGAAAAATCTAGCAAGCAGCATAAGTGATTGGAAATTTAGAGTGTCAAGGAGTGTGTGCTTTACGAACAATTCTCAGCTATTTTTACAAATAGAAATAATAGAATAGAATAGAAGCTCCTTGAATGTAGGAACTACTTTACTTTTATCTCTGTATCTTTGGCACCTGGCGCGGTGCATGGCTTTTATTAGGCACTTGATAAATGCTTGTCAAAGCATTTATTAGCATAACAAACCATTCGTTTATTATCAAATAAAAGAATGGTTAGTTATGCCAGTTTTCGTAAAGTATAGATCTGATTATGTCACTCTGCTTCTCAATAAACTCCACTGGCTCCCTTTTACTCCTGGTCTCAAATACATACAGCGTTTGGTTCTTACAGCCCTTAACAGCCTTGCTCCTTCCAGTCTTGTTGCATCTTCTCTCCGTACTGTGGTCCGGCCATACTGACTTATTTGCTATTTCTCACACAATTTCCTTTCTCTGTACCTTTGCATTGGCTTCCCCATATATCTCAAATGCTATTCTTCTCAGTCTCTAAAATTCCCTGATTTCCTTTTATGGTCTATCTTCTGCAAGAGGGCTTCCCTTATAAGTTTATCGTGTATCTAACATGCAAATACAAGTGTGTACAATATACATGTAATATATGCATGCAGATACATATATGCAGTTACATGCATGTGTATATACATATATGCATGTGTTATTTATATTAGCATGTAAATTCCTTGATATCAAAGAATATTTTTGCTTTCCATTGTTTGTGAAGTGCATAGCACGGTGAATGGCCTGAAGTAAGTGCTTAAAATGCTTATTGAGTTGTTATTTTCCAAGCTAAGAATATTTCCCCCTAAACCTACTCTTTCTGACCTCATTAATTCTATAGGTAGCACAACTATACACTTTCTCTCATAACCTTAGACCTAATTTTTTTTTTAATGAGAGGCAATGTAGTACAATGGAAAGAGCCCTGCATTTGGAGTCAGAAAGAGAATTGGATTCAGATCTCAGCTCTGATATTTACTTGGTATGTGACTGTGGTAAAGTCACTTAAAATTCCTCAGCCTCAGTTTCCTCATCTATAAAATGGAAATAATAGCAATGTAACATATGCATAAATTGCAAGGAAGAAATGAAATAATGTATCTAAAGCTTTTTGAAAATATTAAAGGTAGTAGTCATCATTTCAATTATTATTGTTATTTCCATTTTCATCTTATTCAAAGGGGTTCAGCTAGGAATGCTTTTAGACAGAAGTACTATCCAACTACTCTTTTGTGTTTGAGGTTCTATAGATTATTGTACAGGTGAACAAAATGATTTTATTATCATTAAATACATTTTGGGATTTAAGATCATTTTGTGTAATAAGCTTATTGAACAGTTCTTTGGGACAGCTTCAGTAGGAGATGGTTTAGTCTATCACATATACTGCCCTTTCCTGCCTCCATGCTTTGTTGAGACTATTCTCTAAACCTGGAGTGCCCTCCCCCCGTCTTTTTTCCCCTCATCGAACCTCTCCCCAGCCTTCTAATAATCAATCAGAATTCCAAAGGATCAGTGTTGAAGAATGCTACCCACCTCCTGAGGTAATAAATTCAAGATTCAAGATGAGACATGGCCAATGTGGAAATTTGTTTTGCTTGACTATGAATACTTGTTAGATAAGGGTTTTTCTTTTCTTTTTTTTTTCTTTTCCCAGCAGGCATGGCATTGGATAGAGAAAAAATAAATGCTTGCTAGTAGAAAAAAAATGAGCTAACATGCCAACTGAAATGTTATTTCCTCTTGGATGTTTTCCCCAATCCTAGTCATTTATTGCCCTTCACATAGTACTTGATTTAATAATTTTCTTTTTTGTTTGTTTGTTTTTCTTTTTGGAGGGGAAAGGCAGGGTGATTGGAGTTAAGTGACTAGCCCAAGTACACACGGCTATAAGTGTTAATTGTCTGAGAACAGATTTGAACTCAGGTCCTCCTGACTCCAGGGCCAGTGCTCTATTCACTGTGCCACCTATCTGCCCTTGATTTAATAATTTTCTAATGAGTTTATATGATAGTGGATGTTATAACTGTATATTACATATGCCTTTGTATCTCCCCCACAAGAATGTAAATTCTTTGAAAGCAAGAAATGTGTCTTACCAAATCTTTGTATTTCCCTGTGCCTAGCATGATGCTCTGCACTTATAGTTGTGCTAGATCATATCCTATTCAAGTCATTTCATTTTGTTACTGTTGAATGTAATTGGCAATTAATTGTCTTGTCCATGCTTGTGTGACAGCAGTCACACGCTCTGTTTGAAATCACTGTGATCCTATTCTCATAAGAGGATATTTGTGTCTCCTTTTAGCCTTCTTACACCGAGTTTGATATCAGCGGCAATGTACTAGCACTGATCTTCAATCAAGGCATGATCTGGTAGGCAAAGTGTATGATGGCTTAGGATTGGAAGGAGAATATAAAAGGGCATGTGTCCTCATGTAATATCATGGCCTTGTATCAAAGGATACTATATTCTGGGAAACAATCTGACAGTTCTCTGCAGTGATTATAAAATGTCTGTGGTTGATTCACCCTTGAAACCTTAACCCTCAAAGGCCATGTAGCATTTGTTGTGTACAGTCATCTTTCTCCAGATGCTTCCTAGAGGATGAATGATGAGCCTGTCCATAGTCTGTTTGGCAGGACTTTTCTGAAGTAATTTTCAGCATTTATGAAGCTAAGAACCATATGAGGAATTTTACCTGATCTCAATACTGCCACACATATTAAGTATTTTAAAATGTTTAAGTATTATTTCACAATCTGACTTTATTACAAGTAATATTTTTTGTCCTGATCTTGGATTTCATAAGTCAAGGGAACTCTCTGTGTGGAAACTTCTTTCTACAAAACAGATTGGCAATTCCTTTGTAACAGTCTTAGTTGCCTTGAGCAAGATAAAGTCAGTTGCCCCTAGTAAAGAGATGAAGTGACTTTCCCATCATTGTGTATATATACATAACCAATATGTATTTGAAGCAAGGTTTGAACTCACATCTTCATGACTCAAAAACCATTTATACTATTTACTATATCACACTGCTTCTCATGCAATTGTTACAAGTATTTAAATAACAATGCTTTTCATAATAATAATAGCTAACATATATATATATATATAGCACTTACTATGTGCCAGGTGTTGTGCTAAACATTTTACAATTATGTCATTTGATCCTCATAACAATCCCGGAAGGGAGGTGCTATTCCCATTTCACATATAAGGAAACCAAGGCAATCAAAAGTTAAGTTATTTGCCCAGGGTCATCTAGCTAGTAAGTCACTGAGGCTGGATTAGAATGCAAGTCTTCCTGACTCAAGACCCTGTGCTCTATCTGCCTAGTTGTCCCAAGTCCCCAATTGCTACACAAGTTCCTAGTTGATCTAAAGATGTTGAGCTCTGGACTTAGATTCAGGAGACAAAGGTTCTAGTCCTACTTTTGCAAGATACTAGTTGCGCTTTGGATTCCTCATTTATTAAATGAAGGGCTTAAACTGGAAGATATCTAATTTCTCTCTTGATTCCAACAGTTGATGATACCATTTTAGTTGTATCTTGGGGCATGCATTTTGTCAGAGGTCCAGTGAAATGCTGGATGTTTAGTTTTCAAACACTTTTACATGGAGACATCCATATCAGAATGGGTTCAAATGGTTACACACTATGTTGATATACTTTGTCAAATGAAAAGAGAGGTCCCAGATGGAGAGTTGGAAGGGAGTTTGGAAGCCACCTTATCCAACTTCTTCATTTTATAGTCAGAGAAGCTGAAGTCCGAAGACTTTAAATGGAGTGTCCAAGGTTATACAAAAGTGTGAGAATCTCGGTTCATTGACCTAAAGACTACATTCTCTTCATAAACATTTAGCAAATTGGCAATGAAGTCCTGTAATGGAAATGAATTTTTATGTAGAAACTTTTCATTTAAAAAATTGAATCAAATAATGTACTTCATTTGGTTCATTCTAGAGTAGTCATTTTTAACTAACAGTACAAATGGTTGTGGTTGATCCATTTTATATTGTTATCATACTATTCATGTCCGACAAAATATCGATCCACTAAGTGGTTATTCAGACTTTATGGGATGTACTGATAATCAACTGTACACACTTTTGGAAGAACCTTAATCTATTACTTAAATATTTAAATCACTTATGGTCTGAACAATTGAATCACTGTGTATTGTCAGATTGGTTTCTTCTTTAAAACTTTAAAATCATCTTGCTACAGTAATATGAGGAGAAAAGAATATGCCAGCAAGTACACTGTGCTCTTACCTTGCACCAACATGATGTAGCCTTAAGAGAAGGATGATACGGAGGCCTTTGTTAATTTTCTCCGTTTATATTTTAAAGGAAAAATGCAATTTTTTATACTTGAGCTTTCTAAATGGTTAGGAATATCAGTTTATTCAACTTGAAATGGTATCAAAAGAAGTGGCATACAAATTCCACATCATGATTGCTTCTCTGATAGAAAGAGGAAACCAAGAATCTACTTGGGATTGTTTCAGGAGTGACTAACTGCCAAAGATAGGAGAGGGAATCACCACTAAGCATTCTGATTATCTCAAACCTTTGCTAGTCAGGTAATTAGAAAAAAAAACCACTGCCCAGTAATACAATGTTTTTTTTTAATTACCAGCTCTCTTGGGGCGGCCAGGTAGCTCAGCGAGTAAGAGCACCGGCTCCCATGTTGAGATGACCTGGGGATCGAATCTGGGCTCAGACACTTAGCACCCAGCCAGAAACACCTGGCCGTGTAACCTTGAGCAAGTTACTTAACCCCAGTTGCTTAGGGGTGGCCAGGTGGCTAAGTGGGTAAGAGCACCGGCTCCAGTGTTGGGATGACCTGGGGATCGAATCCGGGCTCAGACACTTAGCACCCACCCAGAAACACCTGGCTGTGTAACCCTGAGCAAGTTACTTAACCCCAATTGCTTTTAAAAAAATTAATAAATAAATTACCAGCTCTCGTAGAAAGTCCAACTCAGTCCATAAGGCCAACAGGGCCATTTGTACAGTCATATGCTACATGTCTACAGGCTACATTCTGAGTTAAGACAGCAGATTGGCCTAGACTAGAAATAAGCTTTTGTTGCCTACAAAGCTGTCAAAGTAGCTGCCTGTCTTGATTGGTGGCATGTTCTGTCTCTGGACTAATTAACCCAAAGCTCTTTACCATGAAACCACAGCCAGATCTCCTTCCCAAAGTCATGCACTATCCCCCCAATTCTCTCATAAATGTGCCTGACATTCTTGGATGACTTACAGGTGGGGAGTCTTCTAAAGAAAGATGGACGATGAACGTGAGTAGTGCTTTGAAAAGCAGCTGTACTGCCTCTTAGAGAGTGTGGATGCATTTATGTCCCAGAGACCCAAAAGCAAAATGGTTTGCTCCTTTTAGACTTAGCCAAATCCTTTGCTCAAATCCTTTTTACCTAACTCCCAAGAAGTCAGTAGGGGGTTGAGTATATGAACACAGGAAAGCTAACCTTTCTAGCACACATTCAGATAGTCCCACACAGTAGTGCTGATGATTTCTGAGGTAGAAAGGGCAGAGAACAGGCTTTGGCAGTGTTCCAAAGGAAGAGACAAAAGACTCTAGGGATTTTGTTTTCAGTTCAATTTGCGAAGGGAAAGATTTAGTTACTGATGCCAGAGGTGATGAGTTGGTTGAATACTTAATGCTATTGAAATAGCATTTATGAGAACAGTCCATTATTAAGTTGTGATGATAGAGATGAAATGATTAGCAAGGCTTTATGCTTTACATTTGCAATTAGAAAGGACTTTCCAGTTTGATTGGTTATTTCATTAAAGTTATACATCCCTATTAAGATGGTTAGCACTAAAGTATAGAGCTTTGAGAGATAGAAGACTTAGATTCTACAAATGACTTCATCATTGACTCTGTGACCATCATTCATTCATTTAACCTTTTGTACATTAGCTTCCCAGCTATTGAGTGGCAATAATTTACCTGCCTCTCCCTACCTCACAGAAATGATGAAAATAAATAGACAAAATGATCCATACTTTGAGTTTTTTGGAAGAAAGGTGTTATATGAATTCAAGGTATTACATTTATTATTTTAGTAGATAAATGAGGATACCAAAGTAAGTAGTTAAGTCTTTGATTCACTTGTGTTGGGAGTAGTCCACTAAGCTCTGATTCCTTAATTGCTGATTAATGATTAATAAATCCTGGATTTTTATTTCTCACCTTTTCTCCCTCACCAGTTTCTCTCTCTATTCCTTCCTCCTTTCCTCTCTTCCTCTCTTTTCTCCCTTTTTCCCTTACTTCCTCTCCTCCTTCCTTCCCTCTTTCTCTCCCCTCTCCTCTTTTTTCCTTTTATCTTCCTCTCCCTCTATTCTCTCTCTTTCTTCCTTCTTCCTTCCCTTCTTCTGTCTCATCTTCTCTTTTCTCCTTCCAACATTTCTTTTATCCCCCAGCTTAAAGTTATGAATAAATTAGAAACACTATCCATTATATTACTTTATAGGTTTTGATAACTTAGATAATTCTCTTCTGCTTCCTAAACCCAGTCCTTCAGTTTACACTTTACTTGTGAGAGTATTCACTTCATTACTTCATGTCATTAACAAAGCTTACTGTTTTTGTCAATTTTTTTAAAAAGTAACTCCCCCTTGTTCTAGTTATATTCAGACCCTTTAAAAGGTAAATTGGGGGGGGGGGATCAATCTGATCAGTTATTTGTCATAATATCAATAAATAAACCCAACTATTGCCATTAAAAACAAACTGGGTGAGTTGGTATTATTTAGATATAAGCTCAGTCAAAACATAATTCCTATTCCTATTTTAGGTGATGATCCAAATAATGGTTTAAAGTGCTTTATGAAGTTGGGGTAGGTTAAACTTATAAAGAATAAAGTATTATGTAAAAAATGTGAGCTACCTTTATTATTAGCAGCAGTAGCATTATTGTTATTATGTCTGGGGGTTTTTTAAAGGTCATTTCTTCCTATTTTGCTAAACCTATTAGCTATGTCACCAGGTGAAACAGATCTGCTGTAACTTGCTCCTGTTATGAAAAAATTGTTCAAATATAAACTTTTTAAGTCTAGATATAAAAATTATTGAGGTTTTCAGTAGAGGAGAAAGGAGAAGTAAATAAACTTTCTCTTAGTACTAAATGATCTCAAAGGTCCCTTCTACCTCTAACATTCTGTGACCTATGAGGGAAAAGTTAAGATCTATTGTAGAGTCATAGAGAAAGAAAGAAGCACTAATAATTGTACGGAATCTTGATGAATTATTTTTATTATCAAATCCTTTCCTGACAGCATATGCAAAGATATTTGGGGGGCAACATTTACTAAAATCATAGAATAACATAGACCATATTTGGGTGGAGCCATTATAATATGTAGAGAAAAGATAGACAAGGCCAACTGTTAAATTTGTTTAAAATAAGGTTGGAAAGGAGAAGACAATGTTCTCCTTTCCCAAGAGGAGGGTGACACAAGACGGGGTCCTGTGGCTTTAAGGTGGGAATCAGGCTCCAAAAATGAGCCGCATTCTCCTGCTTGTTTGTTTCTAGGATGGGATCGTTTTACGCCCCTTGCCTTCCAGCCATCAACATACTCCGTCTGCATACGTCCATGTACTTTCAGTGCTGGGCTGTGATGTGTTGCAATGTTCCTGAAGCCAGAGTCTTCAAAGCCTCCAAATCGAATAATTTTTACTTGGCTATGCTTCTGCTCATCCTCTTCTTGTCCACAATGCCAGTCCTATATATGATTGTCTCCTTCCCACCGTCTTTTGACTGTGGCCCATTCAGGTACCTTACTGTTGCAACTCTTATGTTTTACTTGTTGTAAAATGAGATCACTGTACATTTGCAAGTTGTAATGCTATTTCTCCCTCCTATAGAGGCAAAGTTAGATAGATAGATAGATAGATAGATAGATAGATAGATAGATAGATAG
>NW_027185616.1:24948836-25010942 GCF_028583685.1 Petaurus breviceps papuanus
TAGATAGATAGATAGATAGATAGATAGATAGATAGATAGATAGATAGATAGATAGATAGATAGATAGATAGATAGAAGGGCCTACGTTCCATAAAATTCAGGGACAGTGAGTTCTACTGCCAGGTCCACTTGAAGGAGCCATACCTAACAAATTCCCCACCTAAATCTCTCCCTGAGAGAAATATGAATAGTGGAGCAGAGACATTTCCAATTCAAAGGGTAATGGAGGCAATTAGTGGCATTATAAAGTCTGGGTTATCTTCTGAGGGCACATTACCCAAATTCCCATGCCACCGGGCAGATTTTTCAGGGTCAGCAGGTTAGGTGTTCTTTCCTTGCATCCCAGAAGTACAGAAAGTGCAGGTTATCCCAGAGGTCACCCAATAAAAGCCTCATTATCCTTTAGAATGGTACAGCTCTGGTTGTGAGAGATAATGAACAAAAAGTAGCACCATACATTTATGAACAGAAGTAGAAAGTACAAAAATGAAAGAGAGAGAGAAAGAGATTCCATAACCTTAGTTCAACCAATCAGTCAGCAAGTCTTTAATTGCCTACTATGCTCCAGGCGTGCTGCTAGTTGCTGAAGATATAAAGACAAAAATAAAAGAGATCCTGTCCATAAGGAGCTTATATTCTATCATAGGACATATACATGAGTATATGTATGTACATGTGTGTGGTGCATGTTTATGTATGTATACACATATGTATATATGCATATATGTGTACTACACAGATCTATGCCTGTATTACATATACACGTGTGTTCATACACACCTGTGTACATGCGTGTATGAGACAAAGAATTTGTGGGGAGGGGGGAGAGGGGAAGAGGCCATTAGGAGCTGGAGGTATGAGGAAAGTGGTGCTTTAGTTGAGCCTTGAAGGAAAATAGGCATTCTAAGAGGCTGAGGTGAGAAGTACATTCAGACATGGGGGACAGCCATTGCAAAAGAATGGATGTGGGAGATGTGTGCCGTTATTGGGGATATTACTGAACTCACATTTGGGGCTTTACATTTATCTATATTAAATTCATATTATTAGATTTGACTCATCATTCTAGCCTATTGAAATCTTTATGAATCCTGAGAGAAATGGGAAGAAAAACACTGATTTTCCCACATGCTCCCCCATTGCCAATAGCAAACTTTTTTGTGTCAGTTATCAGAAGAAGGCATAAATCAGATTTCCTGCCCAATTTGCAGATTGTTTATGATATTCTTCTCTCTATAACACAATTTAAATAATGGATCCAATGATTGAGTGAATTTCTATTTTGAGCAGGGCCAGTTAATTCCCTAAAGTTCTGTTAGGAGTGAGGGATACCACAAATCAAAGTCTCTGAGTAATGAGAAAGTTAGTCACCAATTAGCATGCAGTTGATGGGTCACACCTTGCTAGCGAATTGGGGTCATCCAATGAAATCTATGGGACAAACATGATTGAACTAGGGTTTGCATAGCTTTGTTCCCCACGGTGTCCTGATGATTCAGATCTGCAAACTGAAACTCATGACTTTATAATTGTAAAACATCTCTCCCCTCGTGAGTAACCGAACCAGTCGAGTGTTTTGTGGGCTTGTCATCCCTAAGCAAACGATGCTGAGGAATGAGTTCCATTTCCCAAGTGGGCTGTCATCAATCATACAGAGAGTGACATCTGGAGGCTGAAGATGACATTGCAGCTTGACCATAGAGTAATTTTAAGAAGCTGTGGGATTTTGTAACCCTCTCAATCCCATAGCTTTTAAAATAACTTCTCTGTTTCTCTTAGAGAGGTGGAGTTAACCCGAGGGACTTTTTCTGCATGATAAGAATCCCTGGGAATGAAAAGATTATGAGTTTTAGAGTCAGAGGACCTGAGTTCAAGGGTTCATTCTGGTAGTTACCATGTGATGTCATTTCAGTTCCTTGGCTCTCAGTTTCCTCATTTGCTTCAGAGGGCTATTAAAAGGATAAAATGAGATAGCGTGTAAAATTTTTGCTAAACAATCATATAATGGTCAGATAGTTGTGCTTAAAATCTCAATTTATTTTAATAGTTGAAATGTCCCCCTTTACACCCTAGAAAGGAATTTTTGCTGTCAACTTGGTAATGCAGTATGCATGTTACAACAACGTTGGAGTCAAAGGACACAATGATAATAGCCATGGCTAGCACTGCTGTATCAGCTTAAGGTTTGCAAAGCGCTTGACAAATATTATTTCATTTTATCCTAACAAAAATCCTGGGAGGTTGGTGCTGCTATCATCTCCATTTTACAGATGAGAAAAATGAGACAGGCAAGGGTCATGCATTAGTAAGTGACTGGGGACCTATCTGAATTGACATCTTCTGGATTCCAAGTCCCTGGCTTTATCTGCTGTGTTACCTAGCTGCCAAGACTCAGTCTTGGGCCTTTACAAACTGTCACAGGTAGACACTTGGCTTTTCTGAATCTCAATTTTCTCATCAGTAAAATAAATAGGTATTGAGGGGCAGCCAGGTGGCTCAGCGAGAAAGAGCACCGACTCCAGAGTCGGGATGACCTGGGGATCGAATCTGGGCTCAGATACTCAGCACCACACCCAGAAATAACAGGCCGTGTAACCTTGAGCAAGTTATTTAACCCCGATTGCTTAAAAAAAATAAATAAATAGGTATTACCTACCTACATGGATATTGTGAGGTTCAAGCACAATAACCTAGGTCAAATGTTCTGTAAATAATAAAAGCTCTATAAATATGTAAACAATCAGTTCTTCAAGACATCAAAAATCCATTTTATTGGTCTAGGAAAACTCAGTATCTAACACAGATTCCAGCCCTGAAATAACTTAGTAAATAGTCTTTGAGAATTGTCATGGCTGAAAAATTAATCATCCTTTAGGCAAGCTGGTGGTGATCCTTTCCAAGTGTTACTCAACAGGGCCTTAACTAACAGATAGATGGTCCATGGGTAGGCCCACCCTTGAGATGTATCCGTCTTGCTAGTACCCAGAAGAGCCTGTACCCTTCTGAAACAACCTTTGGAGAGTAAAGATCTCCACCATACATAGAAGTCATTCTTAAATGGAAAGGTCATTGTTTTCATAATAATTATCCATTCAACCTTAGGACTCTATATCAAAATATTCTCATATACATCTCACCCTCTCTAATTTTCCATTTAAAAAGTACTTTGCCCAGAAATAACTGGCCGTGTAACCTTGAGCAAGTTACTTAACCCCATTGCTTAAAAAAGAAAAAGTACTTTACATGAATACTGTATTTTGATTCTGACAACAACCCTGTGAAGTATCTACTGGTTCCTCTCCTACTAGTTATGAACGAACAAAACCTTCATTTAATCACACTGTGGCCTGAGTCTACCATATTATATCTTTTCTCCTGGTTAAAGCCAAATTCCTTGAAAAAAAAAGTCTATACTCCTCATTTTTATTTTCTCACCTCATATTTATTTCTTAGTGCCTTGTAGTCTGGCTTCTATCTTCATGACTCAGCTAAAGCTACTCTCTCCAAGGTTACCAACTGTCAAATCTGAAAGCCTTTTATCATCTCTTGGTCTTTTTGACATCTAAGTAGTATTGACTTCTCTCTCCTTCTAGACCTGTTTCCTTCTTGGGGTTTTCATGACACTGCTGTTTTCTGATACTCCAGTGACTTGTTTGGCTCCCACCTATTTGTGGACATATAGCATGATTTTGTCTTGGGACTTCTATTCCCTAATTACTCATTTGCTGATATCATGAACACCTATGGATATAAATAATAGGATCTCTATGCACAACTCCTAAATCTGTATACTCATATTCAGTTTCTCTCCTGAGCTTGCTTCCTTTCTTCCTTCCTTCCTTCTATCCTTCTTTGTTTCTTGTTTCTTTCCTCACTCTCTCTCTGTCTCTCTCTGTCTCTGTCTCTCTCTGTCTCTCTCTCTCTCTCTGTCTCTCTCTCTGTCTCTGTCTCTCTCTCTCTCCCTCATTTGAATGTCATATGGATAGTAGTCTCATGTACTCACTAGGTCCTTTGTTATTTAGTATATTTTTTTCTTTCAAGCTGATCACTTTGTGCAAAGTAATGTTTCTTACATTATTATTGATTTCTTGGTTTTGTGGTTGGTTTCGTTTCACAAGTTGAAAATAGGTAATTTTTCCCCCAAGAAATACATGTGGAGTGGGAAATAGTTTTTTGGGAACAACCATGGTTCACCATTTTTGGAAAATATTGCCTATGTTTTAGTGATCTTCAACTATGTTAATAAAGGAATAATGTCCAGGAAGAAAGTGATGATTAGAGTTATCTCAAAGTGGAATGGATTGCTTCAGGTTATAATGGTTTGCTTATTACCAGAAGTCTTCAAAAGAAGGCTTGATGTCTATCAGGAATTTTGAAAAGTGGAATCATTCTAGCATGGATTGAACCAGGGGGTGTCTAAGGTATCTTCTAACTCTAACGTTCTATGATTCTTCTGTGCTGTTAAAGTTTCCCAATCTATGACTCATGAAGGTCATCTGATGAATTTGGTTCCTGACAATTAGAAGTACCTGAAAAGTGAGCATAAATTTGAAGAAGTGAGAGATTTTAATAGAACTGGTAAAATGATGATCTGGGCCTAAGGGAAAACTTTCCCCTCCACTTCCCCCATTTCCGGATAAAGTGGCATACAGAAAAGTGAACAGACCTCCTAATTTTGTCAGTAAAGACCTGATTTTGGAAGACCTGACCAGAGTGGAGAGGTGATCCAGAAAACTATCCTGGCAGAATCTTTTAAAAGATCTGGATATCACTAAAGTCAAACGATCATCGCCCCGACTAGTTTGGTGGGCTCTCGAAGCTAAGTTAAACTGATGTGTTAGGACACAGGGTTTTGTAGATTCTCTGGCAGTTGTGCATCACTTGGAGCTTTAAAACTTTTTCCTGGGTCAAAGAAAAGAAGCAACTTAGAACTCTAGAAAGAACTGCATCCCCTGTGCTATTCTCCATGAATTTTGGTGGACTTCACCAAAATACAGAGCAAGCGATACTCAGGTAGTTAATTATAATGACATAGCATTTATTTAATGCTTTAAAATTTACAAAACACTTTAAAAGCATTATCTCATCTGATCTTCTTCTAAGGAGGTAAATGCTATTATCATCCCCATTTTATAGATGAGGATACTAAGGTAGACAGAGGTTATATGACTTGTCCAAGGTCGCACAACTAATAAGTATCTGAAGCTGGATTTAAACTCAGGTCTTCCTGACTCCAGGCCTAGTGTTTTACTCACCATACCACCCAGGAAGGCAGAGATTACATGATGTTACTGTCCTTCTACCCACATGTCATACTCCCAGTTATGAGAGGGCTATATAATAATAATTCTCATTCTTCTCATTTTATAGATGAGAAAAATGAATCTGAAAGGGGCCAGGTAACCAGTTGCCAACAGCTAGTAAGTATCTCAGGGAGGATTCAAACTCAGACCTTCTTGACTCCAAATCTGGCATACAATGCACTATGCCACCTTCCTGGATCTAGAGAAAGAAGGAAATTACTTCTGTTTTCTTTTTATGGCCTTTATTCTAGTATGATAGATACAGCCTCTTCTATCACATTGAAGGCTGGAAATACCACTGGGTCTTAACAGCAACATGACATTTTTGAGTAAGTAAAGGGAATCCTGAAGTGACTAGAGTTCTTCCATTCTGCCCCATCAGCCAAGTTTGTTTTTTGTTTTTTCCCTCAAATCAGTGGAAGACACTGGAGAGAAATCTGACTTGTAAGTCTGTTCTGCAATCTCATGGTTAGTAGCCAAGCAAAAGCAACATTTGGCTCCAGACTGAGTTTTCTGGCCTATGTAAAGGCATCACAATTGACAAAGCAATTCTGCATATCTGAGGCATGCAGATTTTATGACTAATCATGTTTTATAGGTTTTTTTTTTAAAGAATTAGGTAAAGGGACATACTGTCCTTTATCTTAAATAGTCCATAATGTCTATAAAAGAACTCACACAAATGTCTTTCCTGAGAATAATAATTTTTCATTGCAAAATCAATATGTAAACTACAAAAGCAATAATGTGCACAATGTTTGGAATTTAATAAACTCAACCTACAAAGAGAAATATTTATATATTAGAATAAGACAAAAGTAGATTTAATCTTAAGTATTTAGGAGCTTATTTTCTAGTTCATGTACTATCAAAGACCTTTCTTAGGATCTTAGATTTAGAGTTGAAGAGCGTTTAGAAGCCATCTAGGCCACAATACCAGGTCCCTTCATTTTACAGAGAAGGAAATTGAGGCCCAGAGAATATAAGTGAGTAGGCCAAGGTCATACAGGTAGTAAGTACCAGAGAAAGGATTTGAACAACAAACCTGATTTTGGAAGATCCATCTTTCTGAGTTTCAAATTTTGACACTTACTATTATTATTATGATCCTGGACAAGTCACTTAACCTACCCCTGTTTGCCTCAGTTTCCTCATCTGTAAAATCAGCTGGAGAAGGAAATGACAAATCACTGCAGTATCTTTGCCAAGAAAACCCCAAAGGGGGTCACCAAGGAGAAGTTGTAAGTGAAACAACTGAATAGCAACTACTTCTTATCTCCAAAGCCAGCGTTTCTTCAACTACACCACTCATAGTTCTTCATCTCCTTTCTACTTTTGGCCTTTGCATCACTTTGTTGGTCATCAGGTTGTGAGAGCGAGAGAAGGAAAGTTTAAAAAAAGGAAACAATTTTTCAATTGTTTGCTTATTTGCAGCTTTATTGAACAATGATATTAAAATTATTGACTGAGATTTGAGATTACCACTGGTTTACACTTTATTAAATTATTTTTAAAGTTTATTTCTTTGGTTAAAAACAAATGCAAACAGCATATTATGTCAGCAACCAAAGAGCAGCTTCTCCTATAACTAAAACTACATGAAATAAGAGAAAATTTAGCTATTTCCAAGATATGATTCAACAGCAACTTTAGCAATGACTAACAAATGAATCTTCAAATTCTATAGAGTTTAGCCAAATAAATATTATTTGCCTAATATCTTTTAGTATGAGTGTTATTTAATTCAGGGCATTTGCAAAGCCCCTAAAATGTACAAGGCACTAGAACGAACACTTGGGAAACTAAGACAAAAGGGAAAAAAAACAGAACTCATAATTCCTGACCTCAGAGATCTTATAGTCTAACAGGTGGATAAAACTTTTATAAAAATAAGTTGGTTACAAAGTAAAATGTCTTGAAGGAAAAAAATAATTGAAGTCCCAGGTAAAATTCTTTAAGAAAATTAGAAGAGGGGCAGCTAGGTGGCACAGTAAATAGAACACTGGAGTCAGGAGGACCTGAGTTCAAATCCGGACTCTAACACTTAACACTTAATTAGCCATGTGACCTTGGGCAAGTCACTTAACCCCAATTGCCCTGCCTTCCCCCCTCCAAAAAGATTACAAAAAAGGAAATTGGAGAAGGGAAAAATCATTTTCAGCTGCAGAGTTACAAACTTTTCATAGAAGGTTATTATTCTGTATATTTTAAGAAGACCCCTTTTTCATCGCAGGGGGTTGTGAAGTGACCTGATATTGAGGAAATGGAAACAGTGAATGAATATCACTCTCTTTAGAAGTTTAGCTGGTAAGGGGGAAAGATAGATATGCAGTAATAGCTTGAGGGAGGTCAAGGAAAAGGTGATTTTTAAAAAAACTGTGGTGGTGTTAATATTATTCTGGACAGGGGAGATATGAACATGGTTATAGGCACAGAAAGGAAGCCACTGAAAGACTGGAGGTGTGTGTGCGTGTGTGTGTGTGTGTGTGTGTGTGTGTGCGTGTGTGTGAGTATTAAAGAAAGAAGAGGAGAATAAAAGAGAAGAGAAGGCAACAGGGACAGGATATGAAGAAGAGGGGAAGAGAAGATGGAGAAGGGAGGGAAAAGGGGAGTGAAGAGGAAAAAGGGACATTGCTATGTTTGTTTCTCAAATAAAGGTCGGCAATTTGGCACTTCATCTCACTAAGAAGCAAACGTGATTAGGTTAGGAGGGCCATGGTCTATGTGGTACCTTGCTTCCTTTCCCTGCTCGTTAGCAGGGTTAGAACATCATTTTCAATTTTGCTGAAATATTAGAGTAATGTTTCTGTAGGAAGCAGGGCATAATTTAGAGGACTCTATTTGGAGTCACAAAAACTTGGGTTTGAATTTTGACTGATACTTAACTAAGTGTTTGTCCTTGGGTAAAGCGCTTTATATCTCTGACCTCCAGTTAGCTCATCTGTAAAATAAATATAATAATGGCTATTGAATTGATCTCATAAGGCTGTTGCTAGACTAAGGTGACATAATGCTTATAAAAGGGACTTTGAAAACTATAAAGCCCTTCACAAAAGTTGTTTATTATCTTCTGTGTTCTAAAGTGTCCTTTCTTCCTCTTTTTCAGTGGCAAAAACAGAATGTTTGAAGTCATTGGTGAAACTCTGGAGCACGATTTCCCCAGTTGGCTGGCAAAAATCTTACGGCAGCTCTCTAACCCTGGACTTGTCATTGCCATCATTCTGATCATGGTGTATGTGTTATTCTCCTGCTTACAGAAAAAGCCTCCATCACTCTCCTTTCTCATTCCACCACTACCCCTTTTCTTTTCGCTTCTCTGCTTTCCCTACACCCTCAGATTCCCAAAGGTCCCACTGAAACCAAACCAATTTCAGGATTGATTACTTTGTGGTGAGGGACTGAAATTCATGAGCCTTGATCTCGATCCCGTTGGATGTGATTCAGAGTTCCACATCTCTTTTCACCATTTCAGGATTAAATAATTTGTTGCCAACTGGCCAAACTAATCATTAAAACATCCAACAGAAGGGAAGGATGTAATGATAAATCTCATCAGGGGATTGGATTTCACCCCACACCCGCGCCCCTCAAGCCCATACCGCAGATGGCATCAAATAAAGAAACATGATGATCCTGACTGTTAGTGCTTTCCTTGGGCATTCTCTAGGCCATTTTTCGGTGCTGAAGGACTTAAAGGTCATAAGCCCTTGCACTCAGTGGGCCGTCCATAAATGTTTCTTTATGATAATAGAGTCATAGGACTGGAAGGATCCTTGGAAATATCATCCACTCCTTCCCCATGTTTGCAAAAAATGCGCTATTTAATCCTTCCCACTTCTCACTCCCTTGAGACATTCACACTTAAAAATAAAAACAAACCATAGACTTGCAAATACTAGGAACCTGAGGGGGGAGAAAAGATTGTTAGTTTAGCACACAGACATAGCAAGAGTTCATAGAATCATAAACTCTCAGACGTAGAAGGACTTCACAGGTCACCCACTCCAGCTGTTCACAGATCAAGACCCATTTTTACAACATACCCACCAAACTTTCATCCAGCCTTTGTTTCGTAGTATCTAATTGGGTGAAGGGTACCACCAAGCCATCTTGGTTTAGTGGATAGTGTCTTAGAGTCAGGAAGATTTGGATTCATATCTTCCATTTGGCTCTTTAACTGTGTGATCACAGGAAAATTATTCAGCTTCCTCGAATTTCTTTTCTTTTATTCTTTTTGTTTGTTTGTTTGGAGGGGGAAAGGTAAGGCAACTTGGGGTTAAGTGACTTGCCCAAGGTCACACGCCTATTTTGTGTGTGTGTGTGTGTGTGTGAAGTGTCTGAGGTCAGATTTGAACTCAGGTCCTCCTGACTCCAGGGCCGGCACTCTATTCACTGCACCACCTAGCCGCCCCTAGCTTCCTTGAATTTCAATTCACTCATACATAAAATCAAGGAGATAAACAAGATGCCATCTATCCTCTATTGAGAATGTAATAACACAGAACTATGTGATGTTAGATAAGTCATTCATCTTCTAAGGACTTCTCTTTCCTTATCTGGAAAATTAAGTATTAAACCGAATGATTTCTTATACTGAAAATTCTCTGAATTTAATATTGCTTGGTTTGTCACAAGGAATAACCTCTTGACTACAGTAGGGATAATTAGATAACACCAAGACAGATCATTATGTACAAATGCAGAATCTCCACCTCAGCGCATTTTTAGGAATATAATGGCAACAATCTGCCATGGGACGATGAGTAATATGGGTTACTGAAAGCTATGTATTTGTACTAGAGGTACTACTAAATGTATTTCCACAGTTAAGACTCTCTGATTTAGTAGAGTAGTGTTCAGAGTTTGCTATGAACTATCCCCCTAAAATTTTAATATTTATGTCCTTTCGGGGTTCAATCTGATGCTAGTTTTGGTAAAATTTAAGGATGATATTCTCTAGGTGAAATAGTGGTTAGTGAAGTGGACTTGGAGACAGGAAGACATGAGTCCAAATCCTTGTTCAAATACTTTCTAGCTCTGTGACCCTGGGGCAAGTCACTCAACCTCTCAGCCTCAGTTTCCTCATTTGTAAAATGGGGATAATAATAGTAATTACTTCACAGTAATTACTGAGGATTGTGAGAATCAAGTAATGTGTAAAGTACTTCGCAAGTCATAAAGTGATATGTAAAGGCAAGTTATTATTCAAGTTAGATTAGCAATGGGAATAATTGCCTATTTGATATTTTGAGCTGCCTATTAGACAATTGAACAGCATGTCCATTTAGACATCTCAAATTCAACAGGTCCAAAATAGAACTCATTATCTTTTCTCCCTAAACTCACTCCTCTTCTGAATTTCCCTGTTTCTATTGAGGTGATAGCCTCAGACAGGTTCACAATCTTAGTGTTGTCCTTGAATCTTCAATGTCATTCACTCCACATACCCAGTAAGGTGTCAGATCTTATTTTTTTCTACTTCTACAACATCACTTAAATTCATCCCCTTTTTTCCATCCATGTAACTACTGACCTAAATCAGACCTTCATCTTATCTCTCCTGGAATTTTGTAATAGCTTTCTAACTGATCCCTCTACCTCAGATCTCTCCCCATTCCCATCCATCCTCTAAACGAAGTATCAAACATGGGGCAACACCCTCAAGTTCACCAAATATATTAAAATATAATTGGAGGGGCAGCCACGTGGCTCAGCGAATAAGAGCACCGGCTCCAGTGTTGGGATGACCTGGATCAAATCCAGGCTCAGATACTTAGCACCACACCCAGAAATAACTGCCCGTGTAACCTTGAACAAGTTACTTAACCCCGATTGCTTTTTTAAAAAATAAATAAATAAAATAAAATATAATTGGAAAATATTTTACAAAATAAAGAAACAATAGAACGTACATAGATAACATTAACATGTTATTTTCTAAGTCAATACACAGTCCACAAGATCCTTATATATGGTTTAATGGCCTTTCTTTCTATTTCAGTTTGACAGCACTGTCAAAATGATTTTCCTTTAGTGTGGGTCTATGTTACTCCTCTACTCAACTAACTCCAATGACTCCCCATTACCTCTAGAATAAAATTTTAATTCCTCTGTTTAGCATTAAAAGGTCTCTATAAGCTATCATCTATATTTCCAGTCTTATTACACAATATTCCCTTTTCATTCTATCAAAATAGGTCTTCTTCTTCTTTGTTGTTCCCCTCCACCCTCAGTACTTCCCTGTGCTCAGTTGAAGACTTGTTTTCTACATGAAACCTTTTTTGATTTCTACCATGTTTTTCAGTCTGAATAATAATATATTTTTCTTGTGTAGAGTACATGTGTGTGTCTGTTTAGCCCCTTCTTTAATACACAATAATAAGTTCCTTATGTGAGTTATTTTACTTCTGTCTTGGTATCCCTTGTGCCTAACACATAGTAGACAGTCAATGAATATTGTTGATTACTTCACTAAATTTTGGTTACCTAAAGTTATTTGTTGAATCTTATTTTCCTATTCTGTTAGTTAACTGAAAAAGTAAATGAGATGAGACCTAAAGTAATTCAATGATTATTGAATTACTAGTTAGTGTCGGACAAGACGTTGTCTCTTGATTACCATGACAGCACCACCCAGTGGTTAAAGTAAAACTAGAGGGGCGGCCAGGTGGCTCAGCGAGTAAGAGCACCAGCTCCAGTGTCAGGATGACCTGGAGATCGAATCCCAGGCTCAGACACTTAGCACCCACCCAGAAACACCTGGCCCTGTAACCTTGAACAAGTTACTTAATCCCGATTGCTTTTTTAAAAAAAATTTTTAAATAAATAAATAAAGTAAAACTAGAACATGATTTCCAAGTCTAGCACTCTTCTATATATGTCATATTAAGCTTGCATTATAAGATTAGGAGAGACCTGGAGAATTTTTAATATTTTGTCTTATTGAGTAGAGTCCAGAATAAAACCATCACTCTTAAAGCAATGATTGACAGGTTGTGTGAATGAGATCAAACTCACATATTACTTGGATTAATACCAGTTTAGACTGAGCCAAATCATATTGGTAATTGCCTTGCTAGGGCCAGATGGCTCATAAAAGGTTTTAATCTAGGATATTTGTGAATAGAGGAACTGTGTTCTATCTCCAGTTATCAGTAGCAAAGAACGCACATTTATATGCACATTTATCTGCCTGCAAATCTACACATTACGAGAGATGAACATCTTTCTTCTTGTAGATTTATTTCACTGTCCACTTCTGGGTATCTTAAAAGGCCTTTAAATATAAGTTGGCTTTTTAGAAAATAAGCATATATGAGGAAGTTATGTGAAACACCTATGTTAGTGGAAAAATAACAGTGATGAATTCTATCACTGGAAGACATTATTGAAAAGAGTGATTTTCCTTTTAAGTTGGCAAGTACCAAGACCTGTAGCATTTTCTTCCTTCTTTTGAAGTATTACATCAGTGAATTATCAAAATTTAGTGATAATTTTTCATATTCAGGGTCATACAGGAAATGTCTGAGGCAGAGTTTGAACATAGATCTTTCTTACTTCAAGTCCAATCCTCCATTCACTACATCATTTATCTGCCTTTAAGAAGAAATGTAAGATGTATAAAAAGATGGGGAGATGTCAGGAAGTCCAACACATGTGAATGGGGATTAGGAGACTTTGATTCTAGTTTGAACACTGTCATAATTTGTGTGAGCTTGAACAAGAAATCCAACACTTGTTTGAACCGCAATTTCTTCTTATTATTAATTTTCTTCATTTCTATAAAATTCTATCACTCAAATGATAGTTTTAAGTTTTCTGAGAGAAAAGAAACATAAATTATCTTAATTTCCTTTCATTTAGCTTGACTATCTATTATCTCAATGCTGCTAGCAAGGTACAGAAACTTGGAAACTTGGAGTTAAAGAAGAAGATGAAGATGGTAAGATATCGTTCATTGTATGGAAATAGTATCTCATTACTTTCAAATCATGGACAAGACTAAGAGACTAAAGTGTTTCTTCTCATTTTCTTTTCATCGTACAGCAAGCTGAGGAGAACAAAATGAGAAACAAAAAAATGGCAGCTGCCAGAGCAGGTTAGAAATAATTTTGTAACAATATTTTGTAAGTGGGTTTTTCCTCTTCTTTCTAAGAGACATTTTGGGAGCGTATATGGAGCAAAGTGGTGATAGTGGTAGTAGAGGCCTTAGGGCCCAGGAGGATACACTTATGTAGTTATGCTGGAAATGCTAGTAATAGCAATAAGACAAGAGAAAGAAATTAAAAGGAAAAATAGGCAAAGAGAAAAAAACAAAATCAACTCAATTTACTAACAACATGATGGTTGACTTGGAAAAGCTTAGAGAATCAGCAAAGACAAAAATCAATGTCATTTATAGCAATAGCAAAATTCAAGAGAAAATGATAGAGAAATCCTGTCCAAAATAACTAAAAAATGAATAAAATTTCTGAAAGTCAATCTACCAAGTTACTCATGACTTGTAGAAACACAATTACAAGATATTCCTTAAAGAAGCATTTAAATATCTGAAGGGATAAGCAATGTCCATGCCTGTACTGTTTCAATAGAATAAAAATCATGATAGTATCTAAATTTAATTGCAGGTTTAATGCTCCAACAAGCAACTATTTTATAGAAATAGACAAAATCATTACAAAATATTTAAAATCTTCAGGGAAAGGATAAAAAAGTTGGAATTAAGGAGAGCTTTCTAGACCTAAAATTGTGCCATAAAGCAGTAATTATGGAACTTATTTAGTACTCATTAAAAATAGAAAAGAAGATCAATAGAATAGATTAGATAAGTTAGAATCAGAAATAATAAAACTCAACAACCCAGTTTTCAAGAAATACAAAAAAACATAAACTCCTTATCTGACAAAAATTGCTTTGATAACTGGAAAGCATATTGACAGAGATTGGGTTTAAACTATTACCTTCGCCATATGCTACAATTAGTCCAAATTGAGCTGAATATTAAAAAAATCTTTTACAGCTATGCCTAGAGGAGGAGTTCATAAGTAAATATGAGCTAGATGTAATCACAAAAGATAAAATAGGTAACTTTGTTTTAAATTGAATAGCAAAGTTAATGCAAATAGGATAGAAGAGAAACAGAAAACTGAAAAAAAATCTTTACATTAAATGTCTCTGATAGAGGTCTGATTTTCAAGAAATAGACAACTAAGAAAGATATAAAATAAAATGCCATTTTCTGATGTGTTCAGAGGAAAAGGAAAAATATTCTCAAAAGAACTGCAAACGAATAACTTTATGAAAGATCGCTCCAAATCACTGAAAACGAAAAAAAAGCAACACAAAATTAAAAGAAGTCTGAGGTTTTACTACACACTGTACAATTGGCAAAGATGATAAAATCTGGTAATTGTGTTGCAGGGCTTGTGGAAAGACAAGCACACTATTGCACTGTTGGTAGTGATAGCACTATTTTCATAGACAATTCATAGGAATTGTCCTAACCATCCTAGAAAGCAATTCAGAATTATAAGTGACTAAGGCAGGGTAGAGGACTGCAGCCTCAAGGTCACATGTGGCCCTCTAGGTTCTCAAGTGTGGTCCTTTGGGTGAATCCAAATAGTAGCCTGGAGGTCAAAGGTTCCCCACTCCTAGAAGGATTCATACCCTTTGACCTAAAGATCACACTGCTAGGCTTATGCATCAACTTCAATCCTTTTCTCTTCTGCCTTCTCAAGCCTCTCATATTCTCCTATCATCCTTATTCTGAAGTCCATCTTTTACCCAAAGTCATAATTAGAGTGCAAAGACCAAGGTCTTACCCGAGTGGGGTGGGGATATTTAAGAAGGCTGATCGAACTTACAATCCTCACAAATTTTAGCATCTAGTTACCGAGAATATTTAGTCACAATAGGAAGCTACAAGCTGGTTGGTACAAACTTCTTCTCCCAGGTACTCTCCTCCAGGTTAACCCCTTTATAATGCCGATGATACAATATCTTGGTGTTTATACCCAAAGCAGCCAGTATCTCCAGATTTCTATGTCTCACTCCACCCCCTCAACAAATGTATATTGAAAAATAGATTTGAGGGTCCTTTTTTTGTGATACTGGCCCTGGAACACAAAATATTATAGTTAAGACTGCCTTCTGTTCATGTCACTCCTTCTCCAAGGACCCTCCCCTTCCATTAGTGAAGAGTATTAAGAATTGTAGTACAATAAACTAAATGAAGACAATAACTTTAAAAAACATATTTACTGATCTTTTGTTTTGACATCACCTATATTTTCAAATGTATCCCTTCCTTCTTTCCCTCCCAGAGAACAATATTTTATAAGAAAGAACAAAAGAGGGTAATAGTTTAGCAAAATTAACTAACATATCAACCACAGTTTATGTTATACAACTTTTTCTACAACCATAGTCTGAGCACTTCTGCAGAAAAAAGGGAGGATATACATTTTCCTGTTTCTTCCTTGGAGTCATTTTAATCTTATTATTAAGATTTTGATTGTTTTATTGCTATTGTGTTTGCCAATTACAAAGTTCAAATCATCCTGTTTATTATTTTCCTCATTGTTTATTTTACTTTTCATTAATTATAATTCTTCCCATCCTGTTTTCATTATATCCGTCATTTCTTACAGAATACTAACCGGTATTATTGTTATTTTTAATCCACTCCCCAATCAATGTACATTTAGGAAGTTGGATTAGTCAGCCTCTGAGGTCACTTCCAAGTGTAGAACTGGTTCTTAGATTTTACTTTAGTTTGCAATTCTTTGCTACTAGAAAAAAAAAGCTCTGATATAAATATTTTGGTATAAATGGGAACTTTGTTTTTTATCCTTGACCTCCTGGGGAAAAATGTCTACAAGTGGAATTTCCAGTTCCAAATTTATGGAAATTTTAGTCACTGTCTTGCCATAATTTCAAATTGCTTTTTAGAATTGGTGGACTAATTCAAAGTACTTCACTCTCGATACATTAGTGTATCTGTATTTCAGGGGTATTAGGAGGGTCAAATGAGAAAATGGATGTTAAACACTGCAAATCTTAAGGAGTTACATAAATGTCAATTGTTGTTATTGGTATATTATTAACCTACACTCACCAGGACTCCAGTTTGGTAACAACTTTATTCTTTGAGTCTCCTACCAAGCAATATTTATAGACCAATACAGAGGTATGCTAGTAAATGTTTAACAACTGGAATGGAAAACATTGTACACATATACACTTTTAAGTTTGATTTGCATTATTGAAACTTTCTTAGGTGTAGACAATCACGAAAACAATACAAGAGGCCCGATTTATAGAGATTTCTGATTTCTGAAGTTTAAAGAAATGCTCCTACTGAAATGTAACAATGGGCTCTACCGAGCAGGTTAGGGCTGGCTTTGACACCCCCTGTGTGTGTTTCAACAGCTCTTCCATCACTATTTCCATCTTTGCCCTATTGTTGGGTGGGAAATGAAATCTCAGTTGTATTGATTGTATTTCTTTCATTATTAGCAATCTACAGCAATCTTTTATAGGGTCCTTAATGGTTTTAATCGTTATTTGATAATTACAATGCCCTTGGTTCAACAGGTATTATTATTACCACTTTATAAATGAGAGAAATTAAGCTAAGGGGCTGAGATATTACTAGAATCACAGAGTCTAAGGTAGGATTCATAGTGAGGGACCCAGGACTCTAAGCCCAGGGTTTTCTAACTGCTTTTCCATGTTGCTTCTGCGTCCTTTCTAGTCCTAAATTCCATGATCCTTCAAAACTTCACTTTAGTTATCGCAAAAGAAATCAAAACAGCATTTTTAAAATGCCAAGGTTATTTTTAAAAAAGAGTAAATGTTAAAGTCAGTTTGCCCCACTTATTATCTGCAAAGATGTTGTGAGGATACAAAAATGCTCTGAATGCAAAACCGTTGTGTAAATGTAGTGTAATACTAAAGTGTACAGTAATAAAAATGCAGATTTCCAGTAATCTTGCTTAGAAACATTTATTAATTACATAGAAGACTAAATTTTTATCTTCTTTTTTTCATGTGTTTGTTTTAGCTGCTGCAGCAGGTGGCCAGTAACCTTAACAAACAGTTCTGGGACTCAGGAATAATCTCAGCCTTGGAAAGGACCAATAATGAGTCGTCTGGATGTCCAAAGAGCTTCATTATTGTTATTTCAAGTCTTTTTCCTTATTTCTACTGCCCTTTAATGTCAAGCACATTTCCAACTATCTTTCTGATATAAAGAAAGATCAAGGGGTGGCTAGGTGGTGCAGTGAATAGAGCACCGGCCCTAAAGTCAGGAGGACCTGAGTTCAAATTTGGCCTCAGACACTTACCACAAAAAATTAGCCATGTGACCTTGGGCAAGTCACTTAACACCAATTGCCCTACCTTCCCCCCTCCAAAAAGCAAAAAGAAAAATCTACCAAAAAAAAAAAGATCTCAAGTTTATTTTTTTTTCTGCACCAGTGATTAATTACAACAGTTCTAATTTCTTCTCTGTCAGGCTTCCCTGATCAGTTCTACTGAACATGAGAGCCTGTGAAGGGATGAGCAAGAATTCCCCACACATTGACTCAGTGGTTTGCCCGAGAGTTATGCTAAATATGCAACCATATAGAATGCCCTTCTTTTATATTTTTCCTACAAAAAAGTTTGCTCTCAGAAATTTTGCAGTTGGAGTCTGAGCAGAATGTGTCACCTTCTTCCCCCTCCCCCAACAGAATGAGTGTCACATATATTAGCGGAATAGTTTATGGCTAATTCATTCATTACCTTACAGTTCAAATAAAAAAAATTAAACGCTCTATTGTCAGATTTCTGACTTTTGGTTTCGAAATGGAAGTCAGTTTAGCAACAGTTTTTAAGTGAAAAAGAGACTGGTCAGTAGAACTGCATAGATGAAAGTCTGACTGTCTCTCATCTAGAGGAGAACCATAAAGTTTAGAGAAGCAACTTTTTTTTGAAGGAAAAATTTAAAAGGATCATTCATGTTACCCAAGGTAATACTACAGGCTATGCTAGCAGGAAGTATTAAAAATATCTAGTGACTTAATATATTTTTCAGCAGGTAGGTATAAAAATATTTCATAATGAATGAAACAGATAACACCCTTTGGAAGCAGAGGGCTTAGTTTATGGGTGTACTTCAGCATTTACAAAAGTAATTTACTTTGGGGTGGCCAGGTAGCACAGCAAGTAAGAGCACCGGCTGCAGTGTCAGGATGACCTGGGGATTGAATCTGGGCTCTGACACTTAGCACCTACCCAGAAACACCTGGCTGTGTAACCTTGAGCAAGTTACTTAACCCCAATTGCCCTCCAAAAGGCAAAAAAAAAAAAAGTAATTTACTTTGAATAATTGATTGGTAGTGCCCTTTGTCAATTGTTCTGTCCATGCTTCTGCATTTTCATCATCCCATGCTCTCCAAGATGAAAACTCTGCTCCAGCCAAGCCAACTTGCTGGCCACCTCCTTGTAAATAGCTTACTAATTCCTGCCCCTGCATGCTTGCATAAGCTATTCCTGCTTATTCCTGCCAAGTCATTGATTTACAACCTCCTTTAATATCCAACTCAAAAGTTATATCCTCCAGGAAACCTGTCCAGAGTAACCCCAGTTCACTCTGATCCATTCCCTTATTCTTTATCCCTCAACAACATATGTCTTCAATTTGTAGTATATTATTTTCAGTTGTTGACATGTTTTTTTGTATCTCAAAGAATCTCCTCTGTGCATGCTTCACTTTTCTGAAATAGATGTAAGCTCTCCAAGAGCAGGGATTATGTCTTCTAACTTTTATATTCCCCAAAGGTACCTCATTTAGTACTGTGCACACAGTAGGCACTTAATAAACACTTGTTAACTAATAAAATGGGACCATTTATATTTATAGCCATATTTTAGAATAAAGAATTTGTTCCGTATTTGTTGCTATACAGATGAGAATGTCATCATGGTATAAAAGAACTCATTTTCCAATAATACAAAGGTTCTGTAGGCCATTATTGCACCACATGGGAAATTAGTAGAGTTCCAGGTTTCCTCTGCCTTTTGTACAGTGCATAGCATGAGATGAGAGACAAACTGCTTTGTGTCCTCATGGTCATAGTAGGCATGCTGTCACTTGCCCATGATCTGCTTTATAAAGATGGTGTGTGAGAATGACAAAATGTCTATCAACCGTCATGACCTTTGAGAGCGAAAGTTCATATAAATACAGGTGAAGACACGTGCAATATGAATACAAGTACTACTTGTTTAGGAAACAAAATATATAAATAATGAGCTGCATTTGATCATTGCCTAAGCAGCTTCATGGTTTTAAGTTAGGAATCTTTAGAAATATAAACTTTTAATGCACTTAATAGTAACTGATTGGTAAATGTAGTAGAAAGATTTGGAGTTGATTCAAATTGGGTTTGAATGCTGGTTCTGACACATACTTCCTCTGTAACCTTGGGCAAATCTTCCCTCTCTGGATCTGTTTTCTCATCTGAAAAATGGGGGGAGGGGGCAGGCAAGATGGTCTCTGCAAGTGCTAGATCTAAGCTCCTATGAGTTCAAAAGATTTAGAGATGAAAGTAACATTAGAGATAATCTAGTTGACTTTCCTTTTTCTTATTCTTCCTTTTTCTCTTTCCCTCCCTTCCTCCCTCCTTTCCTTCCTCCTTTCTTTTCTTTTTCATTTCCTCTCCCTGTATTTTTCTGTCTCTCTATAAACCTCTCTCTCTGTCTCTCTCTCTCTTCCCCCACCCTCATTTGTCTCTCTGAGTCTCTTCAGAATTAGAAATTTTAAATGATTAATCCAGAAGTCACACTGAAAGTGAAAAGCAGATCAAGGATGTCAACCCATGTCTATCAAATCCAGTCTTCTTTCCCATATGCAATTCTACAAAAATGTCTAGGAACTTGAAGGTATAGTTTATAGTGGTGCCTAATTTTTAACCTAGACTTGTTGCTAGAAGATTCTGAGTCAAAGAAGGATTTGAAAGATGTTGTCCTGGATATTTGCATTTCTTATATTTTGCACAGTGAAAAAATTTGAAAGTCAAATGAGGAGAACAGACTCTACCAGGAAGAATCTCAGAAAGGAATTCCAACAAAGGTGAACTTTGATAGCCTCAAATATCTGGGAAAGCTTCACAGATGTATTGAATAACATTGGGAAACTAATTAACTTCCTAGAGAATCTCTTTCAGTCATCTAGTTCTTGAGTGAAAGCAAAAGAAATAAAACATATTAAGCCTGAAAATGTTGAGGTTTGGGGTTTAGAGGTGCTCAAGACCCCAAGATACCAACATGCCAGATCCTGCCAAATGAATTCAACTCAAGTCTTCTCTCAGCGAAAGGAAAACAAAGTTTATTAAAGATTCGCCATAATGGGTAGACTCTTAAGGAGCCTATGCATTCTTGATGCTTATATTGACAAGGTGGGCAGAACAATCTAACACAGACTGAATCTGAGCTAGATTGAATCTGAGCCCCTTCATGGAGGGGAGATGTATCTTATATTATCTTATATACAGAAAGATTATGGAAGGGATCTAGGAGTGGTTTGGGGAGGATCTTGATGGGACTGAGGTCAGACTCCAGGAATTGGATTAAGGATGGGAAATAGTTGAAAGCTACCTGGAGTGACAATGGAGGGCTAGGCTAGTTTAAAGGTAACAGTTTGGGTATAGATATTTTGATAGGATTGAGGATGGGAAGTAGCTGGACAATGTAGGGCTAGGCCAGGCTAAGAGTAACAGATTTGAGCTTAGCATTCATGAAAGGCTTATGGCCTCAGACAAATGCCTCATCAAGTGAGAAGATTCAAGGAGAGTTCAAGGGGATTCCCAGAGTCTATACCTCATCAGAATCCCATAGAAAGTGTATCACCAGTAGTTTGGGTTAAGCTATGCCTTAGTATCCTAGTTCTAATTTCAAAATAGTCTGTGACATTATAGAAAAAAAAAGAGTATTTAAAATTTTACATTTAGGAATAAAAACAGTGCAGGATGGGGGCGGCCAGGTAGCACAGCAAGTAAGAGCACTGGCTCCAGTGTCAGGATGACCTGGAGATCAAATCCCAGGCTCAGACACTTAGCACCACACACCCAGAAACACCTGGCCATGTAACCCTGAGCAAGTTACTTAACCCCGATTGCTTAATAAAATAAAAATTAAAATTAAAAAACAGTGCAGGAGCAACCATACTACATATTCTTTGTTCTTTATTCTGATCTTAAATAATTAAATTGTTTTTAGTATTTGTCTTTAGGCAAGTATTTTATTTTAAATATTAGTATATTCAAAACCAAAGAAACTCATCTGGTATAATGGAAAGGCTTTGGATGGAAAGCCAAGGGATTTGGAATCTCACCCCTGGGGCTTCCATTAACTAGTTATTTAACTTGGGGAAGTAATTTTAATTCTCTGGTCTATGGTTTCCTCATTTGTAAAATAAATGTATTTGATTTTGAATATTCTCTCAGGTCCTTTCAGTTTCAAACTTCTATAATTCTACTAGAATTGGAAAGATCATTGGCTATGGGTGAAGGACACCTGGATTTAAATTTCACCTTTGATGGTACTATATTTGCAAGTCACAATCTCTCTGAGATGATTGCAGGACATGGCCTCTGAGATCCCTTCTAAATCTACATCCATGATCCTGTAAAGTTCTATGATGGTTAGATTGAAGGATTGGACGATTGGATTGAAAGAGAGGTGTTGTCATGTCTGAGACCCAATTGTCTACAGCTTTACTAGAAAGGAAAGGAGTCTCACACACTGTTCAGTCAGTTATGCAACATTTACTAAATGTGAAGCACAGATTTTTTCAGTATTATTTTGCCCAGATGGGATCATTCATCATCTGCATTCTTGGTTATTCTTCTAGAGAGGTTACTCAATCGAAAGAGCAGGCAGTTATAAGTAGAAGATAAACATTCCGGTAGTCAAAATCGCCTCAGCTTCCCTTTTATGCCATAAACTACAGCGTTCTCAGCTTATCCTTTCTTTCCTCACAAATAATTGTTCAGAAATAATAGATTTCTGTGGGATAGCTTTCACTACACCAGAAATACCACATTCCTCCTTATAAAGAATAGGGATTTAGACCTGTGCATCATTCATGCAATATGAGCAGCTGCTATGAATACAAATGTGTTTATATATATATATATATATATAATGTATATGTATGTATATGTGTGTGTGTGTATATATGTATATATTAAAGATCAAATCGCATAATATAAAAAGCACTCTTCGCTCAAAACTAAACCAGCATAACACTTATTCTGCACACAAGGACAATACAAAACAGCATTATAGAAATATAAGAAAGATAAAGCTCAACAAAGTAATAGAAATATTTACATATATTACCAGATTGAGAGTGCCAACATCTGGGTTTACATTCACAGCTAGGGGGACTCCTTAATAACGGCTACCCTGAGTCCAGTCCAGAAAATCAAAAAGGTCTCAGGCAAAGTATCCTTGCCATGACCGAGCCCCAAGGCAAAATATCAATTTCCCAGAATATATACAGTTTCTACTGATAGGCTCAGAGCCAGAAGGTATAAAAGCCTATGTGACCCAGCACAGGATGTGTTACAGTTGTGAACTGGGCCAGAGTTCAAAGATGCAGGGCATCTGTAGTTGATAAGGTGAAATACCTGTTTTGTCAAGGACACAGGACTGATTCTGTATGTTCCTAGAAGGGTGACCAATACTTCAAGAAAAAGGAACCAGTCATATATGCTCTTGCCTTTAGACCTGGAATGCAGCCCCTGTTCCAAGGAGAAAAGGGAATCAATGTGGTCACATAGGCCTATAAATGTACAGGGAAGATCTTTATACCTTATTAATCCTTCAACCTGTGACCTCTTTTTTTATAGGGAATGTCCAGATAAGAAAACCACCTGTCCCAATGCAGGTTGGCACTTTCACTGAGATTTAAAGGAGGTTGCCCAGAATAGGAGAGGTTATATGACTTGCACAGGGTCACACAGCCAATCAGACAAGA
This sequence comes from Petaurus breviceps papuanus, assembly GCF_028583685.1. Lineage (NCBI taxonomy): Eukaryota > Metazoa > Chordata > Mammalia > Diprotodontia > Petauridae > Petaurus > Petaurus breviceps. The sequence goes on from NW_027185616.1 coordinate 24,972,168, forward strand.
TACTTAACATCAGGGCTTCTTGACTTTGAGACTAGCATTCTAGTCACTAAGCAGCAGGACTTTAATAACAATAACAAGACTTAACGGTTGTATTATTGTCTTAAAGATTCAGTGTGCTTTATATATATTATCGCATTGGATCCTAACATCCATCCTGTGAGATAAGCAAGTATAAGCATTATTTTCTGCATTTTAAGAATGAAGCCCCTAAGACCTAGAAAGAATTAAGAGTGACTTGCCCAAATCCACATAACTAGTAATTAGTGGAGTTGGGACTTGAATCAAGGTCTTCTGGCTCCAATATCTTTGCTTTTTCCACTGAATATATCTTTGTTGTGAGAAAGAAAGCATTAAAGCAATTACCCAGGACAAGGCTCATTTTCTTCCTCACAAGCTGTCAGTCACCTACTCACAAATCATCTCTGCTTCATTCACACCCTTCCTACCAACTTCATGTGTTTGTTACCTCCCAAGTTAATTTTCCTAAAGCTTAAGTCTGACCATGTCGCTCCTTGGCTCTTGTCTTCTATAAAACAATGAGAGTTGTTTTTTTTTAATTGGATGGTGGGTAATTTTCAGGCATTCAGTGCCAGCTCTAGCAATCTGGTTTTGTTCTACTTTAATTTGGTCTGTAGAGACTGATTCTACATTTGTTGAGAATGGACAATGTATAAAACATGTCCGTGAAATGTTCCATGGCTTGGAGGGACTTCTGTGCCAACACAGAGTCCACAACTTTCATGCATATCATTTTGTAGAAGCCCTCTGATCCACATGCTTACTATTAAAGATTAGCTTTAAATTCTCAATTCTGGTATTGAAGCATTGCCATTGTGCTTTACTCTCCTTGTTAATGTCCATGAATTCTGGCGCACCTTTGGCCACCAGAGGCTAACTGATGCAAACACATTTCTTTCTGTGACTGAAGAATCTGCTCTCTCTTTCAGAGGCATTAAATTCAAATCTCAGTGAAATTTTCTTTTCCAATTAATTCTTCCTAATGTTTTCTCTTGTGATAAAACTAAAGCTCTTTGTTTCAACAATTGCCTGTATCATTCAGAGGTTTTCCATTAAATAGAAATATGTAAAAGCATTTTGTTTCAGAAGTCAAATTTTACATTATATTCAATTAAATATTGATATTAATGATATAGAATTGGATATTTGGTTAGTGACGTTTGGAATTCAGTATTGCTTATGAACGAAGATTATCTTCTGGGAACTTTAAGTCATTTATAACTAAATAACTATAATATAATATTATATAATATTATAATATAACATAACATAATATAATATAACATAATATAATATAAATAACATTTATAACTAAATAACATAACTAAAAGTCATTCACATTCTATTGACATAATTAATGCTTTAGTATCCTTCATTATAAATCTAATTTATTTTATTAATGAAAAAACCTAGGGGTGCGGTGGGGAAAATATCCTCCAGTGACAAAAATTTTATCTCTATATCAGTGGGGTGATATCAATAAGTATTTGTTCAACTGAATTGAAATGATGATCAAAAACTTAATAGCATAGGAATGAAGGTTCAAGATGTTTGGTTCTATCTGACTCTTTGTGACTCCATTTGGGGTTTTCTTGGCAAAGATACTGGAGTGATTTGTCATTTCCTTCTCCAACTCATTTAAGAGATGAGGAAACTGAAGTAATCAAGATTAAGTGACTTGCTCAGGGTCATGCAGCTAGTAAGTGTCTGAGGCCAGATTTGAACTCAGGAAGAGGAGTCTCCTTGACTTCAGGCCCTCTATCCACTGTGCCACATAGCTGCTTAGATGAGGGTTTATACTTTGATTGATTGGTTGATTGATTCTTTCAATAAATATTTATTCAGAAACTACTATACACTAAATATTGTGCTAGGTATTATGGATAGAAAGACAAAACATAGTCCCTAATGCCAAGTAGTTTACATTCTACTGGGAGAAAACAACTTGACCACTTTCATTTAGATGATCACAATGCTTTCTAACTGATTTCCTTGTCTCAAATCTCTCCCCACTTTGATTCTAGTGGGCTTCCAAGGTAATTTTCCTAAAACTTAACTCTGAGTATATTACTCCTTTGCTCTATGGGATCTACTGTCTCCCTATTACCTCTGGGACCAAATATGAAATCTTTAATTTGGCTCATTATAACCTGGCCTGTTACTACCTTTCCAGTTTTTTTTTTGGTCTTATTCTTTTCCCCACATAGATTCAGTGACCTTTTCTGATCCTTCCCCACAGCTGCTTAAGCCTTCTCTTCACAGAAGACCTTCCATCTACTCAGTGGGTATCTATAGTTGTTATGCAACTGATAATTTACATGTTATCTCCCCCATTGGAATCTACATTTTTTGAGGGCAGAGATTGTTTTTGAGTTTGGCCTTTTTTAAAACTTCCTTTGTTTCTCCAAAACTTCACACAAAGCTTGACACCTAGTAAGCGCTTAAGAAATGAGTATCAACTGATTGACTAATAAGTAAATGCAAAATATATAGAAAGTACATAAAAGACAAAGCTACTCCCAGGGAAGGAGGAATACTAACAGAGGGGAAGGAGGAATAAGGAAAGATACTTGACCAGAACTTGAATGGAGATAGAGATTTTGTGAGGCTGGGATAAAGAGGGTATACATTCCTGGTAGAAAGAACAGCCGATGCAAAGGCATGGAGGTGGGAAATGGAATGTTGTATATAGAGATATGCCAACGTGTCTGGAACACTGGGTGAGTTTAGGAGAGTAACATATGCAATCCACAGCCTAGTCATCCTAGTCCACACAGATTCTGACCTTAAACAGATCTAGTTTGGATTTGGGGGCTATCCCAAAGAGAGTCAATATTTCTCTTTGCTTTATGATTCCCCCATCTCACAGATTTCTGGGATGTGGGTAATAGAGTTTCCACTTCCTATTCAGAAATTCAAAGAAACAATGGACTAGCCTATAATTTCATTCTTTCTACCCTTCTTTCTTTCTCCCCCTCACCCCCTCCCCCAAATTTGAAAATGACTCATAGGAGTCATCAGACTCCTAGATGTCTTAGAAATTGTGATCTGAATATGGTGTTCCTGGTAGCGGCTGGAGAGCTAACAGATTCCCTGAATAAGTGCATGGCAGAGAGAGAATTGTCCTAGATAAGATCAAGAAAGCTAAAGTATTATGGCAATACCAGAATTTATGCTAAGAAAGGAGACTCATATTTAAATCTAATTTTTAATAGTAACCACATGAGGTGGAGTCCATGTTGATATATGAGGCAGCTACTAGTTAAGAGAAAGTAAATAAATTGGGGTTAAGTGAATTGCCCAAGGTCACATGGCTAGTAAGTGTTAAAGGTCTGAGGCTGGATTTGAATTCAGGTCCTCCTGACTCCAGGGCTGGTGGTCTATTCACTGCACCACCTAGACACCCCGCACAGGTAGAAAAAACACATGGAATACTCATATGGCCAATAAACATTCTACTTGGAAAGGAACTAAAATTGATGTTACTGATGGGATATAGGCTCTGGGAAAGCCCTTGAACTCTCCTTGAATCTTCCCACTTAATGAGGCATTTGCTTGAGGTCATAAGAGTTGTGGACCATTTCTATTAGAGTTTGACATTATTGTCTTAAGAAACCTAAAATAGGCAGAAATTGTGAATTGCCCATGGGAACAGTATAAGTGCTAACTTAGAACTCACTTTCTCAGACCTGAGATCTATACCCATACAGGTGATTAAGTTAGAGATAGAAGGGACCTTTGAAATCATTAAGTCCAACATTCTTATTCTCTAGATAAGGAAACCAAAGTCTAGAGAAGGAAAGTGACTTGCCCAAAGTCACTTAGGTAGAAGTGGAAGAGTTGGGATTGGAACCCAGGGCTTCTGACTCCAAATCAAACACTGAATACTGGATAAATAAGGCACTGATTATATATGTCAGAGTACCTTATGTATTTCCCATTCTGATATGACTTGCTAGGTGAATCTGAACTAAGCAAACCTTGCTGTTTCTACTTGAAAAGACAAGCAAAATATTTATTATATCCCATTATATTAATCTAAAGATAGAAGCTAACCCCAATTGCCTTGCCTTCCCCCTCCAAAAAAAAATAAGATAAAAGTTAATAGACTCATCAATTTAGAGCCAAAAGGTCCTTCAGAGATCATACACTCCAACCTTTTATTACAGAATATATTCTATTCAATAAACATTTATTAAGCACCTACCATGTGTGGGATACTATGCTAAGCTCTGAAATTATAAAAGGAAGTAAAAGACAGTCCTTGGTTTCAAGGAGCTTAAAATCTAATCATGCAGATTTCAAGAAAGAAGAGATCTTAGAGGTCATCTAGTCCAGTCCTTCCTTTTTTTTTTTTTTTTAAGCAATCGGGGTTAAGTAACTTGCTCAAGGTTACATGGCCAGTTATTTCTGGGTGTGGTGCTGAGTGTCTGAGCCCGGGATTCGATCTCCAGGTCGTCCCAACACTGGAGCCGGTGCTCTTACTCGCTGAGCCACCTGGCCGCCCCAGTCCTTCCTTTTCTAGATAAGGAAATTCAGGCTCAGAGGTGAATTGCTCAAGGTCAGAGAGCAATCAAGAGAAGCACTAGAATTTGAAACCCAGTTCTTTTCCCTCAAATACACTGCTTTCCCCTTGTTCCCTGCATTAGGCCAACTGAGGCCCCGCTTGAGTGACTCATTCAAACTCATACAAGTAGCAGACCCAAGATATAAATCCTGGCTCACTGACTTCAAAATAAGGACTCCTTCCACTTCATCAGAGCAAGTCAAGTTGGAGCATACTCATTTGGCTCATGTTCAAATCGATGCGTTTAATGTGTATATATGGCTAAAGAGAAAGAGCCCACAGCCCTGCCTATAGAAATCCCAGAAGCCCCTATTCAGCTGAAACAGCAGAAAAACGTATGTTGATTCAACAATACACATTTCCTTTTCATCAGGTGAGAAGTTACTATACGTTCTGGCTTATAAATAAATTAATCATTAGAGTTGGCATGAAAAAATATATCTACATATTGTTCATATTATACATATTACACATAGTAAAGGTATAATCAGTTAGCCAATAAGGATTTATTAAGCACGTGCTGTGGTTGAGGTTTGGGGGTGTTAGTGGAGTGCTCAAGAGACCAAAATTCCAACACGCCAGGTCGTGCCAAATGAATTCAACACAAGTCTTCTCTTAGTCAAAGTAAAACAAAGTTTATTAAAGTTTCATCATAATGAGGGGCAGCTAGGTGGTGCAGTGAGTAAAGCGCTGGCCCTGGAGTCAGGAGGACCTGAATTTGGTTCCAGCCTCAGACACTGAACACCCACACAAAAAAACTAGCCGTGTAACCTTGGGCAAGTTACTTAACCCCAATTGCCCTTCAAAAGGCAAAAAAAAAAAAAAAGATCCTCCATAATGAGTAGACTTTAAAGGAGCCTAAGTATTTGTGACACTTGTGTTGACAAGTAGGCCAGAACAAATCTGACACAGACTGAGTCTATGCTAGATTGAATCTCAGCGCCTTTGGGGCAGCAGGATGGATCTTATATACAGAAAAATTATGGGGACGGGGGGCTTTTGGGGGTGGTCTAGAGGAGTTTGGGGAGGATTTTGAGGCGTCTAAGGAGGATCTTGACATGACTGAGGGCAGACTCTAGGAATAAGTGTGGGAAATAGCTGAAGGCTCCCTGGAGATGACAGACCATGGAGGGCTAGGCTGGTTTAAGGGTAACAGATTGGGGTATAGGTATTTTGATAGGATCAAGGGTGGGAAGTAGCTGGACAATGGAGGGCTAGGCTAGACTAAGATTTGGGCCTAGTGATAATGAAAGGTTTATGGCCTCAGGCAAATTCCTCATCAAGGGGGAAGACTCAAGAGGGTTGCCAGAGCCTAAACCCCATCACTATGTTCCAAGCATTGTACGTGTACGTGTACTAAGCTCTGACACAAGGAAAGGCAAAAGAGAGTCCCTGCTCTCAAGGAGCTCACATTCTCCTGGAGGGAGACAATATGTGAACAGCTACATCCAGCCCAACAAGACACATACCAGACAAACTGGAAAGAATGAGCAGGAGGGAGGCACCCGCATTAAAAAGTGGCTTTCGGAGGCTGTAGCTTAAAGGAAGCCAGGGGGGTCGGGAGGCAGAGATGAGGAGGGAGAACATTTCAGGCAGGGGGACCAGCCAGTGAAAATGGTTGGAAGAGGGAGATGGAGAATCTTGTGTGAGGCACAGTAGAGTCCACGTCATAGGATCACAGTGTATGTGGGGGTAAGGTGTAAAAAGACTAGAGAATGAAGGGCTTTGAATGACAAAGGATTTTATATTTAATCTTGGAAATGATAGGCAACCACTGGAGTTTATTGAATAAGGGGAAACATGGTCATACCTATGGTTTAGAAAGATCAACTTCACAGATGTGTGGTCACATAGTCATTTAAGCTCCTGAGGCAGTGAATTAGCATTTTAATGGAAATATTTTTGAGTGAGTATAACACTTGCTAATCAAGTGTTTGGTTGATATGAATAGCATTTTACAAGGGTTCTATAAAAGGATTAAACACGAATAGATTTCACATCAGCAAAGACAGAATGTCCCACTGGAGTGAATACTATTTTATGCTTCTTTTTAGAGGTAAGCTTCATTTCTGTAGAAATGCAGCTTGAATATTATGATAAAAGTGCACAAGAAAAACTTATCCAAAGTAAAATTCAGGAATTAAGTGAGTGTTCTAATAAGTGTGGAAGATCTGATCTACAATATAAGAGTCCCCAAAATAATGAAATAATGGGTCACGGAAGCTCTGAAATAAATGAACGGGATTAATCCACATGAGTGTTCAGTCATTCCTCTCCAGCTATCACTTGAAAGCAAGGAGTGCTTGCCGGATGAGCCAGGTGGAAAAGAGTTTTGGCAAGGCTTTGCGGTTAGTGGACCAGGGTCCAAATCTTGTAACTGTTGCTACCCATTTGACCTTGGGCAGGTAACTTAACTTTTCTGGGCTTCAGTTTCATAATTTTCAGAATGAGTGGCATAGAGGAATGCCTTCCAGATAAAAATCTATAATCTTATGGCCACGGATATAAATGGCTCCTCTGATACTTACCAGCTTTGTCACTTTAGGCAAGTATAACTTTGCCAAAATTAACCTCTCTGTGCCTTTATAATTTCCTCAACTATAAAATGAAGGCATTTGACTAAATGACCTTTAGTATACCTTCAAACTCTAACTTTATGATCCAAATGATCTTATGATGCTATATATTTCTTGCTCTTCCCTGCTAAAGTTCTAGAAAATCTTGTCTTCCTTCACTACCTCTACTTTCCCTCTTTGAAAATGAAGGACAAACAACATCAAGAACAACTTCTACCACTCTGCTACTCTACCGTCGAGTTTCTGCTCATGTCATGTGTAGCAGCAAGCGCCCCAGCGTCCCCAGGGTGGCTGCCAGCTCAGGTTCTTGGATCTGCTTTGTTAAAGGAAAGCGACTCAAAAGGGGTTAGCAAGCTTACTTTAATCAGTCAGATATGTATCATTTACCTAGTTCAGGGGAAAAAGGTCAGCACCCCGAACTTCAAAGTATACAGACAGAATTATCAAGACAGAAACAGATCAAGTAGACAGTTTCCAAACTGTCCAGCTATTACATCCATACCCAATCAACATCTGGGTTTTTCAAAGCTGGGGGATCAGGACAACGGCTTCCCAGAATCTCATCTGATCAAATCACAGAACACTTCTCAAAGTGAGCCCCAAAGCAAAGCCTCACATCAGGGCTTATATAGCCTGCTCCTGGCTCTGAGAATGTAACAACCTTATTGACTCACTGGCCAATCAAGAAGTATCTACTGAAAAACAAGCCTCCCACCCCAGGCTCCAGGTGCACTTTAGCCTAGGGGCAGGAAAGATCTTTAAATTTACATTCCCATTACATAATGCCACTGGAATCACACTCTCCAATATCAACAAGATCAACTCCAGTGATTTTCAGACCCTATAGCCCTTTCTTTTTCTTCATTCTCTTTGGCCTTTCAATAGGTTTTGACCCTATTAACCATTGCTGTTGTTGCTGTTCACCCTTCATTTTCTAAAAGGCCCAAGTCATGGTGACTTGCCCGCGAGTTGTATTAAAGTCAGGCAGAGAGCATCCCTTCTCCAGAACCATAAAGAAGTCCAGTGGCAGGACAAAAGTCAAGAAGATGCAGTAGTGGTCCTCTTTCTTGATATACTCTTCTCTCTTGCTCTACTGAACTATTATGTTTTGAACTATTGAATATTATGTTTTGAATTTTATGAATTGATAATAACAATAATTGAATATTATGAATATTGAACTATTCTCTTTGCTCTCCCTACTTTGTCACTCTTTATTCTCCTACAATAGTTCTTCCAATTTTCTCTTCCTGTCATTCTCCTATATATTCTATATATCACTCTACATATAATTTCTTTCTTGGCGAATTCATCTAGTCATATAGCTGACTCTCAAATTTGTAAATCCAAATATAATTTCCCCCCTAAGCTCTACACTACATTTTCCACTGCCCATTGAGCAACTCCACCAAATGTCGCAACACCTTCTCAAATTCAATGTATCTAAAATAGAACTGATTTTTCCATCCTCATCCCCCCCCCCAAAGAAAAATCCTGCCCTTCCTCCCAATTTCTCTTCATGTTGATGGTAACACTACTCCTGTAATCTCAAAACTTTATTGTTTTTTTCCCCTTATGCTCTCTAGTTCAGGCTTACCTTTTTTCTCATGTATGCTATTATATTAGCCTTCTAATTGATATTTCAATTTCTAGTATATAATCTTTCACATCATTGTATACATCATATCTAGTATATATTTCACATCATATCTAGTATACAATCTCCACATCATTGAACTAGTAATATTCATTTTAAAACAACTGAGAACATTTCTTTTGCATTCAAAAAAGCCTTCATTGGCTCCCCATTGGCTAAAAACAAAAATATAAATTCTTGATCTTGAGATTCAAGCCCCTTCACAACATGATTTCAACTTTTCTTTCCAGTCTTACATTATTCCCCTTCAAATACTCTCCATTACACATAAAGTGTACTAGCAGTTGTTCCCTAATCTTGTGTGACTGTGTTTCATTTCATACCTTTGCTCACTTATGTCTTTTATGAATGAAATACCCACTACTACCTATATCCATTCTCTCTCTCTTCAATATTCAATTCTGTTGTTATCACCTCCATGAAGACTTCTGATTATTTTCATCTATTCTGTATATATTTTATACATACCTACTTGTATTATATTGCCTCCCTCCACCCATTAGAGTGTATACTCCTTGAGGGCAAGGACTGGTATTTTGTTTTATTTCGGGTTTTTTTTTTTTTGTTTTGGGGGTTTTTTGCCTTTCTTTTTCTACCCAGCTCTTACACAGTACTTGGCACATAGTAAGTACTTAATAAATGCTTGATAACTAGCTAAAGTATTTCTTTATTTTTTCCACTCCATCCACCCACCCTCACCCCCAGGTCAGACTGATCCCTTCCCATTCAAATTTGACATAACATTTTAGTTGGGGACCTACTTTACATTTACCTAACTTTTTTTTGTATCTTTCTCTCTTGTTTACATTGCTTTGTGCCCAGAAGAACCGTCTGTGTCATATTTCCCTTTGTATCTTTAGAACCCAAGACAGTGTCTTTAACAGGTGTTTGATATGTTGCAGAATTTGACTATGTTGAACCAATTCCATGCTTTAACAGACTCCATGAATCATGATGGCAAAAGACCACCCTCATTACTTAGTGGCCAAGCTTCTACTGATGAGTTCTTCCATTCTTACTTAGTTTAGTTTAGTCCCTGGACTAAAGACATAAAATTCAATATTGGTTCATCTGACTTGCCCAAATTAATAACAATTTGGCATAATCACATACACCAAGAATATACCAATATATTTATAGTAGTAAAACTCCTTGTGAGTTGAGATTGTTTTACTCTTTGCATTTCTCTCCCCAGGGGTTAGTTCAGTGGCCTTCAAACAATGGGTATTTATTAAATGCCTTTTGTTTGATAGCTTTCTAGAAGATATCCCCAATAAGGCTTAGAAAGTTTAAGTGACTTATTCAGTTACCTAGCTAGTGGTAGGAACTCAGTTAGAGGTGCTGCATAGAAATGAATTTAATTCATACACTCTACAAGCATTTCACTGCGTACCACAGCACACAAGGTATTACTATAGATTGTAAAATGCTTTTATATGACTGGTATATTGACGTGTGTAGGGTAGAGTGGAAAAACAATCAACTTACTTGTCAGAAATATTGGGCTTGAGTTGAAACTCTACCACTTACTAGATTTGTGACTTTGAAAAGGTTACAACCTCCCTGAGTATCACTGTGTTTATATGAAAGATGGGGATAATGAATCACCTACCTCATAAGGTTTTTGTAGGGATCATAATAATGTAAAGTGTTTTATAATCACTATTAACTCGTAGTTTAGATGAAGTCTATATGAGGAAAACAGGACTAAGCTGCGATCTAATTATAAAGAGTAGGGATCAATAACCCAGTACATAAGAAAGTCAATTCCAAGTCAAAATCGATATTCCTTAAATGACTATGGAATATCCCAAGAGAGTAGCAATTAGATGCTTGCAAAAGGATTCAGGATGAATTTTCAGGTAAGCTCAGTTAAAGAACTTTCATCAATTTAATAGAAAAAATTTCAATCAGTATGTAATAGTCCAAGTCAGATGAGTCAGATTTGCGGTTTGTGGATCATCACAAGACTCCTAGACTAGATTGAATGTAATTAAGAAATGTTCAACAAAATTTTAAAAAATTGAATAAGACATAGATAATGTTCATTTGTGTTTTTCTAAGTTAGTATGTGGCCTATAGGGCTATACTATTTGAGTTTGATACTACTAGTTGAAATGATCTAGGAAAAGTGACCAGTCTTGGTTGCGGCTCCGGACCCGGCCTCAGCGTCTTTGTCTGCTTGCAAAAAGGAGGAAGACAAGGTGCTGTTCGAGCAGATGCACGCCGACATGGGGAAGCTGCTCAAGGGCATTGACAGGTACAATCCTGAGAACTTGGCCACCCTGGAGCAGTATGTGGAGACCCAGGCCAAGGAGAATGCCTATGACTTGGAAGCCAACTTGGCCGTGCGTAAGCTATACCAGTTCAATCCGGCCTTCTTCCAGACCACAGTGACAGCCCAGATTCTGCTGAAAGCCCTCACCAATCTCCCCCACACAGACTTCACTCTGTGCAAGTGCATAAATGACCAAGCTCACCAAGAAGAACAACCCATCAGGCAGGTCCCGTACTTGGGAGACTTGCTGGAGACTTGTCATTTCCAAGCTTTCTGGCATGTCCTAGATGAGAACATGGATCTCCTTCTACTTAATGGCATCACAGGCTTTGAAGACTCCATCCGAAGATTTATCTGCCATGTTGTGGGCATCACATATCAACATATTGACCGCTGGCTGCTGGCTGAGATGTTGGGAGATATGTCAGACAACCAGCTGAAAGTGTGGATGAGCAAGTTTGGCTGGAGCTCCAGTGAAGCAGGGCAGGTCTTCATCTGCAGCCAAGAAGAGAGGATCAAGCCCAAGAACATTGTGGAAAAGATCGACTTTGCCAGTGTTTCCAGCATCATGGCCTCCTCCCAGGAACTGCTGCCACATGTCTCCTGTTTGTTGCCTTCTGTTTCCCCTTACATACAGCCAGCTTAAATAAAAGCCCTTTACTTCCTGGAAAAAAAAAGTGACCAGTCTTTTCTTCTACCTTGAAGTACCCGTGTTCCGAATATTGTGTCACCATCCTATAGAAAAGCTTTTCCTGAAAATGACATATTCTGTAATGAACTGAATTCTAAAACAATTGCTATAAAAACGTAATGGAAAGAAATGATCCTGGATAATGAAGACCTAAATTATAGTCTTCCCACTATCATTAATTTAACACCAATGAACTTCAGTTTCATCATTTATAAAATAAGGAACCATAAAACCATTGGAACCAATAAGAAAATACCAGTTATGCTAATCTTGGATCTCTGGGTCTATTTGTAACCAAACCCAATGATTGATTGATCAATTGGAAATTCCAGAAAGATAGTGGAGTGAAAGATGATAAGGGACTCAACTCCTTGATATCTCCTCAAAAACAGCAAGAGAAAACAAAAAAGAAAAATTAGTTGAAAATTTTTTATGAAGATTTCAAAATCATACAAAAGGATGAGAGAAAAAGGCAAGGTCCAATATAATGAAAACGTATCTTTAAAAAAGCAAAGATACAGTAATTGGAGGAAAAAATGCTGAAACAACATTAGCATTAACAACTAAGCTAAAAAAAGTTAGACAGTAAAACATATAATAAATGCACTGATGAATCAAAGAAATAAATTAAATTAGTAAAACAATTATAAAATTAAATTAAAAATATGGTAGTGAAACAAAATAATCTCAGGACAAGATGATAATCAAACTGAACAGCATAATCCCAATGAAAAGAGTTATTTTGTTTTTATTGGAAGACAGAAGAGTAGAAAAAAAGAGTGGGAAAAGAAAAACAAACTCAGGAAAATACATAACTGGAAGAAAGTCTTGAGAGCAATTCATACACAAAAGTCCAGATTTTTCATTCAGATCAGGAAAACAAAAATAACTGTTAGCCTTCCTTAACAAGAAGAAAGGAATCTTAAAATTATATTCTGAGAAATTATGCAAGGGAATTTCTCACAAAAAAGAGAAAACAAAAGACAGATTACAAATACAGATAGGATACATAAGATAGCAACATGGAAGAACGACAATTTCAACTCATCTTGACATATCAAATTATTGAACTTTAAGACTCCAAGAAGAAGGAGATGATCCTATCAGCAACCAAGGGCATGCCATACCAAAAACAAATAAAGAACAAAAACAAAGCTATCAATTTCAATTTGGCAAGATTTGTCCAAAAAGATGAAGATTACCGAAACTAGGATATGATATCCAAAAAGTTAATAATTGTATAAGTTGATCCAAAAATAATCTTCCCAGAAAACCTAAGCCTTGGTCCACATGCCCTGCAAAGAGACATTGTAAAATCTTATGAAGAAGATGTTGGAAGATGTTGAAAAGTATCGCCTCATAAAACAAGTAGAAGTAGTTGAAGGGAGATCAAGTTTAAGGAATGCTTGATGAGAGATTCAACCAAGGAAAATCACCCTAAGGGGTATTCACAAATCAGAGGGGAAAGGCAATAGAAAGGCAATGGAATAGAGTTGTCGAGATTGTTATAACAAACTCTTCTTCAAAGACAATAGAGCTACCACATTTGAACTCTAACATTATAATGTTGGATGTCCTTGGATGTGAGTGAAAGACAATGGCACAGAAAAAAAAAAAAAACAAAGGTTTTTTTTAACTTTATTTATTTCATAAGCATTTATTAAATCCCCATTATGTGGCAGGCATCAGGGATAAAAGATGAAAATATAATTATCTCTGCTCTTGAGGAAATTATATTTTTTATTGGAAGGTAGCGAAATGTGTACAAATAAGTAAACTTTTTTATGCACAAAGAACTTTTTGAGGGGACAGGGGATATTGACACTTTGTGGAAATCAAAGAAGGTATGTTGTAAGAGAACACAGCTGAGCTGATGAAGTTAGTGATTCCCCAAAAAACTAGGGGAGAAGGTAGCACATTCCAAGTGTGGAGAATATCCTGTACATTGGCACAGAAAAGCAAATGGAAATGGTATCATGTATGAACAGCAAGTAAGCCAACTTGAGTGGAGCAAAGAGTTTGTGGTGAATAATGTGCAATGATTTTGGAAATGTAGACTGGAGGCAATTTTGAAAGACTTGAAAAGCTAAATGGAGGAGTTTGTATTTTATACTTTAGGCAACTGGGGACCACTGGAACTTATTGAGTGGGGGAGTGACATAATCACATCTCTACTTTAGAAATATCAGTTGGTTAGCTATGTGGAGCATAGATTGGATAAAGGAGAAATGAAGGCTGGAAGACCATTGAGAAGGTCATACTGCAATTGTCTAGGCAAAAAAGTAGTAAGATCCTACACTAGAGGAGTTATGGCATGGGAAGGAGACAGATGCAAGAGATGTTTTTGACACAGAATTGACACGACTTGGCAAATAATTATGTGTGATAGATGAAGAGGAGGAAAACAGCATGGTTATGAGGTTATGAAATTGGGTAACATAAAGGATGGTATTCACTTAACAGAAATAGCAGATGGACATTTAAAAATTAAGATATTTTAAACAATTCATGAAGAAATGCTTTCTTCGGAGTATATTTTAATGAGTATAGAAAATAATAAGATCCCAGATAATTAAATGTACTTGTAAGCTAAAAAGGAAAGTCTTGGGGCAGTTCTGAGTTATCAAGCTAACTCTTTTAATCAATTGATATGCTATTGATTAGAGAAATGTAAAGTCAAACAGCTCTGAAGTACTACCTCACACCTGTTAGATTGGGTAATATGACAGAAAAGGAAAATGATAAATGTTGGAAAAGATGTGGGAAAATTGGAATGCTAATGCATTGTTGATGGAGTTGTGAACTGATCCAACCATTCTGGAGAGCAATTTGGAATTATACCCAAAGGGCTATGAAACTGCACATAAAATTTGATTCAGCAGTATCACTGCTAGGTCTATATCACAAAGAGATCATTTAAAAAATTGTACAAAAATATCTATACGTTTTTTTGTGGTGGCAAAGAATTGGAAATTGATGGGATGACTATCAACTGGAGAAAGGCTGAACGAGTTATGGTAAATGAATGTAATGCAATACTATTGTTTTTAAAGAAATGATGAGCAAGCAGATTTAAGAAAAATTTAAGACTTACACAAAGTGAAATTAAGTGAAGTGAGAACCAGGAGACCACTGTGTACATTAGCAGTCACATTGTGTGATGACAAACTTTGATAGACTTTGTTTTCTCAACAATACAATGATCTAAGACTCATGATGAGAAGAACTATGGGGTCTGAATGCAGATTGAAGCATGCTATTTTCTCTCTTTTCTTTTCTTTCTGATGATTTTTCCCTTCTTTCACAACATAACTAATGTGGAAATTTGTTTAATGTGATTGTGCATGTAGAGCTTATATCAGACTACTTACAGTCTTGGAAAGGGGAAAGAGGAGGGAAGAAGGGAAAAGAAAATCTGGAACTCAAAATCTCACAAAAGTGAATGTTGAAAACTATCATGTAATTGGAAAAAATAAATTACCATTAAGTGGGGGGGGGAGGGAAATAAATATGATTAGGACAGCTAGGTGGTACAGTGGATAGAGTGCTGGGTCTGGAGTTAGGAAAACTCATCTTCCTGAGTTAAAATCTGACCTCAGACACTTGCTAGCTGTATGACACTGGCCAAATAACTTAACCCTTTTGCCTTGGCTCCTCATCTGTAAAATGAGCTGGAGAAGGAAATGGCAAATCACTCTAGTAACTTTGTCAGGAAAACCCCAAAATTGGGTCACAAAGAGTTGGACGCAATGGCAACAACTCAACAACAACCACAACACATATGACTCACTAAATGCAATATTGTAGAAGGAAAAATAATGAGGCATTTTTAGTTAAATAAATTTTAAATGAATATACAAAAATCAGGTAGAAGAAAATTATAAAATAGGAGATATCACTCATATAGAAAATAAAGGAACAATTGAATTGAGAAGTGAACATCTATTTCTGAAAAGGCAAAAATGATCAATGGATAATTTCCATTTTTAATGAAAAGGAGAGAGTTAAAACTATGAAAAGTAGAAATGAGAGAAAAGATTTCATAACCAATGCAAAACAGAGAAAACTATTAAAGACTGTCAGGCACAGTTATATACCAAACAACCCAAAAGAAACAGATGAATATTTAAGCAAATATAAAATACAAATCAGAACATAGAAAATAAAAATAATCAGATTTCAGAAGTTTGAGTTCAGAAGAGCATAACCTGACCTTTAAATGTTAATTCAATCATATAGTTGAAACACAAATATTTTTATATTATATAAATAATTTTCAATAAATATTTTCAGATAAATGCAATATTCTGTCTAGTTTTTGTAAGAAGACAAATATAGGGGAGGCTAGGTGGCGCAATGATTAGAGCACCGGCCCTGGAGTCAGGAAGACCTGGATTCGGATCTGGCCTCAGACACTTAACACAAAAACTAGCCATATGACCTTGGGCAAGTCACTTAACCCCAACTGCCCTCCAAAAAGCAAAAAAAGAGGTATGATTTAGATATGATTTAGATACCCAAACCAAACAAAGTAAAAACAAAAATAACCCTATAGCCAATATTAATGCTGAATTGATTCATTCAAAAATATAAAAAACCCAGAATAGCAAGCAGAATCTAACAATGCATACTAAAAATCAGTCCTTAAGTATGATATGTATCAAGAACTCAAAGACATTTCAATATTTTTTAAAATGACAATAAATCATATAGGTAAAACTATATAAATATTGTGATTATTATCAATAGAGAAATGATGTTTGATAAAGAGCATTATCCATCTATGTAAGTAAAACTTTAAAATATTGGAGTGGAAAGATTTTTCCTCAACATTTTGAATATCTTGAAACAAAGAACTATCATTAAATGTAATGAATGTAATTAGATGCCTTTCTACTAAGAACAGGGCCTAGAAACCAGGGCTGTCTCTTCTCACTATAAATATTTAACTCAATTTTAGAAATAATAGTAATAATACAAGGAAAAAAACATTAAGGACATAAGAATAAGCACTATATGCAGATAATATGATTATTTAGAGATTCACAACAAAAGATGAGATAAATTTCCATCAAAAATAGCAGAGTGAACAAAAACCTATAAAAATCATGAACATCTTTTATGCCACAGTAAATTTATGAGGAGCAGAAGCCCACTAAGTTGCAAAGCAAACCAGGTCCAAAACAGAGTGGGTGAAAGCTTCTGTGACAATCAATAGTTCAAACAAATCTGTGAGAGACCATTGTACATGTGATAGGAAGGCCCAATCTCAAAGAAGAAGAAGAAGAAAACAAGAAAGCAAACAAGCAAGAAAGAGAGATACCATGTAGAGCAATGATGAAATGTATTAAATATTTAGGCATTAACCTACCAAACACACATGCAAACCTGTGAAATGCAACTAGAGATTAGTTTCTAGCACAAATAAAGGAAGAATTAAATAATTGAAAACACATTAGCTAGGTTGATGGCTATACTCAAGATGGCAATACTAGTGCAATTATTAGAATCACAGTATTTCAGAGTTGGAAGGTCATATAATTCAACCTGTTTATGAAACAAAATCCTCTCTGCAACAAGCTCCAAAAAGTAGTCATCCAAATGCTCTGTGAAGCCCTACAGGGAAGGGCTTCAAAAACATGCTTGATTCATGTAACATTTATGTATTTAATTCAATAGCAATCAAAACCACCAAACAGCTAATTCACAGACTAAGATGAAAATGTAACATGTGTATGAGTTGCAGTTATATGCTATGTCTATGTACACCAATAGTAAAGGTGGAGTGGGAGATGTTGGAGTGGGAAAGGGAATTAAGGGGAACTTGTAGGGGCAGCTAGGTAGCATAGTGGATAAAAACACTGGACCTAGAATCCAGAAGATCAAACTGTACCAAGTCTCAAATTGTAAAATCAGAACTATGTGCTAGTGAATTTTTTAAAAGATTAAAACTAGATCAAAAGAAAAATAAAAGGCATATCACCATTCAGAATTTTACAAATGCAAGATGACAAAATCATTCATTGTTATTTTAAAAAAATGTTTGGAAATTTGAATAGGATTATGAAAAATAGGATTAGACACAGTTATACCATTTAAAATAATAAATTCAAAATGGAACAATTCAATATTTTTAAGCCACTCAATAATTATAAGGATGATACAGCTATCACAATTGAAAAGAGAAAAAAATATTTCTTTGTTTTATCCTTTCTCAGTTTGGCTATTAGGAATTAATATACCTCATTAAATGAGTTTGGTAGAGGACTTTTTCTCTCAATTTTTGAGAATAATTTGAGTAGTAGAGGTATTTATTGTTTGAAAAAATGATGGGAGTTGTTTTATAAATTCTACTGAACCAGGATTTCCCCACCTTTGGTAGTTATTTTACAGTAAGCTCAGTTTACTTTTTGTGAGATTGGATTAAGATCTTTGTTTGGTTTTGTGATCATTTGGGTATTTTTTTTTTCAAATAATATGCTTTAATTCTTAGTTTTGTTGACATATAACTGAGTATAGAAGGTTCTGATAATTCTTTTTATATCTTCTTGTTTTATTGTGATTTCCCCTAGAAGTAGCTAGGTGACACAGTAGATGGAGCAATGGGCCTAGAGTGAGGAAGACCTGAGTTCAAATACTGCTTCAGATACTTACTAACTGTGTGACCCTGGTCGAGTCACTTAACCTCAGTTTCCAACTGTAATGAGGATAATAATAGCACCTATCTCCCAGGACTGTTGTGAGAATCAAATATACTTGTAAAGTGCTCAGCACTGAGGATGGTACCTAGAGGGCATTTAATAAATGTTTATTCCCTTTCTCTGCTTATTTTTAAACATAATTTGATTTTTCTCCCTCTTCTTTTAAAATAAATCGGCTAGGGGGCAGAGCCAAGATGGTGGAGAAGAAGCAGGACCTCCACTGGGCTCTGGTTTCCACCTTCCCCAATCCATGTAAAAGGGGACTCTAAACAAACTTTGGAGCTGCAGAACCCACAAAATGACACAGAGCAGCTAACCTCCCGCTGACGACAGCACAGCAGGCCGGCAGGAATTGGCCAGCACAGTGCTCTGGGAGCGGAGCCCAGCTCCATGCCAAGGCTTTAGCCCCAGGGCTGGCCTGACCAGCCACTGGCAGGAGGGACTCCAGATCAGCAGCAGCTGAAGCCATTTCCAGATTTATCAACACATAGATGTGAAGGACAAAGTGAGAGGTCAGTGTAGTCTGGACTCCAAAGTCCCAAGACCCAGTAAGTGGGAGTGCATGGCTTTTGCCCCCAGCACGAGAAGCCACTGAGACACAGGCACAGCCAGCCAGCACCAAGTGGAAGCTTCAGCTCCTGGCTTGCAGAGTATAGGTAGACCAAGCACCAGTCTGAGGGGTAATTGCTCTTCCTTTAACATTCTTGGATCTGGATTGCAGTCTAGGGTGGAGGTTCTGGGGTGTGTATCCAGCTTGCCAGAGCATGTGGAGACCTCAGAGAAGGCACCCATCTAATACCTCCAGCAGCTGAGAAAACCCCAGCATTTTCTAAAAGGTCCCCTGTCTGGTGGCAGAGTCCTACTGTGTCAAAAAGCCCAGGGGTCAAGTGACTGAGGGGTGACACGACCAGGTAAAGGAAACAAAGCAGACAGAAGATTCCAACATTACACTCCTATTTTGGGGACAAAAAGGAGCAAAGCATGGAACAGGAGAAAGACAGTGAAGTCAGAACTCCTGCACCAAAAGCTTCAAAGGAAAATACGAGCTGGTTACAGGCCATAGAGGACCTTAAGAAGCAGATAAGAGAAGTGGAGGAAAAATTGGGAAGAGAAATGAGAACAATGCAAGAAAATTATGAAATGAGAGTCAACAGCCTGACTGAGGAAAATAACACTTTAAAAAACAGACTGACTCAAATGGCAAAGGAGGCTCAAAAAGGCAATGAGGAGAAGAATGCCTTAAAAAGAAAAATTTGCCAGATGGAAAAAGAATCTCAAAAGCTCAATGAGGAGAATCATTGCTTCAGAATTAGATTGCAGCAAATGGAAGCTAATGACTTTACAAGAAATCAAGATCTGTTAAACAGATCCAAACAAATGAAAGAACAGAAGGCAATGTGAAATATCTCATGCGAAAAACCACTGACCTGGAAAATAGATCCAGGAGAGATAACTTTAAAATTATTGGACTACCTGAAAGCCATGATCAAAGTAAGAACCTAGAAATCATCCTCCAGGAAGTTCTCAAAGAAAACTGCCCTGATGTTCTAGAATCAGAAAGCAAAATAGAGGTTGAAAGAATCCACTGATCACCTCCTGAAAAAGATCCCAAAAAGAAAACTCCTAGGAATATTATAGCCAGGTTCCAGAATTCCCAGATTAAGTAGAGAATATTACAAACAGCCAGGAAGAAACAATTTGAATATCGTAGAAACACAATCAGGATAACCCAGGATCTGGCAGCTTCTACACTGAGGGATCGAAGGGCTTGGAACATGATATTCCGTAGGTCAGAAGGAGCTGGGATTAAAACCAAGAGTCACTTACCCAGCAAAACTGAGTATCATGTTTCAGGGGAAAATATGGTCATTCAGTAGAATAGAGGACTTTCAAGCATTCTTAATGAAAAAACCAGAGTTGAACAGAAAATTTGACATTCAGATACAAGAAGCAAGAGAAGCATGAGAAGGTAAACAGGGAAAAGAAATCATAAGGAACTTATCAAAGTTGAACTATTAACATTCCTACATGGAAAAACAATAATTGTAACTGATGAAACTTTTCTCAATAGTTGAAGGGAATAGAAATATGTGTGTGTGTCTATATATGAGGGTATATGGGCATATGAATACATATGTGAATGTGTGTATATATATATATGTTTACAGGTATATATAGATAGAGGGCACAGGACCAATTTAACAGGAAGGGATGATACTCAAAATGTGAAATTAAGAGGTGAGAGAGGAATATAATGAGAGGAGATGGGGAAAGACAGAATGGAGTAAACTATCTCATACAGAAGAGTTAAGGGGAAATGGTTACAATGGAGGGGAAGAACAGGAAGGCAAAAGGGAATGGGTCAACCTTATTCCCATTGAATTTGGCTTGAGGAGGGAATGAAATACACACTAAATAGGGTATCTTACCCTCTAGGAGAGTAGGGGGGGATGGGGATGAGAGGCGGGATGATGGAAGGGAGGGCAGGCTAGGGGGGAAGGGAAGTTGGCAGCACCCACTTTTGAAAAGGGACAGGATCAAAGTAGAGAATAGAACAAGTGGGAGGTGGGATAAGAGGGAGGGAAATATAGTCAGTCTTTTACAATATAGCTACTACATTATTGTTTTGCATTAGCCACACATGTACAACCTATACTGAACTGCTTATCTTCCCAGTAAGTGTGGGCGACAAGGGAGGAAGGGAATGAATCTGGAATTCAAAGTTTTAAAATCAAATATTCAAATATGTATATATATACATATATACACTATTATCAATACTATTTTACATGTAATTGGCAAATAAGATATACAGGCACTGGGGCATAGAGATCCACTGGAAAAGTCGAAAGGGGTATGGGAGAAAATATGGGAGAGAGAAGATGGGAAGAGGGGATATCCTGTGGGACTGCTATTTTGGGGCAGTGGGTAGGGGAAAAATGGGGAGAAAATTTATAACTCAAAATCTGGCAGAAACAAATGATGTAAATCAGAAGTTAATAAAGCATTAAAAAAAAGAATGTGAGGAAGGTACTATGGATATTACCCCCATCTTGCACATGAAGTGAAGCTCAGAAAGGTTAAGACACTTGCCCACAGAAAACTTATATGATCTGATTCATTGTGAAGTGAGTAGAACCAGAAGAACGATCTACCCAGTAACAGCAATATCATAGAGATAATCAACTGGGAAACACTGATCAATACAATAACTCACCACAACTATAAAGGGCTCTTGAGGAAACATGTCATCCATCTCCAGGAAGAGAGCTGATGGCCTCAGAATGCAGACTGAAGCATTTTTTTTCTTTTACTTGCTCTCTACTCCCACTGACTTAATATTTGTAATGGGTTTTGTAATTCTTGCCTCTTCAAATGATGAAGAAGGGGATGGGAGTGGGGGAGGGAGAAAATCTGGAACTGAAAACAAAATAAAATTATAAAAGAAAAAAAAGCTTTCAAGAAAAATGAGATCTGGTTACAGGCCATGGAGGAGCTCAAGAAGGATTTTAAAAATCAACTAAGAGAAGTGGAGGAAAAATTGGGAAGACAAAATAGAATGATGCAAGAAAATCATGAAAAGAGAGTCAACAATCTGACTGAAGAAAATAACACCTTAAAAATAGGTTAACTCAAATGGCAAAAGAGGCCCAAAAAAGTCAATGAGGAGAAGAATGCCTTAAAAAGCCAAATTTGCCAGATGGAAAAAGAATCTCAAAAGCTCACTGAAGAGAATAATTCCTTCAGAATTAGATTGGAACAAATGGAAGCTAGTGATTTTATGAGAAATCAAGATACTATAAAACAGATCCAAACAAATGAAAAAATAGAAGGCAATGTGAAATATCTCGATGGAAAAACCATTGACCTGGAAAATAGATCCAGGAGAGATCATTTAAAAATTATTGGTCTACCTGAGAGCCATGATAAAAAAAGAGTCTAGACACCATCTTTCAAGAAATTATCAAGCAAAATTGCCCTGATATTTTAGAACCAGAGGGCAAAACAGAAATTGAAAGAATTCATTGATCACCTCTTGAAAAAGATCCCAAAAAGAAAACTCCTAGGAATATTATAGCCAAATCCCAGAGTCCCCAGGTCAAGGAGAAAATACTGCAAGCAGTCAGGAAGAAACAATTTGAGTATCGTGGAAACACAATCAGGATAACACAAGACCTAGCAGCTTCTACATTAAGGCATCAAAGGGCTTGGAATATGATATTCCAGAGGTCAAAGGAGCTAGGACTAAAACCAAGAATCACCTAACCAGCAAAACTGAATATAATGCTATAGGGAAAAATATGGTCATTCAATAAAATAGAGGAGCTTCAAGCATCCTTGATGAAAAAACCTGAGGTGAACAGAAAATTTGACCTTCAAATACAAGAAGCAAGAGAAGCATGAGAAGGTAAAAAAGAAAAAGAAAACATAAGGAACTTATCAAAGTTGAACTATTTACATTCCTATATGAACAAACAATAATTGTCACTTATAAGACTTTTCTCAATATGAGGATAGCTGAAAGGAATATATATGTATATATATGTAAATGTACATATATATGTATATATATGAGGATGTATGTGTATATAAATATATATGTGAGTGTTGGCATTTGTATGTTCATGTATATATAGACAGAGGGCACAGGATGAGTTGAATATGAAGGGATGATATCTAAAAAATAAAATTAAAGAGGTGTGAGAGGAATTTATTGGGAGAAGAAAGGGAGTGATAGACTTGGGTAAATATAAAAGAGGCAAGAGAAAACTGTTACAATGGAGGGGAAGAGCAGGAAGGTGAAAGGGAATGGGACAATCTGATTCTCATTGAATTTGGCTCATTTGGGTATCTTACCCTACCGGAAAATGGGGGTGGGGGTAGGGAATAAGAGGGGGGAAGATAGAAGGGAAGGCAGATTGGGGGAGAGGGTAGTTAGAAGCAAACATTTTCGAAAAGGGATAAGGTCAAAGAAGAAAATAGAATAGATAGGGGGCGGGATAGGATGGAGGGAGTTAGTCTTTCACAATATAACTACTATGGAAATTATTTGGGTAACTACACATGTACAACCTATATTGAATTGCTTATCTTCCCAGTGGGGATGGGTGAGGAGGGAAGAAGGGAAAAAAAAATCTGGAACTCAAAGTTTTAAAAACAAATGTTTAAAAATAGTATTTTTACATGCAAATGGGAAATAAAATATACAGGTTCGGGGGTATTGAAACCCATATTGCCATACTAAAAAGTTAGGGAGTTTAAGAGGGAGGATATGAGAGAGAACAGATTGGGGGAAGGGGTATTCAGTAGGCTTGCTATTTTGGGGTGGGGGTAGGGGAAAGATAGGGAGAGAAAAATTGTAACTCAAAAAACAAACAACAAACAAGAGACCTGGCATACCACCAAATGAAAAACACCCAAAACACTGAAAAAGTATCTTCTGATCTGTCTATATTTTCTTTTTTGGGAAGAGAGTAAGAAGACGCTGGTGGTTTTAAGAACCTCATTATCTGAGTGGATTAAACCTTCCTTGAACTGAGTATATACACAGTGACTCTAACTGTCTCTTCCTCTTCTATTTTCCATAGATCAATTACCAATTTACGTCAATAGTGGGAATATCTCTTGTAGAATTAGACACCCTGTGAGAGGTGATAAAGTCTCACTAAATCCCTACCACTGAGAAGTCAGCTGTGGGAATTTGTTATTAAACTAACAAGACACACACACACACACACACACACACACACACACACACACCCTACCAGACTCATCGATGTATGTACATGTATGTATGTGCACATACACAAATATGAACCATTTATACATATATGCATGCTATATTGCACTGTACACACATGCATACAGGTATTGTGATATATATTCATAAATAAATATATGTATATAAGAATTTGAGTCATATCTACACATATGCAAATATGTTTTATGCCTATATCTGTGTTGGTATATTGTGTATGTTTGTGTGTGTATATACATACACACATATGAAGCAGCTGGGTAACTGAGTAGATAGAGCATTGGGCTTGGAGGAAGCCTGAGTCCAAATTTGGCTTCAGACACTTACTAACTGTATGACCCTAAGTGAGTCACTTAACCTCTGTTTGCCTTAATCTACTGGACAAGGAAGTAGCAAACCACTCCAGTATCTTTGTCCTCAAAGACAGCTAAAAGACTGAACAACAATGTATACATATATGTATATGTGTATTTATGGTTCATACTCTTATATTTGATTCAGATTCCTATATACATAGGTATGTTCACATAAGTATATACACACATATATGCATGTATACATAGATGTATATTACATACGTCTCTATGTATACTGTTAGTCGTGTGTATGTATATCTGCACATACATGTGATATACATATACACATACATGCATATTTATGGGCCCCTATGTAAGCTTCATATTCTTACAGCAGAATCCTTATGTGTAGAGAGAAAAAGTAATGTGACAGACAAAAACTACAGTTGGAGTTGCCCAACATCTTATTAATGATTAATCAGTTGAGTGTCCTGGGCTTAAATTACACCTCCCAACAAATGTATCTTTATTTAAGAGTCAGTTGAGTACAGATTTCACCTGTGCACCATTGTTTACGTGCTCAAAAAAAAAGAGCTTTGGCCTTGTAAATTTTTCTGACTCCCCATAGGGATAGAAGCAGCTAAAAAGATTTTCCAGTCTGTTATGATAATGATAAACTAAACTTTCCCTAACATAAAACATATTCAGAAAGGAAATCAACTGTATGACTCACATAGAAAATCTCAAATTGGAAACAATCCTCCTCCATTCCCAACTCTCTTAACCTTGAAAGAGGCAGATGCTGGCCCCCAGATAGGAAATATATGAGATATTAAATGCATCCTACCTTCAATAATGAGCTATTTTTTTTTAATTCCCATAATGTGTTTGTTAAATGTGATTCTCCTTTTTAAGAGGTAAGTTGTGCTCATGTACAGCTCATTTCCCCTGAAACTGAGATCGTGGTTGCATCAATATTTCCATTAGAAACACCTCAAGGATATATAATTCATGGGCAGCAATTCACTGCAAGTACCTATTTGGCGTTCAGGGTTTTAGGGCAAGGCCATGCAGCATGTATTTCATTTGTATTATAAGAGAACTCTGAAGCCCTCCTGCAACAGCAATGATGGGATGGCTAAGAAGGCCTGCCCTTCGTCCCCTCTGATCCTGACCAGCTGGAGGTGAATGCTAGTTCTTCAAGAGGCAATTCTCTTCATGCCCCGCTTCTGAGTAGGTGAAAAACATTTCATAAAAACCCCCTCGTCTTCCTTCTGACTTATTTCTTCTCGGGAGGGAGGTGGGGTTGAGAATAAAGGAGGAAAGAAAGTCCTTCATTTATCCCCAGTGTTGGCTTATTCTCCAGCTTCACCTTTTACTTACCCCTCCACTAGTTGGAGCCAGAGCCCAATTAGTTGTAGAGTTAACTCTCTATATATTGTACTCATAAATGTACCTAAGTACCTTTTGGCACACTTCTGTATGTAGGGTCAGAGATTTAGAGGGGGAAGGGAATCTAATCTTATTTACAGGTGATGACTCTAAGGATCCTACCTTCTTTACATATGCCCCCTCTGTTACTGGGTACAATCATCTCAATATCTTGAACATCTTCTTTTCTTTGAACACCTAACTGTGATGCCACTTGTGATCTCACATCTTCCTTTACTCCTCCCACTAAAACTAATCTCTCTCCCTTTGTTTTCCAAGAGGGCCTTACCTGGGTGTCTCCATAGCATTCTATCTTGTATCTGCTTATCTTTGTACATGTTCTTTCTTCTCTACTTAGAAATAAGTTCCTAGAGGATAGGGACAGTGTCATTTTTTTCATCTTCCTACTTCCAGGGCTTAGCACATAATAGGCACTTAATAATATTTTTATAAAATATATATAGTGCCTATGGGCCAAGTGCTTTGCAATTATTATCTCATATGATTCTCACAACAACCCTGGGAGGTAGGTATTATTATTATTCTCATTTTACAGATGAGGAAACTGAGGCAAACCTAAGTTAAGTGACTTGCCCAGCATCATACAGTTATTACATATTTGAGATTGGATTTGAATTCAAATCTTCCTGATGACCAGTGCTCCCTACACTATACCACCTAACTGTCCTATTGTGCCATCTAGCTGCCCTAATAAAAATGATAAACTAATTCTCTTTAACACAAGACATATTCAGTTAAGAAATCAGCAGTTAGAACATTTTAAACTGGAAACAATCCTACTCAGCTTCCAAATCTCCTTACTTTTAATGGAGAAAGATTCAAGAATTGTAAACTACAAACCCAGAATTTTGGTGTTTAGAAGTCACAAAAGCATCAAAAAGCACAGTTAGTCATAGTGTGAATCTCTTGCTCTAATTTTAAAGAGTGACATCATAATTGAATTAGTGAGAATTCTCATTTAGGAAATATTTTGAAAAAGTAGTCATTACTTTTAAGTTGGTAGTATATTCCATATTTGAATCATCTACTCCTTAAAGAATGAACATGTGTTATTTAAAATTATCACATGGCACACAAATGGCTGCCACCAAAGTGATCTTTAAAAAAGAACGAAAAGGGGTGGCCAGGTGGCTCAGTGAGTAAGAGCACCGGCTCCAGTGTCAGGATGACCTGGGGATCAAATCCGGGCTCCAATACTTAGCACCACACCCAGAAATAACTGGCAGTGTAACCTTGAGCAAGTTGCTTAACCCCGATTGCTTTAAAAAAAAAAAAACGAAAAGTTTATCTTTAGGAACCCAAATAGTCTTCATTTGTAAAATCACAGAATATCAGATAGAAAGAAATCTCAAAAACTCATTTAATACAAACCATAGTTTAATAATCATCTCTACTGGGGTGACTAGGTGATGCAGTGAGTAAGAGTGCCAGCCCCGCAGTCGGGAGGACCTGGGATCAGTTCCAGCCTCAGATACTTAACACTCACACAAAATAACTGGCCATGTAACCTTGAGCAATTTACTTAACCCCAATTGCTTTAAAAAAAATAATCATCTCTACAATTTACCTTATAAATAGTTTGTTTGAAGACTTACACTGAAGGAGAAGCCCCTGCTTCTTGAGGCAACCCATTCCACTCTGCTATTGCTCTAATTTTGTGGAAGTTTCTTTTTACATAAAGCCTAAATCTGCTTCTTTTCAATTTCCATCCATTGGTCCTGGTTCTGTTTATCTGGTGCCAAGAAAAAAAACTAATTCCTATCGCTCATGACAGCTCTTTCAATACCGTCTTCCCCTTTCCAGGCTTAATATAGCTAGTTCTTTCAGCTGATCCTCATGTGGCATGATCTCAAGACCTTTCATAATCTTGGTTGCCTTCTTTAGAATATTCTGCAGATAATAGCAATCTCCTTCATGAAATATAGCACAGAGAGCTCAACACATACTCTATGTCAGAGTATCATGTCTTAACTTCTTGTGAATGCAATAAAAACTAGTAGTTAACTTCATAGTCAGGCAACTAGGTGATACAGTGCTGGCCCTCAATATAGGAGGACCTGAGTTTAAATCCAGCCTCAGATACTTATTAGCTGTGTGACCCCGGGCAAGTCACTTAACCCTGTTTGCCTCTGTTTCTTCTTCTGTAAAATGAGCTGTGGAAGAAAATGGCAAACCACTCCAGTACTTTTGCCAAGACAATTCCAAATGGGTGACAGTCAGACACAACTAATGCATAACTAAAACACCTGCAAGAGAATATGAGCATGACTTTTGTCTTGCCTGATAACATTTCAGCTGTAGGAGTTATGTGCAGATTACATAGGCATTGGCTGGGCTGCCAGAATAACAAACCAAGATAGGAAATATTACATTTATAGATGTTTAAAAAGTGATTTCAATTGTTTTTTTTAATTGAATTTGGAGCAAGGTCCCCATAACTGGATTAATCAGAACAGATTCTTTTTGTTAGAAACAGAGTAGTTAGGATGAAAACATTTACAGAAGGATTGCAGAGTATATAAAACATGAGAGTGGTTCTCTGAATGATACATGTGGAAAGTTTTAGCATCAAATGTATTTGCTTTAAATGTAGTAAATAGGAAACAGAACAAACCCCTGCTTAAAGTGAAAGGTTTGTGAATCTCTTAATGCAAAAGTTGGCTCCTTTCAGATCCACCTTTGACATCTTGTCCTGGCATGGCATACATGTGACCATGGAGTTCTTGAAGGTTATGCAGGGCAATGTAACCTCCAGCAAGTCCTACCAAGGTGAAAAGGCTTCAGTTACAGCCTAAGGACAGACTGCATGTCTGACATCCAAGGATATGCCATGCTAAGTGCAGAAAAGCTAGTAGAATAAAGATGGCTGTGTAACGATTTTTTTAATCAGCTACTAATGAAGATGAACTATAAAGCATATAGGGAGATTAGAGTCCATAGTTGTAGGGGAAATGCACATATCAGGATATTTTTAAAAATAGAAAAAAACTTATCCTTGAAGCACAGAAGTACAATAGAAGGTTTATAAGGAACCTAAGTACTTTAGAGCAGGAAATGGCCTTAGAGAAAATACACTCCAGTCTTCTAATTTTATGAATGAGCTTTGTCATCAATTTGATGAATTTACAGGATGGTGATAAATTTGAGTGGATTTTGTCTCTCATCATTTAGGAAAAATTGGAGATGATTTCATTGACTTAGACTGTTATGGATTGAATCTACAAAAAGTTTTGGGGCTAAGTTTGGCTCACTAAAATGGGAGGAGGTTGTGCCTTTGGCAATCTTAATTTGTTTTTTTGTTTTTTTTATTTTTCAAGGATAGTTTTATATTCCAAACAATGAATCTGGAGGCCCTGGGGAGAAAAGTAGGACTCATTTGAGATGGAGGAAAATTGTATGGATTACGACTATGAGTCTTTTATGTGTTTTCTATGTATTCTGTAAAGTGTAATAAAGGCTGTTCCATGCTGTGATCTGAGGACCCTTTTACTATGGTGACTTAAATATGAGAGAATCTAGGATCGGCTAGGTGGTGCAGTGAATAGAACACTGGCCCTGGAGTCAGGAGGACCTGAGTTAAAATCCAGCCTCAGACACTTGACACAATTACTAGCCATGTGACTTTGGGCAAGTAGCTAAACCCCAATTGCCCTCAAAAAAAAAAAAAAAAAAAAAAACAAAAATAAAAAAATTTTTAAAAAAAATATGAGATAATCTGAGTTTCTCTGTGCAGGTACAAAATGGCCAAAGATAGGGTGATTTTCAAGAGTCCCCCAACATTAAGCCCATTCCATGTAAGTCAAGCATTTCAGATACTTGGCTGTGTTTTCCATTGTGGGAGTCTAACCAGGATATTTTGTTGTTTTAAGGTTTGTTTCTTTATTTGTTTTTGATAGATTAGATTGATTGTTCTAGGAAGATGTGAATCATGACAGCTCAGGGGAAATTCCTCAAGAAAATACCCTAAAAGCAGGTGGGGGAGGAGGAGCAGTTATCCAGTATTACTGTGAATTTCAGGTTTATAGGAATGGAGGTTGCCTGAGTTCTTCCCAGATTCCCTAGGAAACAACATTAAATCAAGCCTCTAAATAAATTCTAGAGCAACAGTACCCACAAAAAGATGGAGTGAAACAATTTTCCACCTTAAGATGACTTGGAAGGACTTCAGGAACGGTCTGTCTCACTTGGGTAAAAGAGGAGTACAGCCCAGCACAGACTGTGTCTCGGCAAGCCAGTGGGAGGCTCTTAGCCACAACACAGATTAGCAACCAAAGTCCCTTGTTCCTTGCTCAGCAGACCAGCTGTGAGGCCACCAGCCTTATTTCAGAAGGCAAACTGTGAGCCCTAGAACCCTGGCAAGCTACAAGCAGCTGAGACCCCCAAAGAAAGCCAGTGACCAGGCACCTGGTCCTAAGCATAAAAAGTTTGTGCCCCAAGAGCAGAGCTCAATTTTTAAGCCATGAAATAGGCTGAAAAATGAATACAAAATAGAAAAGAGACCGAACTATAGAAAGCTACTATGGTAACAAGGGAGATTGAAATATGAAGTCAGAAGAGGAAAACAATGTCATAATGCCTAAAAAGGAATTTAAAAATCAAATTAGAGAGGTAGAAGAAAAATTGGGAAAAGAAATGAGAGTTATGTAGAAGAATTATGAAAAAAGAGTCAAGAGTTTATAAAAAGAAACATAAAAATTGACTCAAGAAAAGAGCTCCTTAAAAAATAGAATTGACCAAATTGGAAATAAAAATCCACTGTGGGAAACAACTCCTTTAAAAGTAGAATTGACCAAATGGAAAAGGAGGTACAAAAGCTAACAGAAGAAAATAATTCCTTAAAAATTAGAATTGGGGAAGGGGAAGCTAATGGCTCTATGAGACAACAAGAAATAGTCAAACAAAATCAAAAGAATGAAAAAATAGAAGAAAATGTAAAATACCATATTAGAAAAATGACTGACTGGAAAATAGATCCAGGAGAGATCATTTATTTTTTTCAAAGTCCTTAGCACTTTATTAAAATACTTTTTTTCATTCATTCATTTTAAACATTTGAAAATAAAAATTGTGAAATTGTATATATATATATATATATATATATAATTGTTATACACATATACTTCTTCACATTTACATACACACATATTTACCAACTAGTGTAGCTATCATGTTAGTTTCCTATAGGTTTAAAACTGCTATTGACAATAGGGATCAAAGAAAGTATCCATAAGAGACTCAGTATGAAAATAAATTAGACAGTGAATGTTTCCATACTTATCCATTTCCCCAAAGCAGCAGAGAGATTTTTTTTAAAAGAACCTGGACACTATCTTTCAAGAAATTATCAAGGAAAATTTCCCTGATATTCTACAACCATAAGGTAAAATAGTCATTGAAAGACCCCACTGACCACCTCCTGAAAGAGATCCCAAATTGAAAACTCCAAGGAATATTGTAGCCAAATTCCAGACTTATCAGGTCAAAAAGAAAATATTACAAGCAGTTATAAAGAAACAATTCAAATTGTTTGGAGCCACAGTTAGGATCACACAGGACTTAGCAGCTTCTGCATTACAGGATCAGAGGGCTTGGAACATTATATTCCAGAAGGCAAAGGAGTTTGAATTACAACCAAAAATCAACTACTCAGCAAAATTGAGCATATCTTTCAGGGGAAAAGATAGACTTTCAATGAAATAGGGGACTTTCAAACTTTCCTGATGAAAAGATCAGAGCTGAAAAGAAAATTTGATCTTCAAATGCAAGTTTCAAGAGAAGCATTAAAATGTAAACTAGAAAGAAAAAAATGTTATTCAATAATATTAAACTATATATATATACATATATATATACTTAAACAGGAACATAATACTTGTAATTCTTGAGAATTGTAGCTCTGTTAGGATGGTTAGAAGGAGTTTACAGAGACATGGGATATGGATATAAGTTGACTTTGACGTGATGACATAAAAATAATTAATGAATAAAAAAAGGATTGTACTTGGAGAAGAGGAAAGGGAGAGATAGAATAGGGTAAATTGCATCATACGAAGAGGCACAAAAGACCTATTACAATAGAGGAAAAGAAGGGAATGGGTGAGCATTGTTTGAACCTTACTGTCATCAGATTTGACTCAAAGAGGAAATAAAATATACACTCAGTTTAGTATAGAAATTTATCTTACCCTATAAGGAAGTATGAAGTGAAAAGGGAGTGAAAAGGGAAAGAAGGGCAGATAAAATGGAGAGCAAAAGTAAGAGGGGAAAGGACAGAAAAATGGAGGGGGGTTGGTTGATAGAAGAGAGGGCAAGTTGAGGGAGGTGGTGTTCAGAAGCAAAACACTGGTGAGGGACAGAGTGGAAGGAAAGAGAAAAGTATAAATGGGGAAAATAGGATGGAAGGAAATGCATAGTAATCATAACTGTGAATGTGAATGGAATAAACTCTCCCATAAAACAGAAGTAGATAGCAGAGTGGAATCAAAATCCATTATCCTATGATATGTTGTTTACAAGAAAAACATTTAAATCAGAGAGATAAAGACAGAGTAAGGGTAAGAGGCTAGAGTAAAAAAAATTGTTTTGACTAAAGTAAAAAAAAAAAGAAGCAGAAGTAGCAATCCTGATCTCAGACAAAGAATAAGCAAAAAGAGATCTAATTAAAAGAGATAAGGAAGGAAACTACATCTTGCTAAAAGGTACCATAGAAAATGAAGTAATATCAACACTAAACATATATGTGCCAAATGGTATAGGATCCAAATTCTTAGAGAAGTTAAGTTGAGTTACAGGAAGAAACAGAGAGTAAAACTATACTATCAGGGGATCTTAATCCTCTCTCTCAGAACTAGATAAATCTAACCACAAATTAAACAAGAATGAAGTTAAGAAAGTGAATAGAATTTTTAAAAAGATAGACCTCTGGAGAAATTGAATGGGGATAGAAAGAAATATATCATTTTCTCACAAGCACATGGCACTTACACATGAATTGACCATGTACAAGGGCATAAAAACTTCACAATCAAATGCAGGAAAGCAGAAATATTAAATGTATCCTTTTCAGATCATGATGTGAAAAAAAAAAGTTACATTTAATAAAGGGCCATAGAAAAATAGATTAAAAGTTAAGTGAAAACTAAATAAATTAATTTTAAAGAACGAGTGGGTCAGAGAGCAAATCATAGAAACAATCAATTTCATTAAAGAAAATGACAGCAACAAAATTTATGGGATACAGCCAAAGCAGTACTTAGGGGAAATTTTATCTCTCTAAATGCTTATATGAATAAAACAAAGAAAAAACAGATCAATGAATTGGTTATGCAACTAAAAAAGCTAGAAGGAAAAATTAAAAATTCTCAATTAAATATCAAATTAGAAATTCTGAAAATCAAAGGAGAGATTAATAAAATTGAAAGTAAAAACTACTGAACTTATAAATAAAACTAAGAACTGGGTTTATGAAAAAAAACAATAAAATATATGATACTTTGGTTAATTTAGATTATTTAAAAAAGACTTTGGGCAAGTCACTTAACCCTGTTTGCCTCACTTCTTCAATCTGTAAAGTGTGCTGGAGAAGAAAATGGTAAATTACTCCAGTATCTTTGCCAAGAAAACCCCAAATGGGGTCACAAAGAATTAGACATGTTTGAAAAATGATTCAACAGCAATAATTAATGTTTATCAAATTGAATTAAAATCACACAGGGAGAGCATGTTGAACTCAGTGAATAGCTAGCAAGGCAGTTTGACTAGAACAGAGTATGTGAAGATGATTAAGATGAAATATATATAGAAAAACAGGTTGGGGCAGATTGCAGAGGGCCTAGAATGCCAAACTTATGATTCTGCATTTTATCTTAGAGGAAATCAGGTAGGTATCTAATATTCCTGAGGATGAGAGTAAAATGATCAAATCTATGCTTTAGGAAAATTATTTTGACAGAGATACAGAAGGCTGAATCAAGAGTAGTGAGACTGGACAAAGGTATACCCACTAACTAATGGCAATCTAGACAAAGAATGATTATAGCCCCCAAAAGGGTAATGTGATATGAGGGGAAGATGTGAAAAATGTTGCAAAGGTAGAATCAATGAGATTTGGCAACTCAATTAATATGTGGTAGGGGGGAGCAGAATAAAGGATGACTGAAGCTGGAGAAGGTGGTGATGCTTTCAACAGAAATAGGGAATATTGAGTTTGACTTGTCCATATGTTAAGTGACTTTGTTTGTATTTGTGTAATTGTGGTCAGGTTGTTTCATCTCACTTAGCTTAGTATTCTTATCTGTAAGATGAAGATGGTAATAACTGCAATAATTAAATCACAGAATTGTTGGGGGGAAAGGTATTTCAAACAATAAAGTGTTGATGAAACAAGAGGTATTATTGACAATTCTCTTTATAATGAATACTGCATTCACTTCTCTGCAGGTAGTAGAGCATTGCACAATGACTAGCATATGATAGGTGCTTGATATATGCTTTTTAAATTGCTTGATTGACATATAATCCATGTAAAATTTTAAAGTTGGAGACTTTGGGGTTTCAAGATCAGCTAGGAACCTAGTGTTGAAATAGTAATTTACAATAGAGATGATGTGTAATTGCACAGTGAGTCCTAGAATGTCACAGAAAGTGAATGAAGAGGGAAAGAAGAATCACAGAATTTTAGAGTGAAAGGGACCTCAATAACCATCTAGTATAGCCCATACATAAAAGTAATCCCTAGAAGTACCCAGGATGGTGCAGTAAAGAAAACACTTAGCTAAGGTCTTCCAACATTCTGCTCCAAACAACTAAAAATAATACCTCAGATCAAATTCTAGAGTGGCAGGACCAATAAAAAGTCAGAGTGGGACATTCTTGCAGCCCAAGACAACATAGGAGGTTGGGAAAATATCTGTGACATATAGCTGGAGGCTGGCCTAGAGCCCAGAAGAAATATCAGTGGTGGGACTACATGGTGGAGATAGAAGCAACAACAGTTTTGGGAGCTCTCAAACCAATGATGGTAAAGGAACCTGAAAACTGGTCAGAAGGAGATTACAGAGGACCCCTAACCTAGCATTGGAAGCAAGACTGGATGCATTTGGGCGACTCTATTGTCTATAGCCACTTTTGAGTCATAGTTAAAGGGTAGAGAGGAGCACTTTTAGTCAAGAGGGAGCGGAAGCCCTGAGGGGGGCAGTATCATTTCCAGTCCCAAGGAATCAGGAATCCTAAGAAAAAGTATTGTTTCCAGTCCCAAGGGAAAAAGAATCACTTGAAAATGAGGATTGAAGAGCAATATCATAATCCCAAGGGGTCAGGGGTCTTTCCCAGGTAAGGACAAAATTGTAGACCAGGAAAGTGTGACCTCATCTCTCCCCAGATCACATTTTGGAAGCATCAAAATCTTCCTTACCCTCCAGAACTAGCTCTGAAACAGTGTGAAAAAGCCTGATGCTTAACAGTTATCCTTTATCCCACATGCCAGGAACAGAGCCCAACATTAACTTTAAGTTCCAAAGGATGAAATATGCTGGAATAATGAGCAAACAATAACAATGAAAGAGAACCTGATCATAAAAGTACTATAATGACAGGAAAGATCAAGACACAAAATTAGAAAAACATTATGAAGTCAAAACTGCTACAAGCAAAGCCTCAAAAAAAAAAAAAAGTGAATTGAGTACAAGCCAAATAAGAATTCCTGGAAGAGCTAAAAATTATTTTCAAAATCAAATAAAAGTGGTAGAGGAAAAATTAGGCAAAGAAATGAAAATAAAGGAAGACAATTATGAAAATATAAATGTTTGTCAAAAGAGGTACAAAAATATTGAATAAAATCCTAAAAACAGAATTGGAAAATGGAAAAAGAGGCAAAAAAAACCTCACTGAAGAAAATAATTCATTCAAAAATTAGGAAATGAGTAAGTGGAAACTAATGATTTCATGGGAAATTAAGAAACAACAATTCAAAAGAATGAAAAAATAGAAGAAAATATCTCATAGGAAAAACAGCTGACCTGGAAAACAGATCAAAGAGAGTCACTTTAAGCATTATTGAACTACCTAAATGCCATGATCAAAGAATGAGATTAGACATCATATTTTAAGAAATTATCAAGGAAAACTGCCTTGATATCCTCAAACCTGATGGTAAAATAGAAACTGAAAGAACTGACTCATAAGCACCTGAAGGAGATTCCAAAATTAAAACTATAGATATAGATAGAGGGAAAGACTTTATGACTAAACAAGAATTAGAGAACATTATAAAATGTAAAATGGATAATTTTGACTACATGAAGTTGAAAAGCTTCTGTACAAAGCCAATGTAACCAAGATTAAGAGGGAGGTGGGAAATTGGGAAAGAATCTTTACAACCTATGTCTCTGACAAAGGACTCATTTCTAAAATATACAGAGAAATGAGTCAAATTTATGAGAATACAAGTCATTCCCCAATTGATAAATTGTCAAAGGATATGAAAAGGCAATTTTCAGAGAAAGAAATTAAAGACATCTACAAGTACATGAAGAAATGCTCTAAATCACTATTGATTAGAGAAACGCAAATCAGAACAACTCTGAGGTACCATATCTCACCAGTCATGTTGGCTAAGATGACAAAACAGGAAAATGACATGGATGTGGGCAAATTAGAACACTAATGCATTGCTTGTGGAGTTGTGAATTGATCCAGCCTTTCTGGAGAGCAATCTGGAATTATGCCCAAAGGGCTATAAATAATTTCATACCTTTTGACTCAGCAATACCCCTTCTAGGGTTGTATCCCAAAGAGATAATAGAAGAGGGAGATAGACCCATATGTACAAAAATATTTATAGCAGCTCTTTTTGTGGTGGCAAAGAATTGGAAATTAAGGGGATGCCCATCAATTGAAGCAAAATACCTGATCTTTTTCCTTTTCTTGTTTGTATTTTTGTCCTCTTTACCATTTTTCATTCCATCTGATACAATCCATCTTTATAAACTGACTAATGTCTACTGTGAAAGTATTTACAGATTCTATACTTGACACCATGGGGCGGGGCGGGGGGGAGAGGAAGGAGGAGGACAGAATGTGAAACTCAAGGAATTGTGGAATTGAATCTTGTAAACTAAAAGTAAACAAACAAATTAATAAAAAAAAATGATTGGACATGAATCTGCAAATCTATTATGTACAACTTGCTTATTTCTTTTAAATATATAATAAAGTTATTGTGTAAATTTCTTTTCTTCTTCCTTGCTCCCCACCTTAGAAATGGCTACCATTAGACAAAAACACACACACATATATATGTAAAATAACTCCATACATACTCCTATTTATCAGTTCTTTCTCTAGATGCAGATAGCATCTTCCTTCACATGTCTTTTGTTGTTAATTTGCATATTTAAACAGTCAAAATGACTTATTTGTTCAAAGTTATTCTTTTTTTTGGTCTTTATTAATTTGTTTGTTTACTTTTAGTTTACAAGATTCAGTTCCACAATTCCTTGAGTTTCAAATTTTCTCTCCCTCCCTCCCATTCCCCCCCCCCCATGGCTGTATACAATCAAGTATAAGATCTGCAAATAGTTTCACATTAGACATTAGTCAGGTTATAAAGAAGGATTGTATCAGATGAAATGAACAATGGGAAAGAGGAAACAAAACCAAACAAGAAAAAGAGAGCAGGTAGTTTGCTTCAAGTTAGATTCAAACACAGTTTTTTTCTCTGGATGTAGACATTTCTCTCCATCATGAATCTTGGGGTTGACTTATAACCCTGCATTGCTGAGAGGAGTCCAGTCTGTCAAAGTTGGTCATCACACATACGTTGTGTCTGTAATTGTGTACAAATTTCTCCTGGCTCTACTCTTCTCCCTCAGCATCAATTTGTATAAGCCTCTCCAGGTAAGTATGAAGTCCATCTTCTTCTCGTTTCTTATGGCACAATAGTATTCCATTACATTCATATACCACAACTTGTTCAGCCATTCCCCAATTGATGGGCATCCCCTTAATTTCCAATTTGCTCAAAGTTATCCTTAAAACAATATTGCTGTTACTATATAAAATGCTATCTTAGTTCTTCTCATTTCATTCTTCATTAATTTGTCCAAGTTTATCATGTTTTCCTAAGATCATTGAGCTCATCGCACAACTTATTCAGTCATTCACCAATTGATGGGCATCCCTGAAATTTCCAGTTCTTTGCCACCATAAGGAAAACTGCTATTATTATTTTAGAACATATAAGTTCTTTCACTTTTTTCCTTATCATCTTTGAAAATAGACCTAGTAGTTGTATTGCTGGGTCAAAGTGAAGAGGCTACCCATAAAGAGGGTTAGGGTTGCTCTGGAGACCCCAAAATACCAATACGTGGGGTCCTGCCAAATGGATTCAACTCAAGTCTTCTCAGCCAAAGAAAAGTAAAATTTTTTAAAAGTTCGCTTGTAATAGACACAGTAAGTCTGTGCTAGGTCATTCTATGGCCCTCTCACATACATGCAGGGAAGATGGGATCTTATGTACAGAAAGTTATGGGAGGAATCTAGGGGTGGTCTAGAGGAGGAGTTTGGGGAGGGTCTTCAGGAGAAGTCAGATGAGGTTAATGAGTAATTAAGTGTGGGAAGTTGCTGGAGGCTACCTGGAGCCAACAGACAATGGTGGCTAGGCCAGTTGAAGGCAGATTGATAATTTGATAGGCTCAAGGGTGGGAAGTAGATGGACAATGGAGGGCTAGGCTAGTAACAGAGGTCTGGGACCAGCCCCCACAATGTAAGGCTTATGGCCTCA